>NC_138508.1:23421819-23451819 GCF_964252035.2 Podarcis erhardii | reverse complement strand
AGCAAAGTCTTTGAGGCCATAAACTTATATGATTCAATAATTTTGCAAATACCAATTACAAAAACAAGCAGCAAACAGGGTTATATTTAAGTGTGCAGGTGAATTTTTTCAACCCCCTTTTATAAAAGAAAGTCTCCCTTTGTTGTGAGAAATGGAGATGGGTGACCTACAATAAAAAAGGATCCAGCAACTATCATGGTGTCAGTCTTTATAGGTTCCCCCACCTTCACTAACCTATTTTAAAGGGACAATACAGGTTGGCAGGACTGTATTATCTAGAGCTGCAACAAGCTTAGGCACCCTAATGATTCCCCACTGCAAAACCTAATTCCTAACAGGTTGGAGGTGCTGCCTGTGAAAACAGAAATTTCTGTATCCTGCTCATACAGGTCCCCTTCTCCCTCTCAGGACCAAAACCTCTACCTAGATCACCTCATATCGTATGTTGCTATAATCCAAATGAGAAGCAATCAGGTGTTGCTTCCTCCTTACAGCAGCTTTTGTTACCTGCTTCCCACCATATTGGCTGTTCCACTTGTGCTGAGAGCTTGTCAAGCGACACACAAACACACACTGCAGAGCAAGGCACCTGGGATACCAGCCCAGATCCTGCTTTTTGTTTTTCAACCCTTTGCTGAGCAAATGTGGTGGACTTTATTTATGTTACTGTTCAATTACTGCCTTGGGAGCAAGGATGCTATAGCATCTCTGTGGTCCTGAGTCAAAGACATCCCTGACCACGCAACCAAAGGAATCACTGAGTGATCTACAAACCATTGTAAAACTACAGGTTTCCATACCAACTTAAGCCACATTAACTTCTGGGGTGGAGGGGACTCAGATCCAGGCTGCAATCCTGCGCACACTTACAGGGAAGTAAGTCACATGAGCAAAGGGGGACTTGCTTCTGAGTAGACATGCACAGGACTGGGCTGCAGTATCAGGCAACCTTATGAAGGAGGCGGTTTACTTCCGAGAAAGTGTAAGGATGGGATTGGGGGCTGCACCACCACTTACTTCCAAGTAGACATCTTCTGAATTCACTTTTAAGCTGAGCACACACCATTCCCAAGTTAGATTTTGCTCCAGGGACTATACCTGTGGGTGGGGGCTGAGCAGGGAAGTGGAGAGGGTGGGGGTGGGTGGAGGAAGGGAAAAACATAAATCCTCTGGAGCCAGCCATGAATTATTGGGGGTCTCTCCTGCTGAAGCTAAAACCAACCACCATTCCTGCACCACTTGAAATTGTCCTCCCTTATTGCTTTGCTATTTTGCTGCTCTTTGGTGTTCTGCAGTTTTTTAAAAACAGGAAGGTTAAAACTCCTACATTCCCCGCCCCCCCATTATTTCATTCGGGTTTTAAGGCGATTTTTAAAACCAGACTGTTAATTGTTCCGCAAGCCACTTGGAGGCCCATTGGAACCAAGCGGCAAAGGTCCCCAAAGCGATGCTACACAACCCTACATCCAAGCAAGGCCCACGGAGCTCTAGCGGGCTTACTCGCATGTAAGCTTGCATAGGACTGCAGCCTGAGGCCGAATGAATGGGCTGGGGTGAATCCAAGCCACACCAAAGGCACGCTCTTGCACGCGCCAACTCAGAAGGCAAAAAAGGCGTTTTAATTCCACTCCCAGCAAAGAAGGCATTGCACTGCCCCTCTTTAATGCTCTGTTAACCGGCCAATGATAAAATAAAAGCATGCAAAGAAAGCAAACCCCCCTCCCCCCCCCACTAATGCTTACCTTCTTCGCTTGCCCCCCCCCCCTCAACTGAAAGGCAACGCCAGGAGTATTTTGCAGCTTGCCAAAAAGTAACACCCAGCGCGCCTCGCCGGCAAATGAACCAGGAACCATCAATGAAAACAGACCCCACCAGCAGCCCGGATGCCAGAAGCCACGATCAATAGCCGCGACTCGGCCACGCCAACTGCTCCCTCCTCTCCGCCCATCTGCTGGGCTCGGCTGGGGCAGATGGCGGACCTGGGTGCAGGGCCAGCGCGGCGCCCGGGGAGCTCGCGCCGCTCGCCATGATTAATGGATTGCTGGTCGCTAGGCGACCCCGCGCCGGGCTCGAGGCTTTGGCAAAGAGCAGCACCACCAGCAGCCGCTGCCCCCGCCAACCCCAAAGCAAAGGATGCAGGGGTCAAATCGCGACGCCCAGGCAACGCATGGATGCATGCAAGGGTATCTATGCAGCACTGGGAACAATGCAAAATAATAAAAAATAAAAAATAAAAATAAAAATGCAAGGGGTTGCAGTGGGCGAGGAAGCGGGATGGCGGTGAGGCTCTAGATTTTGCAGAGAGTTGCACTGAGGAACGGAGGTGGGGTGCTGTGGGTAGGAAAGCCTGCCCTGCCCACCCCTGGCTGGCTGGCTGGCTGGCTTACCTCCTCGCCGTGGGCTCTCTCACAGTCCCATCGCGCCGCCAGGCAAGCTGGCGAAGCTTCCCTCCCTGGAGCGAGCAATATGGGTCGCCGGAGGGATCAAAGGAGAAGGGAGCGCGCAAGAGGCAGAGCCGCCGCCGCCGCCGCCGCCGAGCCCGGGGAAGGTGAGGCGCAGCAGCCTCGGCGAGCTTGAATGGAGGAAAAAGGATACTGCGCTCGTGGCGCATCCTACTGGCCAGGACTGCGAAGTGCGAGGCGAGGGGGCCGTGGGGGGAGATGCGCGCTGCCGCCCGTCGTGCCAGGGTCAGGCCCGCTCTATTGAGGCGTGTTGTACGCCCCCTCCCTTTGTTATAGATTACTACTAAGGCACATTAAAAGAGGGGGGAATACACAAAGCCCCCAAAAGGACGTAAAATATGCATGTGCTGAGTTATATGTATAGATGTGAATTTAGAAATAATCACTACTTTTTTAAAAATTGCAATGCGTCTCACAGATCCTCCCATAGCTGTCAAATTTCAGATTTGAAAATAAGGGATCAGCAGCCTCACCTGTCCCTGGGACAGTCTACGGGATATCTAACAATCTGGGATAGCAGCGGGAAGCAGTGGGAAACGGCGCTGGAATAAGGGAATTTCCCGCAAAAAAAGGGAAGGTTGACAACTATGGATCCTCCAAGTGTCCCTATTTTCCAGGGACTTCCATGATTTATAGAAGCCATCCCGGTTTCTGATTTGATCCAGGAATGTCCTACTTTTCCTTAGGATGTCCCTATTTTCATCAGTGAAATGTTGGAGGGTGTGGAGTTATCCAAGTCACCTGAAGACAATCCTGTACAGTGGTACCTTGGTTCTCAAAATTAATCCGTTCCGGAAGTCCGTTCCAAAACCAAAGCTTTCCAAAACCGAGGCGCGCTTTCCCATAGAAAGTAATGCAAAATGGATTAATCCGTTCCAGACTTTTAAGAACAACCCCTAAAACAGCAATTTAACATGAATTTTACTATCTAACGAGACCATTGATCCATAAAATGAAAGCATTAAACAATGTACTGCAGTCACACAATCAATCAATCAGTAGCTGAACTGGGTTCCACACAGTCACAAAAAAAGAAAGAAAAAGAGGCACCAAAATGCAAAATAAATAGCAAAAACAGACAGACCTCAGTGTAACACTCAAAAGTGTGAAGCACTCAAATCAGAAGCATAACACTCAAAACGGAGCATGTTCGGCTTCCGAAAAAAGTTCGCAAACCGGAACACACACTTCCAGGTTTGCAGTGTTTCGGTTCCAAGTTGAGTACCAAGGCGTTTGAGAATCAAGGTACCACTGTATAGGGAAGTTTTAAAAAAAGTTTAGTGTTTTTTATGTTTTTATATACGGAAGCTGCCCAGAGTGGCTGAGGCAACCCGGTCAGATGTGTGGCGTATAAATAGTAAAATTATAATTATGGAATGGGACATCCCTATTTTCATCGGAGAAATGTTGGAGGGTATGACCTCACCATATTGGGGGATTCTGTGCTGTAGCCTGTATGCCTGCTCATTCGGCTGACTAGGTGTTGATCAGCAACTTCAAAGCTCCTGCCCTTTATTATTTTATGGTCCTTTATCTTTAAACTGGACTTGGACCAGACAGCCACTCAAATAGAGGAGTGCCCTCTGTAAAGTAAGACACACAGACCCCTTGCAATTTGTGCAATGGTTAATTCCTTTTTTTTTATTGGTGTGTAATTCATGCCTGTTTCCTACTGAGGTGGTCAACCTGTATTTGAGCTGGCATAGTTGGATGTTCCTCATACCTCCCCTCCCCCCACAAAAATCCCTGCACGTGGACAGGTAGTTTGTCAGGGTGCTAGCCTAGCCTTCTTCCTTCTTCCTGACTTGCTAGTTTTCTATGCACAGGGAATTTTTACCAAGTTGCTAGTACAGAGGAGCATTATTTGTTCTCTTCCACACACACACCCATTAGTCTGAAGTAGTACAAGTCCTGGGAGACCTAGACCTTGATGACTGCAGCTGCATGTCAACCCCTGCGCCTAATGAAATGACTTTGGGTTTGAAGTGATGAGAGGAGATGCAACAGTTCTCGCTACCATGTGTGTATCTGTGATAGCTCATATACAAATCATCACTCAGGGCTGCTGTGAGCCAGACTTCAGATTTTCCCAACAGCAGGAAGATTCTCCCAACTCCAACAGCCTTTGCGGCCAAGAAGATAACTAGAGCTTCAGCCTCAAAATTTGTTCTCACCCTTGGGATAGTGGAGGCGATTCATCCAGTTATATGCAGAGTGTTTTTTCCTCATGGTTCACCACAAAGGAAATAAAAACAGAACATTAGGGATCCTCTGATGGGGGCACTTCTAATGATTCCCCCATGTGTCTGTGGCTCTTTCAGCTTTTGCTAGAGATTGAGCCTTTAAAGCCTGTTGTGGAAGGGGAGATTGTTGGGTTGTCTTTGCTTTTGTTTTTATTATGCATTTTCTGTTTTTTATATTGTGATTTTATGCTGTGAACTGCCCTGGGATCTATAGGGCAGAATAATAACAATAACAATAATAATAATATGGACCTAGCCCTGTGGGACTCCCTGCCAGTAGAAGTTCGGCAGGAATCATCCCCACTTTCTTTGTCACGCTTTCTGAAAACTGTGTTATTCAGACATTCCTTTGCCATGTGAATCTCTTTTTACCAACCAACATTTACTGGTGCTTTTATTGATGTTGAAATGTTGGTTTTTTATGTTCCACCATTTTATGACGCTGCAGCCTATACATATTTAAACAAATAAACCATCCTTGGGAAAGAAGACTCACTTCCATGCTGGGCAAAACAACTTCCAAGCTGCTGCCCAGCCTCACTCCATGGCTTCAAGAGGACATCCATGGGGCTTGTTCCCTGCCACCTGTCAGAAAGGGAAGACCTGCCTCCATCACGGGCTGAGTGAGTTCCGAGATGATGCTCCACACCACTGCTTTATCTTTGAGGACACTGGTGGGAGCTTTTGCTGAGCAGCAGGAGGCTAAAGGGTAACCCTGGGCCTGGGGAATACAGTGGTACCTTGGTACTCAAACACCTTGGAACCCAAACACTGCAAACCCAGAAGTAAGTGTTCCACTTTGCAAACTTTTTTCAGAAGCCAAACGTGCTCCGTTTCGAGTGTTACACTTCTGATTTTAGTGCCACGCTTCCTTTTTGAGTGTTATACTGAGATCTGTCTGTTTTTGCTATTTATTTTGCGTTTTTGTTTTTGTGGCTCTTTTTGTTACTGTGTGGAACCCAGTTCAGCTACTGATTGATTGATTGAGTGAGTGAGTGAGTGCAGTATATTGTTTATTGCTTTCATTTTATGGATCAATGCTCTTGTTAGATAGTAAGGTAAAGGTAGAGGGACCCTTGACAGTTAAGTCCAGTCGCAGACGACTCTGGGGTTGCGGTGCTCATCTTGCTTTACAGGTCGAGGGAGCAGACAGTTTTTCTGGGTCATGTGGCCAGCATGACTGAGCCGCTTCTGGTGAAAGCAGTGCAGCGCATGGAAACACCATTTAAATTGCTTTTTTTAGGGGTTGTTTTTAAAAGTCTGGAACGGATTAATCCATTTTGCATTACTTTCTATGGGAAAGCGTGCCTTGGTTTTGGAACGCTTTGGTTTTGGAACGGACTTCTGGAACGGATTAAGGTACCATTGTACCAAGGATTTTGGTAGGAAGTGCCTAGGCAGTATATGGGCACCGGTGGGCAGAATGAGGCCATTGCCTCAGGTGGCAGGTGAAGTGGGCTGTGAGGAGCAGTCCCCCGATCATTCTGCCTGAGCCTTGCAGATGTTTCCTTCTGCTGAAGGACAGAGCTTTGTGTGGCGCAGCAGTGTGGGCCCCCTAAGCTAGCCTGCTTCCTCAGCAGTGGATGACGCTGGCCTGTCACCGGTGCCAAAGTAATAAAATAATACACAAGTTATAAAAGCAAAACCATGAAACAGAAACAGTTCCTTATAGAAAACAATGAAAAACAATCCATATATGAAAACAAGGCGAACATATTAAAACGCCATGCGTGAAAACGGTTAAAACTAGTTCCAGTACAGCTGCAGACTGGGATAAATATCTCTGCTTAAAAGGCTTGTCAAAAGGGGAAGGTATTTACAAAAGACAACAGAGAGAGCACCTGCCTAGTAGGAGGAAAAGCCAGGGGATAGGTGCCACCTCTCCCAAGTCCTGATTCCTTTGCAAGCTGGCAGCATCATGTGTCCTCACAACAGGTCAAGGTGCTGCTGCTTGTCCCCTACATTTAAAAACATTTCCAAACCTGAGTAAATAGGAAGGTTTTTTAAATTTCTCTTGAAAGTAAGTAATGAGGAAGGCTGACACACCTCACGACGGAGGGCATCCCACAATTTGAAACCACCACCACCGAGAAGGCCCTGTTACAAGTTGATGCAAATGTCCCCAGTGGATCAGGGAGTCTTTCTTAACCAACTGCCTTACTTCACAGAATGCTGTGGCTCCAATTTGCCCAATGCAAGGATTACCCTTTATTCAGTCTGGAAAGTTCCCCATTTGCATTTGCCTTCTGAATCAACAAGGCATGTGGCTTTTTTTCTACAGCATTTAAGTGGGGATGCACTGGTCCTTTTGAGAGCTCCAGGAATGCAAACCTTGCTCAGTTTTGCCAGGCTCGTGCCAAGGAAGAATTCAAGGACGAGGCAACCAGGTTACCACCTTAGTGGAGTGAATAATCCAGGATTAGTTACATTCTTAAGCTTATAAGGAAGGCCTTGAATACTTTACCGGACTGAAGCCAGTAACCCTGCGACCCTGACTCTCCTTAAATCAATGCGAGCTACACCATAGACATAAGCATCAATTCGGATTTTGGCGTGTTCGGTGCATCACAGGACCATTACAAGAGTCACACAACAAGCCAGTATAGACAGCAAAATATGCACCTCTCCCCACACCCCCTCCTGCCTTCCTGCTCATTCTGAGCATCTTTCTGAATGTCTGTTCTGACAGAACCGCTGCTTATGTGTAAGCTTCTGCTCTCAGCCTCCTTGACAAGGGATGGGATTGTGCCCTAAAGAGAGAGAAAATGCCAAAAAGATGGCTTCTTTAGCACAGCTAGCATGAGAATAACCAGCTAAAGTTGCACAGCCTTCCAGCTGCCCACCGAATCCTAATCGTTTGTGACAGAACTGGGTTTTTTCTCAGGTTAATGTCACAATTTTCCTTAGGGGTGGAAGAGTATTCCGTGATATTAACTTAAACCAGAGAAGTTTTGCAAAACATTGGCCTCGTCTCTCCCCGCTGAAAGGAGAGACTATTTTCGTAACTGCAAAAAGCTTTTAAGTTATTCTTTTCTTTTAACCTGTAGGATCATTCTCTTTGAAGAACTGGCAACAATTTGCAGACTTTGATGTGCCAGCAAAAAAGGTTTTTGAAAAATAATTTTGACATATAAATGCGGTATGTTTACATTCCAACTCAACGTGAATAGGACTGAGCTGCACATGTACTGATTCTGCCTAAAGATAAAAGCTTATCCAGCCAAAGAGGAATATTGGACTAGGAAACAAAAAGCCACTGAAAATTTCAAAAAGGCATTTCTGTTCTACTATAGCCAGCCTTAGGCTAACAGCTAGATACTTAAAAGGCTGGCCTTTTAACCAGCTTCTTCAATTCTAGCATGACAATGCAAAGTCATACAACGGGTTCTTGGTTATGGGCCCAAACAGCAATTTAGTAAGCCACGCCAAACTGGAATGATGTGTGTTCACCATCTCCACACTATTTATAATTGTATAAATGTCTACCATGTGGGTCATTGGTTGTCTCCCCAAAACTAAAACGTCCTAATTGCTGGCCCAGCAGGGGTCCTAATTTGGCCCATGAGACTGTTCTATAAGGGAACCTGGCATCTGATTCCATAACTTCTAAGCTTTATTAGGTGAGAGATTTTGGGCTCATCTGTACTGTCATTTAATATACCTCCATTAATTATCCCTTGCTCTATGACAGGGGTCAGCAAACTTTTTCAGCAGGGGGCTGGTCCACTGTCCCTCAGACCTTGTGGGAGGCCGGACTATATCTTTTTTGGGAGAAATGAATGAATTCCTATGCCCCACAAATAACCCAGAGATGCATTTTAAATAAAAGCACACATTCTACTCATGTAAAAACACACAGATTCCCGGACCATCTGCAGGCTGGATTTAGAAGGTGATTGGGTGGATCTGGCCCCTGGGCCTTAGTCTGCCTACCCATGCTCTATGACATTCTCCTCTAAATCACTGTCTTCCCACACTTTCCCTTCCCTCCATAGGTGCCAACTCCTAGGGGCCCAGGTCCCTTTGCCCCCCATAAAATATCTGAGGAGGCCAGGGCCCCCCAAAGTTGATTGACATTGCTGCCTCCCCCCTTTTTCCACGTTTGGCCTTCATTTCCCAGTGAGCCCTGTAAAAGAACTTGTAAAAGGGTTTCTGGATGCAAGAGAGCTGGGATCGGGGGAAAACTGTCAATATCATTTCTTACAGCCTTTGCAATTGGAGATAGACAGGAAGAGAGAATGAAACTGCGTGCTCCATGGGGCAGATTCATGGAGCTCTGCTAGGACAAGAGAGGAAGCAGTTCCCTGGTTGCTTGTCATTTTTAAAAATTAAATTCAAGACATGCTGTAAGAGCCAAGGGAGGAGGACATTGTCAAGAGCTTTTGCCATTTACTTTCAAACTTCTTTTCTGCCATCCCTCCTATGTCCTCGTCCCCCTACCTCCCATATCACTGTCCTTGTCTACCCCGCCCCCCCATATTTTATTCAAGTTGGTATCTCTGCTTCCCTCAATCTGGATTTCCACATACCCTCTCCTTTCTCTCTCTTTTTTATATTATATTTTTATTAGTTTTCAAATACAAAAGGAAATTTATACATTCCATACATCTTAATTACATCTTACTTCTCTTTTTTGACTTCCCTCAATTTGTCTGCCGTTCCTTCCTATTGTTACTTTTTACACATTTCTGCCCTTTTGACCCTTTCCCCTCACAGACCTTCCTTAAAGCTTACAAACGTAATTTTATTATCACTCAGTTTTTGCATATATTGGATAAACTTTTCCCAATCTTCTGTAAATCTTTGATCTCGCCGATTCCGGATCCTTCCTGTCATTCTGTCCAGTTCTGCATAATCCATCATTTTAGTTCTCCATTCTTCTATCGTAGGTAATTCCTCCTGTTTCCATTTCTGGGCCATCAATATTCTTGCCTGTAATGCCTGGTAAAAATGCTTCTGGTTTCTTAACAAATGTATATTTCAACATTTTCTTCAATTCATTATAAATCATTTCCCAAAAGCATTTTACCTTCTTACATTCCCACCGCATATGAAAAAAGGTACCTTCTTTTTCTTTACATTTCCAACATTTGTTGCTTATCTTATACATTTTTGCTAACTTCACAGGTGTTACATACCATCGGTACATCATTTTCATAACATTTTCTTTTATAACTGTGCATGCAGTGAATCTTAAGCCATCTTTCCAAAGTCTTTCCCAATCCTCCATTTGTATATTATGCCCTATATCTTTGGCCCAGTCGATCATAACTGATTTTACCTCCTCATCCTTCATACACCATTCCAGTAATATCTTATACATTTTTGCTAAATTCTTATAATCAATATTCAATATTTCTGTCTGAAATTTTGATTCTTTGTCAGCAAAACCCCTCTGATTTAAATCTTTTCTGAACATCTCATTAATTTGAAAATAATGCAGCCAGTCATTCACATAGTCCTTAACTTCTTCGAATGATCTCATTTTCCATTTTCCTACACTTTTACACACTAACTTCTCATATGTCACCCAACCCCCTGTCATATTGACTTTCTTCACACTTATCGCCTCCAACGGCGACAACCAATATGGAGTTTTTTGTTCCAACAAGTTTTTATATCTTTCCCACACTTCAATCAAAGACCTTCTTATAATGTGATTTTCAAAACCTTTATGTACTCGTCTCTTGTCATACCACAAATACGCGTGCCACCCAAATCTATTATCAAAACCTTCAAGATCTAACACATCTGTGTCTTCTAATTTCATCCATTCCTTCAACCAACAGAGGCAAGATGCTTCGTAATACAATTTCAAGTCTGGCAGGGCGAAGCCTCCTCTTTCTTTTGCGTCCGTCAATATCTTAAATTTTATCCTCGGCTTCTTACCCTGCCAGATATACCTTGAAATTTCTCACTGCCAATTTTTAAAAATCGCTGCCCCTTTGATTACTGGAACATCTTTGGTAGCACATTCATTTTTATCGTTGCAATTCTTCCCCAAAATGACAATTTCATTCTTCCCCACACCTCTAAGTATCTTTTGATCTTATTCCATGTTGGAATATAATTATTCTGAAACAAGTCAATACTCCTGGGGGTTAACCAAACTCCTAAATATTTAACTTTCTTTACCACTTCTATTTCAGTTTGCTGCTGTAATCTGTTTACATTCTCCGAATCTACATTTTTAGTAATTGCTTTAGTTTTTTTTCTTATTCAGAATGAATCCTGCCAACTGACCAAACTGGTCCATTTCTTTCAACACTTCTGTTACCGTGTTCATGGGATCTTCCAAAGTTAATACTAAGTCATCCGCAAAGGCTTTAACCTTAAATTCTTTTCTACCCACCGTTACCCCTATTATCTGAACATTACTTCTAATTGCCCTTAAAAACACTTCCAGGACCGTGATAAATAACAGAGATGATAAAGGACATCCTTGTCTTGTTCCCTTAGTTATCTTTATATTTTCCTTCCAGTAGCACCTTAAAGACCAACTAAGTTAGTTCTTGGTATGAGCTTTCGTGTGCATGCACACTTCTTCATACCAAGCTCATACCAAGAACTAACTTAGTTGGTCTTTAAGGTGCTACTGGAAGGAATTTTTTAATTTTGTTTTGACTATGGCAGACCAACACGGCTACCTATCTGTAACTTTATATTTTCCGTCGTCACATTATTAACTATTAATTTAGCTCTTTGATCCATATAAATAGCCTTAATACCATTTAAAAACTATTGCCCCACCTCCATCATTTCAAAATTCTTTAACATAAATTCCCAAGAAATATTATCAAAGGCCTTCTCTCTCCTTTCTCAGGGTATCCCTGGTATAAGGAAATCTGGATCAAGGGAGGGGAAATTGTGGGAAGGCAGTAATTTGGAGAAGAAGCTTACCATCCACATTAAAAGACAGAATGAATGAGCCCTTTCTCAAAATCTTCCACTTGCACCACCTTGAAAGTTGAAATGTAGGAAGAGCAAATATAGATAAGCATGGACTTTCAGAATCAGCAGTTTTATCAGGACTGGAGATAATAGTGATTTAATATTGCTTTTGTCCAGTGAGGTCCAGCGCTGAGGGCCTTCTGGTTGTTCCTTCCCTGCGAGAAGCCAAGTTACAGGGAACTAGAGGGCCTTCTCGGTAGTGGCACCCGCCCTGTGGAACGCCCTCCCACCAGATGTCAAAGAGAAAAAAAACAACTACCAGAGAAGACATCTGAAGGCAGCGTTGTTTAGGGAAGCTTTTAATGTTTAATAGATTGTTGTATTTTAATATTCTGTTGGAAGCTGCCCAGAGTGGCTGGGGAAACCCAGCCAGATGGGCGGGGTATAAATAAATTATTATTATTATTATTATTATTATTATTATTATTATTATTATTATTATGTTCTGTCCCATTGACATCTCAAGTCACAGATGGTTGAAGCAATACTGAAGCAAAATGAAGGATCCATTTCAAAATCTAGTTGTGGCATTGCACAACCAAATTTCTAGCTTTTATGGCTATGGACTGAAATCTGAGTTCTGAGAAATCAGAAAGGGCAACAAGCACCTGAACAATTGTTATTAATATAAGGTAAATGCAATGCCGAATCTTTTTAATACAATTTGGCTTTCTCCTTGCAAAACGGGGGATGTTTTTATATAGAAAATCTAGCCCTCCCTGCAGGCGTTAGATGATACCAGTCACAATATGAAAACCTGACTGAACTGCTCAGATGTAAAATCGACCTGACACACAGTGCAAGGCTTCTCTGGGTAACTTTCTAAAGAGGGATAACTCCTGCCTCAGCGGAGTTACAATAGAGAATTGGTCTTCCCTGCCTGGAAGCGGGACTCTGATTTGAATTTAGGTCAATGTGTATTTTGTCAGATCTCTTTCCTGCCATGCACTTAAATGTGGCTACGAAACATTCTGCTGCTGTCCCATTATTTACACACAATAGCGAACAATCCGGCCCAAGGTAATGGCAGAGTCCCAGTGATTTCAGTGAGGGAGAGCAGAACATATACCTAACTTAGCTCAGGTGTTGCCAACTTCCCTGCCCCACGGGCCAATTTGCACACTGGAGAAACTGTCATGTTATAATTCCTGCTCTCTGATTGCAGTCATGGGATTATTGTCTTTCACATAATGGTGTACGTTTTGACTCCACAGAGTGGGAAGTGACGAAGACAGGATGTTTGTGTTACTGTGTTCCGTGAAGTGGGACTATTGTCCTTTGCTTTCCCCCTCTTTGCTGTCTGATGCTAGAGAGAGGGGGAGCCATGTTGCAGTGCTCCGTGTGTGTTTATATGTAAATAAAGTAGATTAGCCAAAATGCTGAGTTGCTGAGGTCTGTCACGCAAAGCTGTGAAGACTCTGCGGCTCTCTAAGTGTGCCGGTGTCGGTTGGCATCAGTCGCTGTGATGTTCAGGCAGAAGAAAGCTTTTGAAGCTCCCGAACAATTGACCAGGAGGGAGAGAACATGCCAGTTGGGCATGTGTCTCTGCCAGGGTCCTACTCAAGTGTAGGCTGAACTCCTGACACAACACATGCATGTGTACATGTACACACCACAACCGATCCATTAGCTACAACAGAATGTCTCTTTCAAGCCAAATTTCAGTAGAGGGAGGGGACCATGTGGGTGCCAGGGAAGGGCCTCTATAGGTACAGATGTGGTCACAGATGCTGGGCTGGCAACCCCTGGCCTCAGAATTATTTGCGGAGCAGCAAGCAGAAAAAAAGATGGAGAGAATCTCCAATAAGCCAGTGGGCAAGCAGATGTGCTCTTGGAGTTGTGTCTTGAATCCACAGGGACTGTTTTGAGATGGGGGAGCAAGAGTGGAGACCAAAAGAGAAATTGAAGGGCTCCACCAAAAGGCAATATATGGTTTGAGTCTGAGAGCAGACCGATTAACTTTGACCGAGAACCCGCCTGAAACCCCAGAAAAATGATGGTGATGATAATCAGGGTTTTTCCCCAGCCAGAACTCTGTTCCGGCACGTCTTATAATGCCATTGCCATTATAAAAAAACAAGAGAGGCATTCGTGGTGATTTCTGGTACCTCTATTTCTCGAAAAATACCATTGATGATAATACCGGTAAATAAAATGAGAAAATAAATCAGATTCTTTTTTGTTGGGGGTGGAGAATTGTATGTTTATTGTATCAGCCCGGATGTGACGTGATCTCGTTTATGTTTTTACTTTTTTCTTATATTTTTTTTCCAAAAAAGCATTTAAAAAGAATTACTCGTTAAGGTTTTACTTTAAAGCAGGAATATAGGAAGTTGCCTTATGCCGAGTCAGACCATTGGTTCATCTAGCTCAGGGTTTCCCAAACTTGGGCCTCCACTTATTTTTGGACTACAACTCCCATCATCCTTAGCTAGCAAGACCAGTGGATGATGGGGATTGCAGTCCAAAAACAGAAAAGGAAGAAAAGGTGGTATATAAATGTAATAATAAAAAAATGTAGCAAGGCCTCCAATAGTTCACAGACGATGATAGGAACATGCTCGTCACATGGAGGGGAACCAGGAGAGAGGGAAGTACCACTTGCAAACTGCAGAAACAAAGGAGGCAACTCTCAGAAGGTGATAATGACATGCTCTCAAGCAGCCTCCACCCATGACATCACCTAGTCCAGGGGCCTGCAACCCGCGGCTCCGGAGCCGCATGTGGCTCTTTTACACCTTTGCCGCAGCTCCGGGGCGGATACTAGCGAGGGGAGGAGGCGCATTGTGCGCCCTGACACTCCCCGCAGTGGCGGGTGCTGTACTGGCTGTGATGTTGCATGGGGGCGGTGCGTGCATTAGTCATGCACCGTCCCGACGTCACCTTCCCACCCGCCTGCTACATTGTAAGGGGCATGTACGCTGGTCACTGCATTGAAAGGGGGCATGTACGCTGGTCACTGTTTTGAAGGGGAGTGAAGAACACACACACACAAAAAGGTAACTTGTTAATTTAACGTTTATTTCTATGAGGAGGAGTAATTCTGAGGGGTCAAACAAAGAAATAATAAAAAAGTGACAAAATTATTTTTATAATGATGAGTTTTGCGGCTCCCAGTTTTTTCTTTCTTCGGAAACGGGTCCAAGTGGCTCTTTTTGTCTTAAAGGTTGCAGACCCCTGACCTAGTCTCATGTTTGGGCCCTGAAATCTCAGGGTCTGGGGTGCTCCTGGCAACCATAGTTTAGCGTGGCAGCACCTACCCCTTTGGAACTCCCTGCATATTGAGATCAGGCAGGCACCTTTACTGTACTCTTTTCGGCACCTGCTAAAAGCATTCCTGTTTATAGACAACCCTTTAGCCAGATGCTTAGAAAGTTGAGGAAATTTTAATCTGCTTTAGTATTTTAACTTTTGCATGTTTTAAAGCAGGGCTGTATTTTTTATTTTTTATTTGTAAACCGCTTTGAGGTTTTTCTTACAATCAAGTGCCCAATACATTTTATGAAATAATAAAATACCTCTGGGGGGTTGTTATTGGTATGAGCTTAGGTATCTGAAGAAGTGTGCATGTACACGAAAGCTCATACCAATAACAAACTTAGTTGGTCTCTAAGGTGCTACTGGAAGGATTTTTTTTTATTTTTTTTTGGCTACAGCAGACCAACACGGCTACCTACCTGTAACTAGACTTATGGGGGTGATCATGAGGAAAACTTGCACTCCAGAATTCACCACTACAAAACTGCATGTATACATAATTATATACATAATATATAATTAATTGCTCATCCATTCCCACTACCCTTTTGCTGATTAAAAAATAATAATGCAAGAGTTATCTTCTAAGTTTAATGTTGAAGCCAGTTGCACATTTTTGCCTGGAGGAAAGCCTCATTGAACCCAGTGGGACTTATCACACATTAAGCCTACAACGAAATTGCACCCCCCCCCCATTTTTTTGTAAGCCACACATATTGGCTGCAAACACCTAGAAACTTAAAATGCAGAAAAGGGTGCGGAATAATGCTGTACGATTTCCACCAAAACAAAACCTTCCTTCCGCTCCATCACGCTCAGGGCTCTGAAAAACAAAGCCGTGTTAGTTTTAGTTAATCTTTATCCCATCGAGACACAACGTAGTTTGGAGAAATAAAAAAGAAGTCTGCAACGTGATACCGCATGCGTGTAATGAAGGGGTTAAAAGAAAGCCGGGGATCTGCAAGGCATGACGGGAGTTGTAGGCGAAGAGCTTCATGGGAATTGTAGTTGGGCTGTTTCCTGCAGCATGGCTGCCCTCCTGTAAGGTAAGACAGTTTCTTTTCTCTGCTATGTCCTGCTTTGCAAAAAGGCAAACGGCAACATCTTTTAACCAGGCTGCAAATTCGAACCCAAGACAGGACGGTTTCCTCTCCTGATTTCAGACTTGCTGCTCCCAAGACACTGAATCAGCACTTTATTAACAGGATGTGGTCATGCTAACTCAGTTTTGGAAAGAGAGTGTAGCCTAAAATTCCTGTCCAGACATAACAGCTCCTGTTTTCAGTGCACTCCTTTTTTTGAGGCGTTGGGGGTGGGGTGGGGGTGGGGGTGGAACAAAGGCAGCCAAAAAATAGACACCACAGTCCTGGCTTGATCTCGTGTAAATTCTAGTTGAGATTCCTGCACTGCAATGGGGTTGGAGTAGATGACCCTTCTAGCTCTCCAATTCTGTAATTCCATGATTCTATGAAAACAACAGCAACCTTGAGCATGTTTATTTATCCATCAGTACCGCTTCCATGAAGGGACGCGGGTGGCGCTGTGGGTTAAACCACAGAGCCTAGGACTTGCCGATCAGAAGGTTGGCGGTTCAAGCCCCTGCTCCTGCCAACCTAGCAGTTCGAAAGCACGTCAAAGTGCAAGTAGATAAATAGGTACCGCTCCGGCGGGAAGGTAAACAGCGTTTCCGTGCACTGCTCTGGTTCGCCAGAAGCGGCTTAGTCATGCTGGCCACATGACCCAGAAGCTGTACGCCGGCTCCCTCGGCCAATAAAGCGAGATGAGCACCGCAACCCCAGAGTCGTCCATGACTGGATCTAATGGTCAGGGGTCCCTTTACCTTTACCTTACTGCTTCCATGCTACCTTTAGCCACGTGTGAGAGCAGTTGGAGTAATTCTGTTCAAAGATCAAGAAGAAGAAGAAGAAGAGTTTGGATTTGATATCCCGCCTTTCACTCCCTTTTTTAAGGAGTCTCAAAGCGGCTAACATTCTCCTTTCCCTTCCTCCCCCACAACAAACACTCTGTGAGGTGAGTGGGGCTGAGAGACTTCAGAGAAGTGTGACTGGCCCAAGGTCACCCAGCAGCTGCATGTGGAGGAGCGGAGACGCGAACCCGGTTCCCCAGATTACGAGACTACCGCTCTTAACCACTAAACCACACTGGCTCCCATTTCATGCCAACTCACTCAAAGTAAGTTCCATTGAGCTGAATGGGGCTTATTACCGAGTCAGTGGTTTGTGTCATTTCAATGGGTTGCTTCATTTGTGGTCAGATCCTATTCTGTATAGAACAGTCTGCTGAATTCAAGGAACTTGACCATGATAATGATGATAATGTTTTTGGTTTTTTAATATCCCACTCTTCTACTTAAATGTACACACAGCAGCCTACAACAAAACCAGAAATACGGCCCTAAAAATTCTCTCTCTCTCTGCAATAAAAATGTCTCTGTGCATTTAGGGACCCGCAGGTAGGGAGACAGCTGTTTTCCTTGTGTTCTCCTGCACGCTTTCTATACACATCTGGCTGGCCACTATGAGAACTGAATCTGATCCAGCAAGACTCTTATTATGGAAATTTATAAAAGCAATAGCTATACGAGTGTGAGATATGTGAGCATATACATCAAGAAGACTTGGAAGCAGAGTTTTCTATATGCTTCCTCAGAAGTAAGCCCCATTGAGTTCAGAGGAACTTACTCCCAAGTAAGTGTGTGCAGGGTTGCAGTATGGTTCTCAAGTAAGTGTGCAAAGGATTGCAGCCCTAGGGTGACCAGGTGGGCATAAGAACAGATCTTATGTGCTTTTGATAGCTAGATAGAAGAGAAAATTGCTGCAGATACAGCTTCTCGTGCAGATTTAAGAAAAGTTGCATCAGTCAAAGTTCCCACTTCTGTACAATTTCTTTTTGCATCTGGTTGTGCTAATCACGCTCATTGACCAAGGAGCTGCTCTTATACTGAATCCAACCACTGATCCAGGGGATAACGGCTGTCTACTGTGTCAAATGCTTTTCCATGCTGGCCTCTTCCTCAGCTCGGGGGAACTTTATGGGTAGCAGTGAACATGCCACAGGTTCAGACTAGGACTTTTCTTTTTTTTCTTTTTTTTTCAGTTACCGAAAACTTTTTTATTTTTTTTAAATAATTTTTTATTAAGATTTTATTTTTTTATATAAATATTTATTAAAGTTTTTAAATATAAATGCACAAATAATAAACAATCTTACTTCTGTCACAAACATAGTTTCATCACTTCTTTGGACTCCCTCACGTCTCCCGCTCCCATTTACATCATTAAAAGTTTTTTTTCCAAACAAATTATCAACTTGTTTACAATCTCATATCCACTCATTCAAATATAATCTAGCAATTCTTCCCAAAAATTTTTTTATATTTTCTTTAGTCTCACTTATCATCAAATTTAAATCTAATTTAGTGGTGGCCAATTTTTTATAATCTAGCATCCTTCTTAACATTCAACCAAATTACAATGTTTTTGTAGATACATCTTAAATTTCTTCCAGTCTTCCTCCATTTTCTCTTCTCCCAGGTCTCGGATTCTGCCAGTCATCTCGGCCAGTTGCATATAGTCCATCTGCCACTCTTCCAGTGTGGGTAGATCTTGAGTTTTCCAGTTTTTTGCGATGAGTATCCTTGCTGCCGTTGTTGATTTTTTATTAAGATTTTAAAGGTTACATGAAAAAGAAAATATATATAAAAAAAACAAAAAACCCCACCAAATTAAACAAAAAAACAAAAAACGAAACAGTGGCTAAAAGAAATCGATCCAAAAAAAAGAAGAAGAAAACAAGCAAAGAAGAAAAAAAGATACATACAATTAAAAAAGAACAAGTCAAACCTTTACATAACTTTCTTTCCTTAGCTTATTTCCTTGACCTCCTCACACCTCCCTTTTTTGTATTCTAGTTCAATTAGATATTTCAGCAAATCCTTCATCTTTGTTTTTATCCTAATAGCTTATCTTAATATACTGTAATTTTACATTCTCTTCTTTCACCAATTAACAATCCATTTTTACTTTATTTAATCTTATTTCTCATTAAAACTAATATATTTGAACTTAATCTCTTAAGACATTTCCCCTAGGGTCATAAAAGTTCATTCCACGATTTTTCCATCCCTCATTAAATTTTTAAAGTCTCCATATATACACTTTAAATTCCCAATCTTCTTCCACCGTCTCCTCTCCCTGGTCTCGGCCCCTGCTGTCACTTCCATCAACCCCCAACAGTCCATCAACCTGGAGATCTTATGTCCGAGGCTCTTAACTCTTCTTCACGTCCCTTCTGCCGATCTTCTTGATGATCTTTGATACTAAAAAGCAGATCTCGGGGAAGCTCCAACCCAACAATGCTTTTATTCCTTCTTAATAAGACTAGGACTTTTCAGATACGTTTATTTATAAAATAAACTTTTGTTCAGCTTTTCCTTTCCACAATAGGGGTACCCAAATGGCTTACTAGATGCAGGACATGTCTTCTGCCACTGAGTCAACAGAGGCCTTCAAACACTTCTAAAGCCCTGTTTTTGTTTATTTAAAAACCTGCTTTAGAACAGCTTGCTATAATAGCTTAAAGGTAAAGGGACCCCTGACCGTTAGGTCCGGTCGCGGACGACTCTGGGGTTGTAGCTCTCATCTCGCTTTATTGGCCGAGGGAGCCAGCGTACAGCTTCCGGGTCATGTGGCCAGCATGACTAAGCCGCTTCTGGCGAAGCAGAGCAGCGCATGGAAATGCCGTTTACCTTCCCGCCGGAGTGGTACCTATTTATCTACTTGCACTTTGACGTGCTTTCGAACTGCTAGGTTGGCAGGAGCAGGGACCGAGCAACGGGAGCTCACCCCATCATTGGGATTCAAACCACCAACCTTCTGATCAGCAAGTCCTAGGCTCTGTGGTTTAACCCACAGGTTACTGCTAAATGCTCTGCCACTTTACTTCTTTGCTTTGTTTTAATGGCAACACCAGGGCATTTGCTAGCTAATACCAAAGTTTTCAGAAGGTCTCAAGTTTTTCACTTGCATTAAGATTACAGCAAAGTTAATTTTTTACTCCTGTGATTCTGTAAGCTAGGAATGACCAGAAATAAAAGGGGAATAATATTATTCAAGAGCGTGGGGAATAATAAATGGGCAGAGTGCACCATCTACTGGTACAAAGGAGAGAATCTCTTTTGTCAGTACAGTGAGAAATAGCCCCAAAGGAGAAAAATTGAATCAGCTTGTTCCATCTCTAATTGTGGAGCTCAACCCAAAAAATTTTTGCTCAGGAAAAAAATTGTGTTCACTGGAAATTACTTCCCAGTAAGTATTTGCAGGAGGGCAGTCAGTGTTGGACTGTGTTTCAGCAGGCTTATTTTGGTTTTAGGTGCTGCATTTATATCCTGCTCCCACAACCAGAGGGCTCCTACAGTGTATTGCAAATAAGCTACAACAATAAAACAGAAAAGCAAACAAACATAAAGGGCTCGGGAAATCTCATGGCGCTCATCTCTAACTTCATGGGACATATGAGAATAATATCAGCCAATTTCACAGGGTTGTTATAAGGATTAGGGAGCAGTCCTATTGCACAAGAAGCTGGTGTAAAGTCACACCAGATCCAAACCCTGGTCAGCAGTGGGGCTGCTGCTCTGCCTAACCCTGGCAGAGGGAAAACAAGCCATTAAAACTGGGTTCTAGGCAGGGTTGCCAGGTCACGTGACCAAGCTGAATGCTCCCACCATGCCCCTGGGATGAGCAAGTTACACTGGTTTGTATCTTCAGACTGAGGATTTAATGCCATATTGGGTGTTCTATAAAGAGCTTTATAGGTCAAAACCAGGATTTGTTGCTGATGGTTTTTGTTCCGTTCAAGGGATTTAAAACCTGGTCCTTTCTTTCCCCCAGATGGCATCCTCTCCGTGGACCTTTTCAGCATGGAAACAGACGGCATCGGTCAACAGAGGCTCAGTAAAGCAGAGAAGAAGCTGCGGCAAAAACAGATGAAGGCCAGGCATACCTTGCTATGGCACGAGGGGATTGAGTGTGTGTCGTACCCCACCAAGGTGATTTGGGAGTTGAAGTTGCTCCTAGTTGAATGTGAATTGTGTTTTAAGTAGGTTTACTAAGAGATCGGTCCCACTGATCTTAATGGGGCTCATTGGCCAGGCTAGCTGTGGCTAATGGGATGTGGAGTTCAGCAACCTCTGGAGGGCAACAGGTTGGAGATGGAGAAGGCTGGTGTGGAACAGATCACATGGCAGAAATCCAAGCTGTTGGCGAAATGGACAACTGGGCTTTTCAAGCTACCCATCCTGGATTAATACGTCTTGAGTAGATTTTCCATAAATGAAAGCTGCTGTCAAGAATTGTATATGGTGCAAAATTCAGTGGCCAGGTTGCTCACCAGAACAAGATGGTTTGAGCATATACAGTGGTACCTCGGGTTACATATGCTTCAGGTTACATACGCTTCAGGTTACAGACTCCACTAACCCAGAAATAGTGCTTCAGGTTAAGAACTTTGCTTCAGGATGAGAACGGAAATCGTGCTCCGGCGGTGCGGCAGCAGCAGGAGGCCCTGTTAGCTAAAGTGGTGCTTCAGGTTAAGAACAGTTTCAGGTTAAGTATGGACCTCCGGAACGAATTAAGTACTTAACCCGAGGTACCACTGTAATGCCAATCCTGACCCAACCCAACTGCGCTAGCTACTAATTATTTTCTGGGCCCAATTCAAAGTTCTGGTGTTGACCTATAAAGTCTTACACAGCTCAGGATCTCAATACCTTAAGGACTGCCTCTCCCCATATGAACTGACCCAGACCCTTTGCTTGTCATCTGAGGCCCATCTCTATGTCCCCCCGCCTTGAGAGGTTTGGAGGGTGGCAAAACAAGAGGGGGCCTTTTCTGTGGTGGCTCCCTGTCTGTGGAATGCTCTCTCCAGTGAGGCTCTCCTGGCACTATCATTAAATGTATTTAGGTGCCAGGTGAAAACACTCCTTTTTAGCCAGGTCTTTGACCATTAAATAACCTATGGCCTGTTAAAGGTGTGTGGATGACTGTTATTATGATGATTTTTATGACTATGCTGTCTATTACCATGCTTTGTTTTATGTTTTTATTATTACGCGCTGTAAAATATGTTTTTAATGTTGTCCACCATCCTGAGATCTTTTTATAAAGGGCAGCATATAAATCAAAATCATTACAACAACAACAACAACAACAACAACAAATTTCTAGCTATTTCAAATCTAAACATTTCATTTTGTTTTTCAAACAGAGCAATTCTGGGATAAGAGCCTAATTTCCTCTTTTATTTCTCCAATATGTTTATAGAATGTTGCTTTTGGATGAATAAATTAGTGTTGATTACTCATGTCTGTGTCTCACTTGTCCTCTCCCCCCCCTTCCACCGCCCTCCTCTTTATCTCCTGATAATTAGAGCCTGGTGGTTGCCAACGGAGGTCTGGGCAATGGTGTAAGCAGATGCCAACTGCTCAGCGTGGTGCAGGATTGTGGGCTGGTGAAAGCTCTTCTAATGCCTCCCGGTAAACCATATTCATTTGTGAAATACGGAAGGACAGAAGACTCCAAAAAAGCCTATGACTCCCTCAACGGGAAGGAGATAACGGTAGAGGACTCTGGCCAAACTGTCGTTCTCTATTTCAACTTTGTGGAAAAAGGTACTGCTGCTGTATTTAGCTGTTAATAATAATAATAATAATAATAATAATAATAATAATAATAATAATTATTATTATTATTTATTATTTATACCCCGCCCATCTGGCTGAGTTTCCCCAGCCACTCTGAGTGGCTCCCAATTGAGTGTTAAAAACAATACAGCATTAAATATTAAAACCTTCCCTAAACAGGGCTGTCTTCAGGTGTCTTTTAAAAATAGGATAGCTGCTTATTTCCTTGACATTTGATGGGAGGGCATTCCATAGGGCGGGTGCCACTACCGAGAAGGCCCTCTGTCTGGTTCCCTGTAACCTCACTTCTCGCAATGAGGGGACCGCCAGAAGGCCCTCAGAGCTGGACCTCAGTGTCCAGGCTGAACGATGGTGGTGGAGACACTGCTTCAGGTATATGGTGGTGGAGACACTGCTTCAGGTATATATGGATAGATAGATAGATAGATAGATAGATAGATAGATAGATAGATACAGGTTTAATAAATAAATAGAGCCAGCCCACCCACCTAGGGCTCCCACTCTTAAATGCATCATACTTCCAGGGGAGGCTGGTTCATTAGGGCAAATGGGGCACAGCCCCATCAACCTCAGTTTGCCCTTAGCCGGCTGTCCCGTCCGTCCCTCCTCATCTTTGCCTGCCTTCTTAAGCACAACTACTCTAAGGAGTTGCTCTGTCTGTCTGTTTCCTCCTCTTTGTTCTCAGTGTTGCCCTTGTAGAGCTCAGGAGGGAGGAGAATGGCACTGCCTGTCTGGCACCATTTTTCTGGTCTTCCCACCTTCTTCCTCACCTGTCATCATTGCATACCTCTGTAAACCCTGGGGTTCATCCGCGCTGGCTGATGCCTCCCTCGTGTGTGTGGGTAGTGCCGTTTTGGCTGCATAAGCGATGGTATTGAAAGCCCGGACATCAGAAATCGAGGGAATGCTATATTATATTAAGATCAGCTTTTAGGAATACAGCAATGCAACAGGTGAAATGTGCGCAGGTATTTATTATTTCTGGATTATTATTTGAGTTACTGATCAACATGAAAGGTAAAGGGACCCCTGACCATTAGGTCCAGTCATGACCAACTCTGGGGTTGCGGCACTCATCTCACTTTACTGGCCGAGGGAGCCAGCGTGCAGCTTCCAGGTCATGTGGCCAGCATGACTAAGCCGCTTCTGGCGAACCACAGCAGCGCATGGAAACGCCGTTTACCTTCCTGCCGGAGTGGTGCCTATTTATCTACTTGCACTTTGACATGCTTTTGAACTGCTTGGTTGGCAGGAGCAGGGGCCGAGCAATGGGAGCTCACCCCGTTGCGGGGATTCGAACTACCGACCTTCTGATCGGCAAGTCCTAGGCTCTGTGGTTTAACCCACAGCGCCACCCGCATCCCACTGATCAACATTAGCTACTTACTAACAGCTGGATATTTACCATTCCTCATTGATATAGCTTTTAATACATACTGAATATTTTCTTTTAATTGTTTCCATAATCTTGTGGGCTAGCATTCTTTTCGGACTTGATTGCGCGGCTGACAATCTGTGGCAGGCAGATAGGGGAAAGGGGGCTTACTGGGAGGGTCAGGTGCACTGCTTAGTGGGTTTGGGTTCATAGGCTGCATGCATTTAAAGCACCCCCCAAAGAATATGAGGAACTGTAGTTTGTTAAGGATGCTGGGAGTGGTAAACTACACTTCCCTGGTTTCTATGGGGAGCAAAACGTGCTCTAAATGTATCTTCTTCTTCTTTGGCGATCACTCGTAGCTGAAAAAGATTGTCTTCCATAAACACGGTTTTAACAGTAAGTCCGTAGGTGACTGTGGAGGCCAATTCTGGACCCACATGTCCTTCCACACAATGGGGACATAGGTTTCCGGGCGGGAGTTGATCACGGTGAGGGTTTGCCAAGTGTGCCTTCCTGTTAGCGCATTTCTCCCTTTCGTCTTGAGTTCGAGCGTCTTCAAAACCCATGATACCTTTGGTAAAGGCTGTTCTTCAAATGGAGCACTCGCAGGTCAGTGTTTCCCAGTTGTTGGTGTTTACACTACTTTTTTAAAAGATTTGCCTTGAGAGAGCCTTTGAACTTCTTTTTTTGTTGACCACCGACATTACGCTTACTATTTTTAAGTTCGGAATAGAGTACAGTGGTACCTCGGAAGTCGAACAGAATCCGTTCCAGAAGTGTGTTCGACTTCCAAAACATTCGGAAACCAAAGTGTGGCTTCTGATTGGCTGCAGAAAGTACCTGCAGCCAATTGGAAGCCCCGTCGGACGTTCAGCTTCCAAAAATAGTTCACAAACTGGAACACTCACTTTGCAGAGTTCGGGAGCCAAAACGTTCGAGAACTAAGCTGTTCGAAAACCAAGGTACGACTGTAGTTGCTTTGGAAGATGATAATCAGGCATCCATACAACATGACCAGTCCAGCGAAGTTGATTTTGAAGAATCATTGCTTCCACACTGGTGATCTTTGCTTCTTCCAGTACACTGGCATTAGTTCGCCTGTCTTCCCAGGTGATGTGTGAAATTTTTCGGAGACACCGTTGATGGAATTTTTCGAGGAGTTGGAGATGGTGTTTATAAACACATGGTGTATATGCAGCCCTAGTCCAAGATCCAAAGGAAGTAAATTTTGTGACTGAGCAACTGCCCCTGTTCCCGCAGCGTTAAATGACTTTTGAAACTCCCTTCAGCTGGGGAGAGGGCTGCTAAAAATGTCTAACTCCCTTCCACGCACCTTTGTTGTTCTTTTGATCCTGGACGTAGCATTTAGACATATCTTCTTTCCCCGCTCTGTATTCATCGCCTGTTGGCCACAAACAAACTCTCAATCCTCGTGAGAAGTCCTGGGAAGAGACAATCGAAGGCAGCTGACATCTCACCTGGAACAGCCGGGGGAAATGGTGACCTTTTCCTTTGACAAAGCAGTCAGGCGTTTGAATCTGAAAAGCAGCCAGGTTCTCTGGTCCTAAACAGAAGGGGGTTTGCGTGGCACAGTGTGTGGGGACCAAGCCTGTGGCGCATGACTAGAAGGATTACTGTCTCCGATTAGGATTGCTTTTGGCTTTATCGCTTAATTCACTAATGCGCTTTCCATAAGAGGTTTTCCAAGATCTTTCTAGTCAGGCAGGGGCTTGAGGTGAGCAGGTTCCCCCCTACATCTACTTCTTACAGCACCTTTCTGTCAATATATTATATGCAATTCTCAACCATGGTTTGTTATTGCAAGAACAAGCCTAGTCTCTCTTCTGGGCTTGTGCAGCCCCTCTCACTGCTCCTGCTGCCTTTTTAGAGGACACACTGGTTAGCATGTTATTCAGACCATAAACTGTGGTTAATCATAACTGTGCTTGCTGAAACTAAGCCAGCTTTATAAACTGTGGTTTGAAGTTGCCCTGTTTCCACTTAGCAAAATTAAGATTAACCACAGTTTGTCTGAGTGAGGATAATAAGGCAAGCTTCAGTTAACTCAAAATGGATGTAAAGGCTTATAAACTACACCTACTGGCTGCTTCAGAGGGGAATGAGGCAGCTTGCGAATCTGGAGGGGTAGGAGTGGGTAGCTAGGCTCTTTTTGGTAATGTAAACGATGGTTTAGTGTTGCATCCAGCCAAGCCCTATATTTAACTGCTTTGTCATTTTTGATGTTGCTACCTGCCCAGAGAGCATTTAAAAATTGGCAAATTCGAACATCTAGATAATTACAGAACTTGTTTGTTTGAGAACTGTATGTCTATGCTGCTTGAAAGAACAGCATGGGGAGTTCTTTGATTTTTTTTATACTCCTAGTTCCTTGGGAGAACATGACACCTACAGCCTTGCCTCCTGGCCTGAAGATAATTGAGGAGCTGGTTTTGCCTGAGGAAGAAAAGGAACTTTTAGAAAGCATTGATTGGGCAGAGGATGAAGTCACCTCAACTGGTAAGTAATGCTTCCTAAGAATGGCTGTTATTTTGGATGACTCTGCCAAAATAACAGATGACTTTGCTCACTCTTTGAGGGGATTTTTGTTGTTGTTGTTATGGTAAATTGGGTTCACCTCCCCAGTTTTGGGAATGAGGCCAGGGATTTGGAGCAAGAGAAATAACTTCCCTCAGAGCTATTCCCAGGTACTCCACTTACGCCAGAAACACTGGTGCAAATGGGGCCTGTTGTGGCAGGACTTTCCTGGCCTGAGGAAATGCTGTTTCCTACATGAGATTCAGCCTTGGAAGTCCTAGTAGAGCCACAGGTTCCTCCTGTCCCCATTGGAGCTACAGTAGGCTTGGCCCTTTTAAATGAGGAGGCTCCTCATGCTGAAGGCAGAAGTAGTTACTCAGATAAAGCAGGTCCTCTTTGAGTCTGGCTGGTGATGAGCCAACATTTGAGGTTCTGCTATAATGGCAGTTCCAGCCTGAGTGCTGCATAGAGCTAACTTTCAGCGTTTGGAGTGAAAGCACTCTGCAGAAGTTGAAAATAAGAAAGCTTTGTTTCCTTCTGCTGGTTCCCTCACTGTGCGAAGCAAAGTTACAGGGAACTAGGCAGAGGGCCTTCTTGGTAGTGGCACCCTCCTTGTGGAACGCCCTCCCTTCAGATGTCAAGGAGATAAAGAACTACACAACTTTTGGAAGACATCTGAAGGCAGCCCTGTATCGGGAAGTTTTTAATGTTGGATGTTTATTATGTTTTTATATATGCTGTAAGCCCCCCAGGTGGGTGGGGTATAAATAAAATAATAATAATCAATTAATGGAAATACTGATAGGAAAGATTCTAATTCTATCCAACCAAGGTAAAGGTGTTTTGAGCCATGCTTGTTCTTAATCCATGGAATTTTGATAGTTGTAGGTTTCCATCTTGCTAACTTTTTAGTCGACAGGTTGGGAATCCTCATCATTCCTAGCCAGGATGGCCAGTTATCAGATATAATGGGGATATAGTTGAACAGCATCAGAGTGTCAAATGCTTCCTTTTCCTGCTGTCATGGTTTTGGACTGAACACTGCTAAAATTTGGGCTGGACAATGCCTAAATACTTGCAAGTGCTGTGAGACAGGAACTGTGAAAATAAAGATGATTGTTTTAAGGATTTGCATCATTCCATTCCAAGAAAATTCTGCTTGAGGTGTTTTACAGCAAAAAGATAAACGTGCATATTAATCTTATCCGCGTAAGTTTCTTAGTTATGGGTGGGGAACTTGAGTTTCCGTGGTGCAAAATCTGGAATCGTTTTGGCAAAGCATTTCAACCTCAGTGGTTTTGATCAGTTTAGTTGCTTGCTCATGGTACTGGTTTATAACAGGCACCCTTGCCATCATCTACATAGACAACAGTGACTTAAGAGCTGGTTTGGAGGTTTAACTGCACTACAATAGACAGCAGATGTGAATTTCATTGGTGCCACCTGCAACCTTTTTGATAAAGCAGTGTGCAGATCCCTGGCACACACCTGAGACCGGACACACAGGCGTGAGGATTCATGAATTTGACCAAGTGACTCACTCTGTGCAGTGGAAGCGAATCTTTCATCTGTTGTTTGTGTATTCATTGCAGCAATTACAGCATCCAAGTTGTCTCGAAGGCTGCTATTTATTTCCAGTGCCTGTTTATGTTATTTAACCGTAGTAAGAACAAAAACCATAGTAAGAACAAAAAAGTCTTCTGTGGGAAGGAGTCTATCTATCTATCTATCTATCTATCTATCTATCTATCATCTATCTATCTATCTATCTATCTATCTATCTATCTATCTATCTATCTATCAAATGTCTTGTTTGGATTGTTGTAAAATGTGTGATTCCTGTGTATAGTTTGTTGCTTCTTCCGCTTGTAAACTGCCTAGAAAGGCTGTGTGCAAATTAAAAGTGAAATGAAATGAAAATGACTCTAGTTGAAAAACAGAATTACTCAATAAAGTACAGTAGCACCTCGGCTTATATAGCCCTCTGGTTATGTAAACTTCATGTTATGAAAGCAGCAAACCCGGAAGTATTGGACCTGGTTTCTCCGCATGCGCAGAACAGTGATCCCTGGGTTGCGGAAAACTTGGGATCTGTCTGGACCTCCGGAACGGTTCCTGTTCGCAACCGGAGGTACCACTGTACCTCACAAGCATTATCTTGTAA
Source organism: Podarcis erhardii (assembly GCF_964252035.2). Classification (NCBI taxonomy): domain Eukaryota; kingdom Metazoa; phylum Chordata; class Lepidosauria; order Squamata; family Lacertidae; genus Podarcis; species Podarcis erhardii. Next base: position 23,423,105 of record NC_138508.1, on the reverse strand, counting down.
TTTGTACAAGAACCCTATAAAGTAGGCCATTATTATTATCCCCTGATCTTGAAGGTGGGAGGGACTGAGGCTGAGAGAAAATGTGGATCATCAGAGACCACAGAGTGAGTTGAGGGGGTAGGGAACTTTCAAACTCATAACTTCCTGAATTTTGGCTTGGTCCTTAAGCCACTATGCAACAGCAGCTCAAAATATATATTGTGGTTATTTAATTTTTTCTCCCCTTCCAAACCTGGTTCTGTTTTTCTTCCTTTCCATTTTCACAGCTCAGAAGTCTCTGAAACACAGGAGGGTAAAACATTTTGGATACGAGTTTCGATATGACAACAACAATGTTGATAGAGACAAACCATTACCTGGAGGTGAGCATCCCGATGGAATGCCTGTTATGTGTGTCTTCCGTTGAATAATCAATACCGCTTTCTTCACTGATTAGTGGTGGTTGCAATTCTGTATATGCTTACTAGGGAGTAACTGTCGTTGAAATCTGTGAAACTTGCTTCCAAGTATGCAGTAGAAATGGGCCTGCAGTGCAAGACTTCCATTCACCTAAGTTGTAATCTTAAACATGGGGTTGACTCCCAGGTAAGTGGGTCTTAAAGGACTTTGGCCTAGATATGTGTTTGAATCGATTTCCTTTTAACGTGTTTAGGGAAGAGTCCAGAAAATGCTTGACAACGAGTGGCTTTGAAAATCTGACATGCATATGAGATACACAAAACCATTACAGCTAGTACATTACAGCCTGGGAAACAGCTTCAACTCGCTACCTAACCAGATGAGGGTAGCCGATGTGTCTCAAATCCTCAGTGAGTTAGGGACTTCCCCTGCATGCGAAGACAGGATTGAGCAGATGAGACCAATGGTGGTCCAGGGGTCAAGAAACCGGTTTCTGCATGTGCTGTAGAGGGGAGTGAGGGGCTGATGGGGCTCATCAACCTGGGATGGTAGCCCATCTAGGAAAGAGAAAAGTCTGATCCTAAACCTCCACTGCCTTGCGAGATATCTTCAGGAGAAGAAAGGGCTAAGGAGTAAAACCTACACTATCCAGAGTGGAGTGAGAGCTGGCCCATCAAGAAGGCCGATCGCCAAAGAATCGATGCTTTTGAATTATGGTGCTGGAGGAGACTCTTGAGAGTCCCATGGACTGCAAGAAGATCAAACCTCTCCATTCTGAAGGAAATCAGCCCTGAGTGCTCACTGGAAGGGCAGGTCGTGAAGCTGAGGCTCCAATACTTTGGCCACCTCATGAGAAGAGAAGACTCCCTGGAAAAGACCCTAATGTT
>NC_138508.1:22327864-22682301 GCF_964252035.2 Podarcis erhardii | reverse complement strand
AGCCCTTGACAGCCAGGGAGCAGCAACCCAAGGGTGGATGGTAGCCTTCAGCATCCCGGAAGAAGGACCAGATGATGTTGTTTTTCATCAGGGTCTATTCAGAGGTGCCACCTACTGTTGCCCTGAGCATAACCTGCACACATTACAGCTCACCAATTCACGTTAATGCCCCCAGCCAATGGGGTAGTGTGCCATTATCTATAATTTGGAGCTGAACCTAGGGGAAGAAAAAAATGATGTCAGCTGAGAGTGGCCAACTTGGATGACTTTAAAAGAGAACCAGACAAATTCACGGATAAAGCTATCAGTGACTGCTAGATATAATGGCTGTGCTCTTCTTCCACTGCTGGAGGTGATGTGCTAGTTGATGGGAATCAACTTGTAGGGAGAGTGCTGTTGCATTCAAGTCCTGTTTGTCAGAGCTGAATGCAAAGGCCTCTTGTTGGCCACTATGAAAACAGGATGGATTGGGTGGGCCTTTGTCCTGATCAAGCAGGGCTGCTCTTATGTTCTGAGACAAGGGGCAGGGCAAAAGCCTGGGTAAATTATTCACCATTTCAACTCTGCAGATGCAGATAAAAAATCAACTGTTACACAGCACTTTGGCCTAGCACTAGAAAGTGTTGTTTGGAAACCGATGTGCTTTGTATAGGCAACTGGGACTGCAAAATACCTTTTTCTGTCACGACATCAAATAGCATTTATTTATTTATTTCAAAGCGAGCGCAACTTGAACCTAAAATAAGTAATTTGTGCTTCAGCTGCAGCAGTTCTATGTCAAATAAGATTTGGCTAAAATGATGACAGTAAATGATGCTTTTGATATTAATGGCCAACAGAAGGCTTTCGAGTTATGCTGCTCAACATTTAGTAATTAAAACACTGATGCTGTATTCTCAAAAAAAGGTGCTTATAATTTCAAGCATGAAGTGTGCCCTCTGGTGGTGTAAGCATATGGCCAAACATTTTAGGCTTCTTAGAAATAAGAGTTATTATGCTAGCAGGGAAAGCAAAATTAAATTCATGGTCCTAAAGCCAAGGAAGTCCAATTTAACTCAACTGGATTTATGTCTCAGAAAACATGCTTAGGTACAGGCTGAAGGTAGTTTAACATCTGGTTTAGGAATCAGAAGGAATACCTTATGCATCTGGAAAAGCCATGCCTTTATTTGTTTATGAAATTTATTGCCTGCCCTTCACTATAAAGTGAAGGTTACAACAATAGAATATATAATTATAAAAACAAATAAAACCATTAAAATGATAAAAGATGTAAAAACAACCCAAATAAAACAGAACGTCCTAAATTCAGCAGAAGAGGTGGGTCCCACAAATCAAAATACCTTGCCTGTCAAAGGCCAGGGTAAAAAATGCACCTTCAGCATATGCTGAATGCTGTATAGTGAAGATGCCTGGCATACTTCGATAGGGAGAGAGTTCCTCAGTTTGGGCTTCCATAGAGAAAACCCCTTCCCAGGCCAACATTCTCTCTACTTCCGAGGGTGGCAAAACTACCAAGCCTACTCTGCAGATCTTCATGCTCAAGAAGGTTGGTAGGGATGGAGGTGGTAGGGATGGAGGTGGTCCTAAGTCATGAGGGCTTGAGGGTATTTGGGGTGGGGGCAGGATCTGACACCGTGTGAGATGCTGCAACAAGAGAGGCAAAGGGTGGGCATGCATGGAAGTGTCATGTTTACTTTATTACATTTAGAGCTCATATGTTCATTACTGGGGATACCAGCAGTAGTGTTTAGCTAGCTTGTGGATGGCCATCAAATAGTCATCATTTCTGGAAGTGGTGTCTGCTTTGTAATGATTGAGTTAGGATTGCCTCCCCCAAAACAACTGAATTTACATCTAACCAAAGATTTAAATTACCTACTTGAATAGACCAAATCTGGGGCATGATCCATCCACAATGAATTGCATTTAAGTTCCCATTGATCTGTTGGAGAATTAAGCTCACACTTAAGCCTTTCTCACTGAAGCCAATGGGACTTAAGCATTCATAATATGGGATAGATCATGGCCTTGTTTCTTGAGTGATGGTGGTATATGGTGGTACATAGTAAACATAATAGCCAAACAGTGGAGAATATTGACCAGGGATTACTGGAAAGCAGTCGTGTTAGAAGAGCATGGAACAAAAACTTAATTACTTCCTTCACTGGTGTGCATAAGTCTATAGAATAAATTCACTGCCATATGACAAGGCCATGAGATCAATTGTCTGTGCACAGTAAAAACTACTCATTTTCTTAACACTTTAAGGTTTGAACCATTCTCCATGATAGTTGAATGTATTTTTTGGAGCAGTCATCCTTGCCTTTTGCTGAGGCTTCTTCACTGGTTCCATCTCTGTCCTGGGAGCCCTTGTTCCTAACATCTGCTTCCCATTAGGCCTGTGTTGTTATGCTTAACGCTGTGGGAAAAGGGGATGAAGCAGCCCAAAATACTACATACCAGAGCAAGAAAATTAGCACAGGGAGTTGCCAGGCCTTATACAGAGTCACACCTTTCATCCACTTAGCCTTGTACTGTCTATGTTCAGGACATTTTGCTGTCTGAGGTAGAACAACACATGGCTCCCACCCCAAGTCAAGTGCATAGACCCAAGGCTGGCCAAATTATTTTGACACCTGAGGCAGCAAAATATCTGAGAAATGTATCTGCCTGGGAGGAAAAAAAGAATAATTTGCTTGCCTTTTATGATATACAGAATCAGCTGCCTTGTTTTGTCTAATGGTAGGGCCGGCCCTATGACTATGCCAACTGAAAACAGCTCTCCAAAGACTTAGGCAGAGGTCTTTCCCAGCCCAGATTTACGTGAGATTGAATGGATTGATGTTGGGACCATCAGTATAGAAAGCATGGATTCTATCACTGAGCAATATCCCTTTCCTACAAGATTCACTTGCATTACTTGAGATGAAACTTTGCTGATGGTTGCCTTTTGGGAGAACAGGGCATTTGCAAAGGGTACCTCTGAAGCTGTTGTTGATTCAGAGCATTCCTCTTGTCTTGTGTTTCCCCCCCCAAAAAACTCCATGCCTTGGAGACAAGAACTGAAATGGAGGGCAACACCAATGAGCAGAGGAAACCAGAAGGGGAGATACAGTGGTGCCTCGCAAGACGAAAAGAATCCGTTCCGCGATTCTCTTCGTCTAGCGGTTTTTTCGTCTTGCGAAGCAAGCCCATTGACAGCTTAGCGGATTAGTGCTATTAGCGGTCTAGCGGCTTTTAGTGGTAAGCTGTTAAGCGGCTTATCAGCGGAACAGCTGATAAGCGGCTTAGCGGCTTAGGAAAGGGGGGGAGCGAAAAAACCCCGCGGGAACTCGCAAGATTTTTTCGTCTTGCGAAGCAACCCCATAGAGAAATTCGTTTAGCGAAGCGCCTCCAAAACGGAAAACCCTTTCGTCTAGCGGGTTTTCCGTCTTGCGAGGCATTCGTCTTGCGGGGCACCACTGTAAGCTCAAGAGATGCTAGGAAGCATTTGTTTCTGTAGAAAGGCTGTTTGCCAACATATTTCACGCGATACAATTTTTTTTCAGGAGCAACTTAGTCTGGGAGACATTAGAAAGCAACCATATTTCATGAGTATCAGTTGATCAGTCCCTTAGATGGTGCTTGACCCAAAATAAGTTGGGCCACAGCATTTCTGCTGGTGTCCCACTGTCTTCCATCAGCACAGCAGAAGCGGGCACTTGAAGTCATAGTCATAGGCACATGTCAACACTTGGTTCCTTCATGCTTATTGTGATTGCGTAGAAAATTTCTATTGTTCACATCAGGAAGCAACCTGAAGCACCACGAGTGTAGGGATCTCCGTACAAAAATGGCAGAACTGCTGTGCTGGTGGCAGCCATTTTGTCTTTGTTACTAACAGTTTAATAGAAATTTTACAGTACACAAAAACACACAATTCTCATCATTAGCATACCACAGCGTTGGTTGACAGTGGCACCAAACACTGGCAGCTTTTTACCACAGGAAACATTGGTAGTCTTTGCTACAGGGAAAAGAGTGAATCGGGAGCCTTGGCCCATCTGGGTCACACAAAATGGCCACCCTTATGCTACTGAGGTAAAGAAAAGCTGAGCCTGCAGTCAGCCAAGGGAGACTTTGCTCCTCCAGTTTGCCTGAGAATTGCAGCGCCACTTCTAAACGAAAACATCTTTTGAGCTTACCTTGTAATAACTCCTCTGATGTGTGTTGTGACTCCTCATCTGCCTTCTGTAACGAAATCTCTTGCTTCAATGCTGTGTGTATGTGCGTGTGCGGCGGCCCGTGTGCGTGTCTGTATTACAACGCAATGTTTTTACTTTGTCTTGGAGAACCTTGTTTGTTGCCATATTAGTAAGCCTAAAGTACACTCTTTATTTTAAATAAATAAATAAAAGGTAAAGCAATATTTACTCTACTCTGCATCTTCTCAGTCAAAGCCTCCATAGCGGTAAGCTATTTCTTATAAATGTTTATAAACAGAATGCAGTTTTCTAATATTCGCTGCACCAAGCAGAGGCGACTTGCTTTTTTCCAAACATTATTAATACGATGACAATAAATAGCAGTGTCAGCGTCTACTTCTTCCACACCCATATTTTCTAACCCTCGACCAATCTGCCACATTTTATAATATCACTGACAAAAAAGGGTTTTTAAAGAGAAAAAAGGAAATTAACCAGCTATTTCATGTGTGATCTTGACACAGTACCTGATTCATAAAAAGGGGGAGAGGGGAATAATTCAGCATCTCAGTTCAATAATTTTATTTGTGCTGTTCAGATTGCTAAAGTCTCTGAAACTTTAAGGACTCAGGGATACGGGCATTTCTTGAACTTGTTCTCCAATTCTTGAGTCATTATTTTTCAGCATCTTCTGTCACTCCCTCTGACTTCTGCTGTGCTCATGTAGACCCTTATAAAATAAAATTTGAGATCCAATCAATGAATTTTTTTAAAGAAACGGCGAGTCTGCCATGCTTCATTTCCCCTGCCAATCAACTAACCAGTGTGATTATTGCTATATGCATGTGTTTCCATGAGGACACAGCTGAGTCAGAGCCTTTGCACTCTTTTCATTATTAAAGGTGAAATGTAAATGTCGCTATGGAGAGTATAAGAGCATTTTTTTAAATCTAGAAAACTTATACACAGGTATATGCTGATCTCCAGGCCTTTTCACAGCTCCATCATAATGCTGTTCACTAGATATTTCTAATAGGCCACAGGGCAAAAATTTACCAACGTGTATTTGAATTAACAGAGGCCAATAAGAGATGGGGTACAGTACATGCCTAATGTAAATTTACAGCATAAGCAGCTTTCTATGAGGTCAGATTAGCTGTCCTTCTCGTGGAATATTTTCTACTACAAGAGGCAGCAGCTTTCCCCAGACTCAGAGCAATGTCTTCTCCTACCTGATCTTTTCAACTGGAGTTTCCAAGGATTGAACATCGGATCTTAGGCACGTAAAAGCGCACCACTGCTGAGCGTTTGTCTCTCCCACTAAAATTCTGTTATGTGCTTCTCCACAAAAGAAAGAGGAACCTTTTTAAAAAATAAAAATGTAGCATTCTGCTTTCAGAACTGAAGCCTTCTCAGTAAGCCCTCTTAAGTGCTTACAACAGTGTGTTGAGTTTAATGGTGTGACTAATCCTACCAAAATTGAGGGGGTTTTTGCCCAAAGATGGAAATTATCAGTGGCATTCAGTGGCCAAATATGCCTGTCTGATTGGACAGACTTCATGTAGTCTCCGTGGCATAGATGTCTTTGGAGTGACTTTGCTGGAGGTCAGTTAAGAACGTGGCCACCATTCTTTAATTATTTGACCAAACAAAATGTCAGAATGGGGTGTTGTTTCCCCTCTTCCATTGATCGTGTCATCTCTTGAGGAAAGTTTTCGAATACCACTTGACGTATGATTGTCATTGTATTTCATTCTTCTTGCTTAAACATAATTTAAATAACATTTTAAGCTAGATGTTATAATCATCCATTGTGTGTGCAGAATGTGACTGGTGACGCACACACACATATATATATGGTGTGTGAGGGGGTCCAAACCCAGGCATAAAGCACTGGATTGGGCCCATGTTTGTAACACTGACTTCCTTTCCTTTCTTTCATGGCAGTGCTGCTTTTTCACAGTGACAGGTTTGTAAAAAAATAAAATAAAAGCCCTGTGACACACAGTTGTAAAAATCTCCCATTGATCCCCTTTGCACTCGTAGGGCACCAACCACCCAAATTTAAATGCTCTTGGAGCACAGTTCTGTGTTAACTCAGAAGTTAAGCCCGAGTAAGTTCAGTGGTGCGGCTCCCCCTTTAAGAGTGCTCAGGACTGCAGCCTTAATCCCCGCTTGTTCCAATGAGCAAAATTTTAAGGACATGCTTAATTCTTCCATTAGTATCAGTGGCAGCCAAAAGGCTTTTTAACTTTAGCTGCATTGCACCCACAGAGTTCAGCGTGAGGGAGAACTGCTCCACCGACTTTACCAGGGGGAAAAGCACCTTATGGGAATTCCTATAGGAGTGAATGGGGTGGCTGCTTCTCAAACAGAGCTCCACATATGTAGGAGATTCTGCAACTCTGCCATGGAGCTTCTAGGTCATGTGGGTTTTTATTCAATTCTGAAATGTCCATTTCTGATGGAAGGGAGAACCCAGTTTTTAAAAAAATCTCTAGTAGGTATTTTAGCAACATAAATAATCCTTATGTTCCTGCTCCATTAAATTTTATACATGTTCATATACTATATATAAGTATATATAAATATATATATATATAATATACATATACATATGCATATATTTTATGAATCAGGTCTGTGATTTTTACTATTCTGAGCAATTTGATGCATTTTCATAAGGTCATTATCTCTTATTTAGTTTGCAGTGTAAATAATAGTGTACATCTGCTATTTTATTATACCAATATGCCATGGGCAATTTTTTGTTTGTTTGGAAACTGTACTAGATATATCAAATAGCAATTGCAATGCCATCATTCCACATTGCTTCCATATACAAAAGTATCTGTGAGGCGTGTGTTTTTCAACTGCTAATATAATCTGCAGCGTCAGAAATATTTGATTTACATTTCCCTCCCAGCTAAACCCACCTCTCAAAATATGTACAGTTCCCAACAATGTTTTCTCTTTGGTAATTTCCACTTGGTTTGCATCCCATGTATTTCCTGTCAGAAGTGAGTGAAACATGAGGTATAATGTCAATAGCCATTTCAGATTGGAATTAATCTATATCAGTCTGTAAGCATTTATAGTGCTGAGGAACAACACAGCAAACACTGCTGCTGTGCTCTTTCCATTTTCTCGCCGGGGCTTGTGAGGTGAATAGCAATAGATGATCGGTAGGATCCAGGATGAGAGACCCATGTGCAAAAGCAGGCTTCCCCACTTATGCCCATACATTCCTCATGACTGGGTGTGGCACATTCAAAAGGTGCTTTGTGAGGTTTTAAGGAAAAAATCCTACACCTGAGCTTCTGTGCATCATCCCTCTGTTTACACTCCTCACATACACCCAATACATGCCCTTCACTTCTACCCGTAAGTTCACAACCTCATGTTAGGCATGGCACATTAAGGCCTCTCAAAATGGCATCTCCACACCAAGTAGATCCATCTACCTTTTTTCACAATGCCATCATGTGTTGTATATCTCAGGCCCAACTCAAGAAATTGGACAGTGCGATGATGCCACCAGATGGGGGAAATGGCCCCCTGTCAAATTCCATTCCTGTTTGTCCCTTCTTCCAACATGGCTGTAGAGAGAGAGAGAGAAGAGCTTCAAAGATTGCTCTAAGCATTGATCTCCCATCCTGTTTGGTCTTAAAAGTGACAGTTGACTAGCTGAGATTTGGGAGAATCGATTCCCCATATTATCAAAGCTCTCAGCAATGACTATTGGTCTGACAGGGAGATACATCTCTGGAGTAGATGGAGGAAGCGCAATAGCAGTGCTTGTTGGTTTGTGCCCTCAGTCAAAACATGAAATGTATCTTCCATGCTTTTCACACAGCAAAAGCCTTTTAAACACTTTTGTATATTTTTGTGTGTGTCATACGCGGTGTAAATAGCATGTTTCATTATGCAAAAATTTCTAGGTCATCAACTTCAGAACAAGATGAATTTGTATATGAGGAAAATCGAAACATCGACAGTAAATCCGGATGATTAAAACAAAATATAAAGTGGTTATGACTGTTGTGTGTTCTATTTATACTGTCCATATCCTGGTTTTATGTTTTAAAGGAGGAAAAAAATACATTTTCTTTACCCTTGAGTGTATGATCAATTATTTAAACTATATTTACATCAATAAATCTTATGCCAAACCTATTAAATGTTGTCAGGCTGTTTGCTTTGTGGGCATGATGACAAATATCCTGGTTTTTAAAAAAGCGTGTGGCGTGTGTGTGCCATTTTAAAATCTGTATTCCTATTCCACTAAATTAAAAAGCAGGTTTAAACGAGCAAACATTGAGATGACTTGTGAAATCCAACACAGTAAGAAAGATTGTAATAATATGCACAAAGCCTCTGCACAAAGACGAAATGTGTTGAGCTTGTGTGGACATCCTCACACACATGTGAAGCACATGAGAGCCAGTGTGGTGTAGTGGTTAAGTGCAGTAGACTCGTAATCTGGTGAACTGGGTTCGCTTCCCCGCTCCTCCACATGCTAGGTGACCTTGGGCTAGTCACACTTCTCTGAAGTCTCTCAGCCCCACTCACCTCACAGTGTGTTTGTTGTGGGGGAGGAAGGGAAAGAAGAATGTTAGCTGCTTTGAGACTCCTTAGGGTAGTGATAAAGCGGGATATCAAATCCAAACTCTTCTTCTTCACCTCATAAATGAAAAAAAGGAAGCCCTTGTATGCCCAGAAATAAAATATCAAAGCCACATGCTCCATTATTAGTAGTATGTTAGATCAGGTTGCTTACAATTCTGCTATAACAATTGGCACTCACAAAATACCATATTTTTCGCTCTATAGGACGCACCCGACCATAGGACGCACCTTGTTTTACAGGGGGAGAACAAGAAAAAAAGTTATCCCCCTCTCTGCGCAGCACCCCTTCAGAGAAGCGGCAGGAGAAATGGAGCCCCTTCCATTTTTCCTCCCGCTTAGCTGAAGGGGCGCTGCACCTTAGCTGAAGGGGAACCTACCCTTCAGTGAAAGGAACCCGAAGCCTCCAGAGCACGGCGGGAGCTCTGGCCACGCTCCAGAGGCTTCAGGCTGCTATCTGGAGAGCAAGAGGGGTCGGTGCGCACTGATCCCTCTCGCTTTCCAGGCTTCCGGAAGCCTCCCGGAAGCTTGTGGGGCTGGTGGTGGGGAAAGCCGAGCTTCCCTCACCGCCAGCCAGAGTGTTTGTTGTGGGGGAGGAAGGGAAAGGAGAATTTTAGCCGCTTTGAGACTCCTTCAGGTAGTGATAAAGCGGGATATCAAATCCAAACTCCTCCTCCTCCTCTTCTTCTTCTTCTTCTTCCCCAGGGACCACACATTCGCTCCATAAGATGCACAGACATTTCCCCTTAGATTTTAAGAGGAAAAAAGTGTGTCTTATGGAGCGAAAAATACGGTACTTCTCACCACTTCTGTTCATGAAATCTTAAGAAATAAATGTTTGGCTCTCCTTTAAAATAAACTGAATGAAGGTGCTGCCAGGCAATTTCCATGCCCCACAACATCCCACTCACTGAAAGCAGGGCCCTCATTTTTTAGTCCAGCACAAGGAGAAGCTCCTGACCAGGGCTACTTGTGAGTGAATTGCTCAACCAATAATCAACCCAAATGGGCTGTAACCAGGTAATAATGGGGCCTCTTCCAACTGGCTTATATGATGCATTTTATGCAACTTACTGTATTTTAGATTCTTTTTACTCTTGTTTTTAGATCTGTTTTTAGTGTTTGTAAGCCACTTTGACTTATTTTTTTCTTTAAAGTGGCTAATAAATTTAAGAATAATAATATGCCTCATAGGGGCCACTGGAACAGGAAAACCTGAGGAAAGCAGAGGTTACCCCTTGAGGGAGGATAAAGGAAACTGGTGGGGAGGCCCCCATGTTGAGCAGGGCTTCTCTGGTCTGCGACTGGTGCTCATGAGAGAAGCGACAGGGAGCTGCCCGATGCTCTGAGGGCAACTGGAGAACACACCAGAAAAAACACACATTCACATTAAGACATGGATGGGGCACCTGGTGTCTTCCAGATGTCACTGTACTCCAGGTCCCATCATCCTGTGTTCTGTGATATGGGATCATGGGATCTGAAGTCTAGCAACATCTCAAGGGCCAGAGGTTTCCCCTCACTGCACTAAGACATGAATTCATGCTCCCATGATAAGTGGGCCTGATGTTCGCACTCAATCCCAGAACCATCATAAAGCCTCCCCAGTTATCAGTTTCTGAACAGTACCATCTGTGGTTGCCATTCAGCTAAAATGCAGCTTTCAAGATTTTGGGTTGTGTTCAATGTTAATTCTATACAAAGTAGATCCCTCAAAAATTCATGGACTTGGCTAACTTGAGTCCATTCATTTCAGTGGGTGTAACTGGGTTAGATACAACCCTATGAAATTCAAGTTGCATTTACATTTTTCCCTTAAGTGCTGATGTGATGATTACCAGCCTGTCCTTCAGTTAGTTAAAGACCTAGCATAATACTCCTGCAGTCCTGGGAAGAGAGGCAGAGAATCAATTTATTTTCCCAAATTTCAGTAAAAGGTGAGCGCTTATCAGTTTAAGCAGATGGGTGCTTGGATAGTGCCTTTTTAAGGACAAAAATGTGAAGCTACTCAATGCTGCAGCAATGGCCGGCTCTTTCAAGACTAGGGATGTAAGCAGACATGGTTTTCCTTTCTGCCCTGCATTTGTCCCAGGCAGCACTGTTTCAGTTCCGTGAAAAAGTGTAAGTTACCATTGCCTCTATGTTGTTCCACCCGATTCATTACAATGAGAAGGAAATGCAATGCAAATGTAGAAGGGAATGTAATCAGTGATGCATTACTTGCTGGCTGAAAGTAACAACAATTGATTTCCATTCCAGACATGGGACAATTTAAGTCAATATAAGCCAAGCTGGTATTAGAAGACTCCCTGGAAAAGACCCTGATGTTGGGAAAGATTGAGGCACAAGGAGAAGGGGATGACAGAGGACGAGATGGTTGGACAGTGTTCTCGAAGCTACTAACATGAGCTTGACCAAACTGCGGGAGGCAGTAGAAGACAGGAGTGCCTGGCGTGTTCTGGTCCATGGGGTCATGAAGAGTCGGACACGACTAAATGACTAAACAACAACAACAACAAAATGATTCATATAATACCAAGGATCTGGCCCATTTAAAATGTTTCCCTGGCAGATGTCCACTATCCCCAGATTTTCCTAAAGCTGGTTCCCCACTCCACCTTCTCTTGGTCCAAATCTTGGTCCAATTAAATCAGGACATCCCATTTTCTGGGGCCAAGCTCTTGCGTGACAACAAAGAGCCCCAAATGGCATGAGACCATGGCCCTGAAAGATGCTCAGTTTGGGGCACCGTGCTCTCATGCAGGTCATGTAACCCATGCACTTTCTAGAAGATGGTTGTCATGGTTTCCTGTTGCAACATGGTGGAGGGTAAGATATATAATGGCCCAAAGAGCGGACCTATGACTTCTATTCCCCTTCATCTGCTATATATATAAAATTCAATTTTTAGAAACTAAAGAATCAACTAACAAGTTTATCAGTATTTAAATATAACCTACAGCTCTGTAAATAAAGGATGCATTTTAAATGGAATAATTATCTTCCATTCCATTGCTTATAATGCAACAATAACTAATCCTCTTTTTGAAGATTCTGTCAGTTTTAATCCAATCAAGATTCTCTAAAAAAATACACTATTCTTATAATTATTTAAAAAGTTATTTGAACAGTCCATCTCACACACTCCTCGTTTCTCACTATTTTTTAAAGCCAGAACGTTAGCTTTGCCAATTTAATCATTTCCCAGCACCTAATTTCCAATTTATTTCTCTGGAGGCTTCTTCTAGTTCAGCCTGGTTAAAAATTTAACTGCCATTAATATATTTATTATTCTTCCACCTCCAATCCAGTATCTTAAAAAAAATACACACTGAGAGATACAATAAAAATATCCATAGGCCTTCATCAAGCCCCAAAGCCTTACCAATAGGCAGGTCCCAGCTTCAAAAATCTCTCAAAACTGTATTTTGCTAGTTTTCCAAGTCTTTGCTAAGGGACTAGACTCCAGGAGAAGCTACACTTCACAAGGATGTGAAGCGGACTTTATCCAAGCCCAGGGTCCCAAGGCTGCTCTGGACTACTCAGTGCTGGCCGAGACTGATGAGAGTTGCAGTCCAAAAACATTGGAGGGCACCAGGTTGGGAAAGGATGATGTAAAGTGGTGAGGCAGCAGGCAATTTGGAACATCCCAAACATTGTTTAGCAAGCTCAAGCAATAGAAATCACCCAATTTGCTTACCTTATTTTTTGCTCTATAAGACTCACTTTTTCCCTCCTAAAAAGTAAGGGGAAATGTGTGTGCGTCTTATGGAGTGAATGCAGGCTGCGCAGCTATCCCAGAAGCCAGAACAGCAAGAGGAATCGCTGCTTTCACTGCTCAGCGATCCCTCTTGCTGTTCTAGCTTCTGAGATTCAGAATATATTTTTTCTTGTTTTCCTCCTCCAAAAACAAGGTGTGTCTTGTGGTCTTATAGAGCGAAAAATATGGTAAGTTGAAAGAGAGCGCCACCTGAATCTCTTAATATGATCTTGGTTTCTAGTTGCAAGTGGTTAATGAGCAGTTCATCTGGCAATATATTCCCTGCAGCGGATAAAAACAATGGCTGATACTGGAAAGGTATCAAGTCACGGAGAGCAAATAACTCCAGTGTTCGTGACAGCATTGTTAGACCATGCAGACACATCTGTCTAGGATTAAAGGATTTCCTATAATATTGGGAGGAATTTATGTGACATCTTTTGGGTGCAAAGATATTTCTTGACTAACACAGTTTTTTAAATAAAAAACATCTAACCCAAATACATTTCAGTTGATTTAAGTAAGGGTGATCAAGGGTGACTGACTGAAGGCAACTGGATTTGCACCCATCTGAAAATTATTGCACAGTACTTTTATCTGTTAAGCATTTTTGTGCAGAATTAATAGAAAATTACAGGGACGCGGGTGGCGCTGTGGGTTAAACCACAGAGCCTAGGACTTGCCGATCAGAAGGTCGCGGTTCGAATCCCCACAATGGGGTGAGCTCCCGTTGCTCAGTCCCTGCTCCTGCCAACCTAGCAGTTCAAAAGCATGTCAAAGTGCAAGTAGATAAATAGGTACCGCTGCAGCGGGAAGGTAAACGGCGTTTCCGTGCGCTGCTCTGGTTCGCCAGAAGTGGCTTAGTCATGCTGGCCACATGACTCGGAAGCTGTACACCGGCTCCCTTGGCCAATAAAGCGAGATGAGCGCCGCAACCCCAGAATCGGCCATCACTGGACCTAATGGTCAGGCGTCCCTTTACCTTTACCTAATAGAAAATTACAGAAAGGCAATCCAATAATTTCAAATATAATTATGCCTGTTAAGGATATTAATCTAATAGGAGGAGGAGGAGGAGGAGGAGGAGGAGAGTTGTTTGGGCCCATATTGTAAAATATATTTCTTTACTGCAGTGGGAGGTTGGTACACAGATCTATTTCAAAATCATTTCTTCTTTCCTGCAAATAGAGAGCTAGATGGAACATGAGACAGACTGTGAGTGATTTTTCTTTAACATTGTTTTTATATAAGATTATGTGACTTTCCTCAACCACTGTTCAGATACAAGGCCACTCATAAAATACGTCTTCCAACCAAGTAGGTAAGGGGTTGCAAAGTTGTGATGAAGGAGAACCTGATAATTGATTAAAATGGTGCAAAATGTAACCAGGGTGGAGTGGAGACAGAAAGAATGAACTTAAGGCCATTGAAAATGTGGCTTACTTTATGGATGTTCCCAATGCAAACCTCCCATTTTCTTGGCTAATTGCCTACTTAAAGCCAGCAAGGATTCCTTCGGTTTCTGACTGATGGCCATAGATTTCCAATAAAGCGCTGCTGCAACTCTTTGAGAAGCCTACCATGTTGCTTCAATAGCAGTCAAGCTCTATTAGGGTCACTGTCATATCTGGGAGAAAGGTGCTGAAGGTCATGCTGTCTTCTTCCAGGATCAACATTTCAGCTAATTATCCTAATTCCAGAAGAGTCCTCTCCAGGAAGCCATTAGGGCCTGGGGTTTGCAAATCTAATGAAACATGACAATGTGCTGGCTTCCGCACCACTGAGAGAAAATGGTCGAGGAATTCACATTGTCTTTCTCATGGCTTCCTGACCTGTGCGCACTGTGGGTCCCCTAGCCAGGGCCAGTCCTAGTTATTCCAGTATGCCTGGAAACAAGCCTCTATTGCAAAGTAGGGCTGCAAACTTGAACTAGTTTAATAGGTAAGAGCATCTGCTGTAGAGATGGACAACCTGTGGCCCTCCAGATGCTGTTGGACTAGGAAGCTGCCTTATACTGAGTGAGACCAGTGGTCCATCTAGCACAGTATTGTCTAAATTCCAGCTCTCCCTGAGATGCCAGGGACTGAAAATGGTGTTGGTTTCTGTGTGTTGCCACTGTGCAGTGCTTTGAGTCACAAGACTCTGTTTACATTCCAGAGACATTCCAGACTGTTGGAAGTCTCACGGAAGACAGGGAAGGATGAGAAGTTTGAGCTACATTGCAGAGTTTTATTTCTAGTTACACAGACAGAAAAGAAACATCTTCTCTCTGTGAGAGCAGAGAGCAACTGAACCAAAGGAACAGGAAACCAGTAAACATCACATCCGTCTCCTGTCTTCCGTGAGACTTCCAACAGTCTGGAATGTCTCTGGAATGTAAACAGAGTCTTGTGACTCAAAGCACTGCACAGTGGCAACACACAGAAACCAACATGCTCCCCCTTTCTGTGAACACCACTGGGCAGTGTGTCAGTACAATGTCAGTACAAACCCAGTTTCTGTACATAGGTACAGTGTTGATCCTTCTGGCGGTTCCCTCATTGCGAGAAGTGAGGTTACAGGGAACCAGACAGAGGGCCTTCTCGGTAGTGGCGCCCGCCCTGTGGAACGCCCTCCCATCAGATGTCAAAGAGATAAAGAATTACCTGACGTTCAGAAGACATCTTAAGGCAGCCCTGTTCAGGGATGTTTTTAATATGTAATGCTGTATTGTTTTTAATACTGATTGGGAGCCGCCCAGAGTGGCTGGGGAAACTCAGCCAGATGGGCGGGGTATAAATAATAAATTATTATTATTATTATTATATAACAACCTTGGAGAATAAATCAGCAGGAATTTCATTACCTGGCATGTAGGACACCGTTACGAGTCCTTTCTGAACACATTCTCTAGCATGTTGCAGCTTCAACTACAAGTGCTTCGTGCTTTGCTTACAACCTTCAGAAGTCAGCAAAGCCAAACATGCTTTGTTGTCCTGATAAACCTGGATTGGACACTTTACAGGAATTCTCATGTCTTTACACAATTGTAACAACCATTCACAATCCATAAGTGAATAAGACAGTGCATTCAGTTCAGCTTCACAAGTACTCAAGCTAACTGTTGTTTGCTTCTTGCACGACCAATCAAATAGACCCTGATTGTACATATAGCAAACTCCAGACGTGCTTTTCCTGTCTGTAGGGTCAATTCCAAAACTTGCATCTGCAAATATCTCAAGACCTCTAGATGTTTGATTGTTAAATCTCAGTCTGTAATGCATAGTGCCTTTCAAATAGTGTGCTATGCGTTTCAGAGCTTTCCAATCCTTAACCGTAGGATTGTTGACTTGTCTGCTTAGCAAATTACAGCTAACTGCAATGTCAGGTCTTGAACATCTTGCAATGAAGTTTAGTTTGCCTAGCACACTTCTGTACAGTGTAGTGTCAGAAAACGCTTCTTCAGTATCATCTACCTGATAACCTGTTGTCATTGGTGTGTCTACAGGGTTAGCATCCATCAGTTTAGTTTGGTTAACACATCAGCAATTTTCTGTGACTGGTGTACTAAAATATTACCATCTTGGTCTCTCTCTATTTCCAGAGATAGGTAGTTGGTTACCTCACCAAGAGATAACCAACTGTCAGACTTGCGTTCGACCAACGGCACTGAGCTATACCTGTTCATCATTTCCCATCACCCTTGAACACTGGCTACAGCTGATGGGATTTGGAGGCCAACATGATCTGAAGAGTCACAGGTTCCTCACCTATGGTCTACTTAAATGTTACTTGGGCAGTTATAGAGAACACATTTTATTTTAGTATTAAAAGTGCACTTGTTTGTTTTTGAAGGTTATTATGGTTCTGCCGTTGTTGCAGAATATTAACAATGGCCTCCTAACTTGTGGCAGTGTTTGTTTATTGAGTCGCAAATCAACTTGCAATTCCTCACCTTTGCAACTATTGATTTTTCTTTGGTTTTAGTCCATTCCCCTTGATGGTGCTGCTTTTTCAAATTATTGGCTTGCCGCTTTTATCGGGTTGTGTCCAGCTAAGTTACAGAGCAGACTGATTGAAATTAATAGACCAACGTTAGTCATGGCCATTAATTTCAATGGGTCTACACTGAGTTAGACCTAAATGCTCCTGAGCCCAATACAAAGCCCCCAATGTCTTCCTACCCATTAGGCAAAATGAGCCAATTGCCTTGGGCAGCAGGGGCAAATGATTAGTTTCATGGTGTTCTGTTTTGGTGGTCAGGCTGCATTTGGTATGTGTGTGTCCAGTTGTGAGCCCAACATTTTAAGACAGGTGATGACAAGCTGGACCACGTCCTGAGCAGGGTGAGCAGTAGGACGGGCATCTGTTAGGGGTGTTGCAGCTCCTGAATTCAGCAGTGGGTTGAACTCAATGATCTCTAAGGCCCTTTCCAAATACGTTTCCATGATGACGCCTGTTTTTAAGGGCTGCTGCCTTATCGCCAGTCTCTGCACTTACCTCCTCTGTTCTGTTCGGTTGGGAGAATTGTTTCTGTAAGATATTGTTTATTTTAGCACAGTTCACCCTTGGCGTGTTTGTTGGGATTGTAAAATGTAATCATCCATTTCCATTCAGTGAATTGGAAATACCACGGAACAGGCTAGTCACTGTGGAGGCATTACTATTGATTCCTGTCATTTCTGTTTACAGAGGCTGACCGGAGGCGACAACATACCTCCACGGGGAGCCCCTCACTCCTGTAAATAATATCTCATCTCTCCCAGGCTTCTGGCAAAATGGGCTTACTCCTTGCTTGGGCTTGTAGCAATGGAAATGGCTGTTATTGACAAACAGCACTTTTGACGTGTGAGGCTGTTTTCTTTATTCTCTTCAGAATACCTCTGTGAGAAAGGTAATTATAAATTGCATTTTTCAGAGAGAGAATGGGAACTATATGCCTCAGTCTACAGACAGGATAAGGTTTAGGCTGCCTATACAAAACAGCAATCATGTAACTTCCCCCAAAGATTCCTGGGAACAGTAGTTCCTTTTGGAATTTCAGCTGTATATAAAATATGTTGTATTTTCACAAACTTCCATGTAGCAAAAGCACTAGTATTTATGAACCGGTCCATTTAGAGCTTACAAAAATGATATGCCGAGAGAGCAGGTAAGTGAATAATGTAGGAGAAAACAGAGGCTCAATTAGCAGAAGTTTGAAATTAAAATGTGAGGGCCTGATCAAAATGTTGTGGTTTCATTGTGCCTTTAAGTTAAAACAAAAGGGCAGTGTAAACAGACTGAGGAAGAAGTAATAGACAGCCAGGGCTCACATGGAACGATGCACAACAGGTCCACGAGGATTGATTTCTATAATAGAATCACAAAAGAATGGAGAGAGAATGTAGTTGGTATAGAATTTCTGGGCATGAAGGGGGCATTAATAAAAGGCTTTTTGTGAAATCTTAAATGAAAAAGCAGGTTGGAATAATGGCTCTAGGGGGTTGAAACACATCAGAAGCCTATGCTGACAGTGATGAAAAACAGACATGAGATGAATACACCCAGTAAAACACTGCGGTTGATTTGCAGTCTCCTGGCAAAATAGCGAACCAGACACAACACAATTATTCTTAGTCTATGGATCATTGGTGGTCTACAGAGCAATTTGGCCCGGAATAATGGTGTCTTGTTTGACAAATGTCTCAGTCACTCACTTGCAAGCCTGTGCTGTCTCCTTCCAGAGGAAGCTGTTCCTTTTCCCTTTCCTACTGCTTGTTTGGGAGAACCTCACTGCAGAGCAGGAGCTCAGTTTTTATTTGGAGGCTTTTCAAACTGTATCTTCTAGTCAAGCTTTCCTTTCTTGCCTGGTAGAGGTGTAGCAAAATGTGATAGTAAGGGTACAGATATGGCAAAGTAGACTATACTAAACTCCCCCAAACATGGTGCCCTCTAGATGTTTTGGACAGCAAACCTCCCTCATCCCTGACTGTTGACCACGTTGGATGGGACTGCCGAGAGTCCAACAACATCCGCAGGGCACCAGGTTGGGTGTGTGAGGGCTATACCACTTCAGGCTACAGGGGGGAGAGATGCCATTTTTTTGAATGTGCCCCCACTTGGAAAACAACATTTCTCTGCGAGTTCTAGGAGACTGGGGAAGGGGAGCTGGTTGCAGCAGGAGGGAGAGACTCCCTGGATTCTTCAGCAGCCTGTCTCCACTCTGGCTCTTGGCCACCCTCCCTTCCAGCCTCAGAGTCAGAGTCTGAAACCCTGTCATCTCTCCTGCTGCTGACACCTCCTCAAGCCAGTCTGCTCCTTCTTCTCCCTCTGACCACTCGTTGTTGTCCCTCTACCAATCCCCTGGCTTGGAGTTTTCTGTCATAGGACAAAGGTTCTTGAGAGCAGAAGAAGCAGTAAGGCCTACAAGCCCTACGCAATCATTCAAGCCTAAGCCTGCTAACTGCTAAACTGTTAAGAGCAAACTGCTAAGTCACTGCGACTTGTGACTCATCTTGGGTGATGACTCATTCTCCCTATAAAAAGTAGCCTCAGTGAGAGAGCTGTATGGATTTTGTATGCAGTAGTCTGTGGAATACAGTGATACCTCTGGTTGCGAACGATATCCATTCCGGAGGGCCGTTCACAACATGAAAAGAGTGCAACCCGCAGCGGTGCGTCTGTGCACGCGTGGGTTGCAATTCGCCACTTCTGCGCATGCTCGTGGGTTGCGATTCGCCACTTCTGCGCATGTGCATGATGTCATTTTGCGCTTCTGCGCATGCGTGAGCGGCAAAATCCAGAAGTAACCCTTTCCAGTACTTCCGGGTTGCCGTGGGATGTAACCTGAAAGAACGTAACATGAAGCAGACGTAATATGAGGTATGACTGTAGTGCTTTTGTTGTTGATGTAAAGCTAAGGCAGAGTGGCTCCAGCGCTAGTAAATCAGTAACTAAGACTATGCCACTGTGAAGAGTCAGATAGCTGCTATGAGCACTCTGTGTATGCTCTTTAACTATGTTGTTTACCCCCCCCCAATCCAACCAGTCCATGACTGAACCCCTGGGGCCCTCAGCTAGTCTTGCCAACCCCTGGCACTAGGCCTAATGATCCCAACTTGGAAATCAATGCCCATTTCTTTCTTTTTATTATTCATACCCTACCACTTTTTTTTTAATACCTCCTAGTTCTATGATCCTCTGACAAGGCAAGGGACCAGGAGTTGGCTGTACAAAGCAGTTGCGCACTCAAGCCATCCCTGGATGCCTCATTTAATTTCATCTCTATAAAACGGAGCGGCAACGGAGATATCAGTGACAGCCTTGTTACCATGCTGCTTCCAGTCACATCAAATTGGGATCAGAGATAATAAACACAGCCGCTTCTGCTGTTATCAGGCTACCCTTCTTGCCACCTACAATGTTGTGACCTCATCAGATTCCAAGAGCGCCGTGCCCCTGTTTCAAATGACTGACTAGGTGAAATTTGCCGTTCTTTTACATGAAAGGAAAGGGATGTCACCAAAGGGGAAGGATGGGGACAAACGAAAAAGAGACAGCCCCACCTCCAAAATAGGAAGGGACAGCCGTTGCCTCCTAGCTAGACAGAAGGGCACTAGGACTTCCTTTGTGGGTTTCTTTTTCTTTTTTTCTGAAGATCTGCAACTTCTCTAAGTGACAGGGCATATTTTCATTTCTACTGTTGACATACATTCTGTAATGCATATTGATAGAGTGATGGATAGGCTCCCAGTTACTCCCAAAGGAACCTAGGGTAGCATGTTGGTGTGGGTATCTTCTTACCAAACTTGCTGGGATTGGAAAATTGCATAAAGCTTTATGGGAGAGCTCAGCATGGAACTCTTAATCTCAGGGTTGAAAGTTCAAGCCCCACATTGGGCAAAAGATTCCTGCATTGCAGGGGGTTGATCTAGAAGACCCTCACGGTCCCTTCCATCTGTACAATTCTATGACCTCGGGCTCATCCGGATTTCCTTTTGCACTGCATTTCCTGTTTTACCGCTGAATTGGAACAAACAGCAATACATGGGAAACACAATTGCTATTTGCTCCAATCCAGCAGTAAAATGTGGGTTTTCCTGGGGAAAGCTCCGGGACAAAGCAAAACAAACAAGCAAGCAAACAAACAAACAAACACTCGGACATAGAGCTTTAAAGCCCAGCCCTGAATGGATGGGCCCTTACAGTGTGGTTTCTTTGTTTACTTATTTATTTCATTTATTTCAAGTTCATATGCAATGTTTCCTCCAAAGACAAGGGCACTGCAGCCAGAAGTGAAGACCACAACAGAGAAAACTGTGTAGTCATATGAAACCTGGTTTTCTAAGTTTCAGTGACACGGATGTGTGTTGAGTTTCAACAGGGCTTTTGCCTGTTGATCTTAAACTGATAATTTGTCTGGAAATGTTTTGGTTTGTCAGGAGTGCGTGCAGGAACCAGGCCCTGTGACCAGTAGGACTTCGCAGGACTGGGGCCTTCCTAAGTTTGTTCTGAAGAGGCAAGGCACGGCCTCACAGGTGAGGTCGATTGGTAACTCACAGCACCTGGTGGCAAGAGCCAGGAAGGGATATAAGGTCATTTCCCTTCAGCTCTTTGCCACAGCAACATGTTTCCTGCTTTGCTGTGTTTGACTCCTTGCTTCTTGATCCTCGGACCCTTGACTTCGTGACTCCTTGCTTCCTGACCCTCGGACTCTTGGCTTCCTGACTTCTGGCTTCTGGACTCTCGTTCCTGCTCCCACACTGCCATCTTGCCCCCGGTCCCGACATCCTCAGCCAGGACTTTGACTCAGACTGTGACATGGTTCATGCACAAGTTATCAAGAGAAAGAAAGATAGGGAGGGAGGAACAAATCCTGCAGAGACAAAAGGAGGGTAAGAGCAGAAATATTGTCTTGGGAAGAAAAACAAATGTCTCTGAAATAAGGAAGGAAGCTTTTTTCCTTTGAGTTGGCTTTGCTCACCTGCGGGAAAACCATCTAATTATGAAGTGGTGACTGAAACCTATAAAGAAGCTTAGGAAGCAATCAGCTAGAGGTACTCTAATATTTCCAGGTCATAGGTATGAGCAAAGTACATCTCAGATGCTTTGACCTTCAATGACTAATGAAAACCTTTTAGTGTGGAAGGTTTTTTGAGATGTTGGGTTGATATACTGAGGGTTCCTCTTGCCATGCTCTACTGTGTTTTCAGAGTTTTGATTCTATTATTTTATATCAGTTCTTTAAAACAGATTTTAATTGCTTTTATGAAAGAAGATTGTGGGCCATCTAGAGGGCCCGGCTAGGCCAAAAGGGAGACTATAAATTAATACAATCAACCAGTGCATGACTCTTGCTGAACACGTAAATTATGCGGCTGGGTTTTTAATTTCAACATTGAAAAAGGGATATCTGCCTTGGCTTCTAAATGGGAAGGATCTTTTAATTATGATGTTCACAGATACCAGTGTGGCATCTGCTGCTATGCAGAAACAGATGATCAAAATGATGATGATAATGACATATTTATAGCCCGCCTTTCCCCCCTGACGGGACTCAAGGAGGCTTACAGATAAAAATAAGAACTGTAAAAAAAACCATAAGAAAAAAAACAAAGTTAAAAAAAGTAATCACTGATAAAATTAAAAGTAAATGCATATATAAAGTCCATTAAAACCATACCAATAACTACAATAAAAAATAGCATGGCACCAGCCCTTTAATTAAAAGCCATCAATTCTTAAATGTCTGTTGGAACAAGAAAGTCTTCACATGCTGGTAGAAGGACAACAAGGAGGGAGCCAGTCTAGCTTCTCCAGGGTGGGAGTGGCTCAGAAGGCCCTTGAGGTTATGGGTTGAAACACATTCCTTATGAGGAGAGGCTTACTGGTTTGGGGCATTTTTAAATTTATTTAAAGGATGACTTTTAGTCATGATGGTGGTGCCAATCCTCTGAAGGGACATGGGTGGTGCTGTGGTCCAAACCACTGAGCCTTTTGGGCTTGCCAATCAGAAGGTTGGTGGTTCGAATCCCTGCAACAGGGTGAACTCCTGTTGCTCTGTGCCAGCTCCTGCCAACC
This sequence comes from Podarcis erhardii, assembly GCF_964252035.2. Taxonomy (NCBI): domain Eukaryota; kingdom Metazoa; phylum Chordata; class Lepidosauria; order Squamata; family Lacertidae; genus Podarcis; species Podarcis erhardii. The sequence goes on along the minus strand of NC_138508.1, from coordinate 22,659,687 downwards.
TAGCAGTTTGAAACCACGCCAGTGCAAGTAGATAAATAGGTACCATTGTGGTGGGAAGGTAAACGGCATTTCCATGCGCTCTGGCACTCATCACGGTCCTCTGTGTGCCAGAAGCGGTTTAGTCATGCTGGCCACATGACCCGGAAAACTGTCTGGACAAACGCCAGCTCCTTCGGCCTGTAAGCGAGATCAGCGCCGCACCTTTGACTGGATTTAACCGTCCAGGAGTCCTTTAGCTTTTACACATTTTTACAGATCCTCCATGTTAAAAGGCACCTGCTGCTGAGTGGGTTTGGGGCAGATGAACAGCTGGAGGATTAATGTCTTTGTGTCCTGCCTGTGGACTCACTAGAAGCATCTGCCTGGCAGTGTGGAATTTCTGTAAAAATCATTAACAGCAAGACCAGTGTTATGTGCGCAGGAGTGTGGCCTGACCACAAAACTGGTCAGGGCCACTAAATGGGGAACCTAAGAACTGATAAAGTTAGAGTGAAAAGCAACTCCACATAAAGTACAAGGAGGGCTCTGACAGCTACAGTGGAAATGGGTTGAGCAAGTTGCATTTCAAGGATTGTGGTGGGATGAAGAGATAGTCAGGTGATGTCAGGATGCTGTCAGCAGCTCCCAGTTGGTTGCCCAGGAAAGTATAATGACAAGGAAAAGTTTCTTAGCATCCTTATTGATTTCAATCTTTACAGAGAGGCTATTGGACACAGCCTGTTGGATAATGGCATTGTCCCAAGTGAATCTCCACCCCCTATCTCTCCCACTTCTACGGGTGCTGCTAAGTGCCCTCTGCCTTTGAGCTCTTTGCTCTGCTACTTTTAAAGCTCACCGGGTGATTGGGAAAGGGATGATGGACTAAGTGGCTGTTGGTCTAGGCTGGAGATGGAGAAGCTTTGGTCCTCCAGATGTCATTGGACTATTACAACTCCCATCATCTCAGACTAATGGCCATGCTGGCTAGGAGATGATGGCACTTGGTGATTCACAGGCTTGGTAGCCTAGGCTTTTCTTCAATTCTTATGAATGAGCACAAGTGTTGAATGAACTGTAAACAACCTCCTAGCACTGATGCATCCCTTGGCATTAATACGTGGTGGTTAAACTTTAGATTATCTCTCTCTGGGGATGATTGATAGTAGATACAATAAGTTCATCTTGAAGCAAACTAACTGCCAGACACAGTTTATACAATACAATAAAGCAAGTTCATTTAAAAATATGACGTTGGATAGTGGACATTGTGCCTCGGAATTGTTTATTTCTTTCGAGATTATTGCTTTATCACCAACAATACACTTTGATGTATCGTATTAATATAATTCAATATCCAGCAGAGGCTGCCAGACTAGAAAAAGCAGATACGCGGAATTTTAAAATTCTGAAATAATGAATGAGTCAATATCTAAGGGCAGGATATCGAAGAGGAAATGAGAAAACTAGTACCGTATATTATCCATGAAGAAATACAAATACAAAACTTACAGGGCGCATTGTACTGTTTGCATAGTAAGAATCATCAGGCAGCCACAGAATTATGGTGGCAACATTAGCATTAATGATCAGAATGGATTATCATTTTATCACGCCCCCTCTTAACAACAAACTCAGATGGGGCCACCTCAAAATAAGAAACTGACTTCTACATACTCGGCATAGGAGACATTCTAGACATGAAGAAGACAATTATGTGAAATATTTATTCTGTGACTAGGCTTACTGTGTGCCCTGCCAGATCAGAATATGCACGCTAGAAGACAGGATTAGTTGGGCTGCTGCTAAGGACCCAATGCCCAATCTGGGTCCTGCTGACAAGAGCCCCATAGACCTCATAGCTGTCAAAGTTTCCCTTTTTTTAAGGGAAATTCCCTTATTCCGAATAGGATTCCTCGCAAGAAAAGGGAAAAGTTGACAGCTATGATAGACCTGCCCTCCTCTTCACCATTGAAATCCTGCTTGTTCGCCTTCTTCTACCCCAGGGATGAACAAATCTGTGAATTTCAGTTTTTATCCGTTCCTCACTTTTTCCATTCTTAATTTCATCTCTTCACATTTCAATAGCAATTTACTGTTAAAAAAATGTCATGGAAATTTACCAGCATTTTTAGTGTCACTTTCTCTTAATATACACATTTGCATATGCAGTTTTGACCAATATGTCCAAGGTTCCTCAGCAGGCAAGTTGATACTGTAGGAGCAAATCAATGTTGCGCTGTTAGAAAGGTCTCATCTTCACAAGTATTTCTGCTTGCCCAACAGAATGGCCTCCACTTGCCTCCGTCCATTCTTCTGGAGATTCTCTCAACCCCCCTGAGCAAATCTGGAGGAGTATTGGGGGGCATGGAGAGAAGAGGAGGGCTCCCCAGTTAGTCAAATCCACCCCACAAAGATGTGGTCCCTGAAGGCAAACATTTGAAACTCCTTGGATTCACAACTTTCTTTGCAGAACAGCACATTTAAGCTTGTCTCTCTCCGCCCTGCCCCGTCCTTGGTCAAGACACTTTGAAAAATGCAAAGCAGCCTTATGGAATCAATTTCCCACTTAAAAGACCTGACATCAGATTAGGGAAGCTGTAAAGGTTGGGAAACCGGGGGGACAGATTAAATCAAATAACGGAGCTCTGTGACAACCAGAAAGACAGAGGGAAGGTTTGGAGTTGACAGAAACCTGGAATGAAAGAAGCATAGAGATTGAAAACAAAACCCATAAGGCATGGAAAGGATGGAATTGAAACAGAAGGGGCAGTTGGGTACCAGAAGACAGCTATCGGATGAGAAAAATAAGGAATAAAATGCCGAAGATTGATTGCACTGAACAGGAAAATCACTTTCTCAAATACAGGTTGCTCAGGAGGGTGGGGAGAATGAAAGCAAGAGCAAGACGAAGGAGGAAAAGTTTCTGCAGTTATACCTTCTAAGGTGTTCTCTTCAAATGAATGCTGAATCAGATATATATCCTCCCTCCGCAAAAATATCAAGCCAGTTTTCTGTGAACTGCCGGGTGGGAAGTCAATGCGAACAGATTGGCTTTCTGGTTCATTCACTGATGCAATAATACAGCCGTGAAAACCAGTCGGGGGCATTTCCTCTCGTTGTGAATGTGGATTACACCCAGGGCTTTGTGCATTTGTGATTAAGAAGATGAGAAGCACCTTCTGAATCAGGCTAACGACCCATCTAGTCCAGCAACCTGTTCTCACAGTGGCCACCAAGGCTGTAGGTAGCCCTAAAGCAGGACTTAGCACAATTCTCTCCCCAACTGTGATTGTCAGCTGGGACTCTGAGGCATATTTCCTCCGACAGTAGAGGCAGAGCACAGCCATCATGGCTAGTATCTACTGGTAGCCTTGTTCTCCATGAATTTTTCTAGTCCTGTTTTTAAAGCTACTCAAGTTGGCAGACATCACTACCTCTTGTGACAGTGAGTTCCACAGTTTACTTATACATTGTACTTTCTTTTCTTTTTTAAAAAATAATTTTTATTAAATTTTCCACTTTTATCATATTCACATTTTGTTACATAATTCTTTAACTTAATGCATTACTCTATAAGAGCATCGACCTCCTTCCCTCCCTCTTTCTGACTTCCACACATCTTTCTCTATGCTTCACATTTCTATAATCTCTTGTTTACCTTCTAGCTTATTGTAATAGTTCACCTTGTTATCGGTAAATCAGTTCCTTATTACAAAGCATTTCAGTTCAAGCATACAAATGTTTTCAGATGTTTACAATTTTCTTTCATGGAAAATATAAATTTGTTCCAGTTCTTTTGAAACAGTTCATCACACTGATTCCAGATCTTCCCCATCACTGGCCATCTCTACATCCTCCACCATCTTGACCTGCCTATACACTGTACTTTTCCCCCCTCCATCCTGAATCTTCCAATCTTGTGGATGTCCACGAGTTCTAGCTTTGTGAGAGGAGAGAAGCTTTTCAATATCTGCTTTCTCCGCACAATGCGTAATTTTATACACTTCTGCCATGTCTCCTATTTGCCTTTTCTCTGCTCTGCGAAACCCCCAAATGCTGAAACCTTTTCTCTTGATTATGTTGATTGCCCTTTGCTGAACCATTCTGAGCTCTAAAATGTCCTTTTTGAGGTGAGGCAACCAGAACTGTACACAGTCTTCCAAACGTGTTTGCTCTATAGATTTGTATAATGGCACGGTGATATTGGCATTTCTGTTTTCACTTCTCCTCCTAGCATGGAATTTGCCCTTTCCACAGCTGCTGTTCAGTGGGCTGATTCTCATACTGCACTTAGGTAAGTGTGGAATTTCTTACAAAGCATTTTTTTAAAAATCTCATTTTCAAGAGGTCTGTAGCCTCAAAGACTGCAAAGATACTGATGTTAAGAAATAGATACCATATTTTTTGCCCTATAGGGCGCACCGGCCCATAGGGCGCACCTAGTTTTTTTTGGGGGGGGAATAAATAAATAAAAATTCCCCCCCAGGCGCGGGGCTGGGGCGGGGGAAGCCCGAGGTTCCCCCAACCCCAGCACCCAGAACAGGCTGCTATCCACAAGCCTTGGGAGCCCGGTGGAAACTCCCGCTGGGCTCGCCAGGTTTGCGGATATCTGCCCGAAGCCCGGGGTGCGAGAGGGGTCGGTGCGCACTGACCCCTCTCGCTCTCCAGGCTTTAGCGAAAGCCTGCATTCGCCCCATAGGATGCACACACATTTTCGGAGGGGGGAAAGTGCGTTCTATAGGGCGAAAAATACGGTATTTCAGCATTTGAAATGAATGGTTCATGTGCATTCTCAAGTTTTAGATCCTTGGGTTGGGGGGCTCAGTGGTAGAACACCTGCTTGGTGTGCAGAAGTTCCCAGATTCAATTCCTGGCATCTCCAGATAGGGCTTGGAGATACCTCCATCTGAAACTCAGGAGAACTGCTGAAAGTCAGGGTAGGCAGCACAGAACTATACTTGATATAAGGTGGCTTCCTGCCTTCCTATGCCAGGTTATTATTAGCTGAGCTCAAGAAAGTACTTCATTGGCATTGTGGGTCTCTGATTGCGTGCAGTTCATCAACACTCAATAACCAGGCCCTTGGAGCAACGGCGAAAGGAACAGCTCAGCTGCCAGATATGAAAAAGCATCTCTGCATTGGAAACTGCACTGGCGGAGACAGGTGTTGAAAACAAATGTGCAGTGATTTGCTCACTGTCTCAACCGCAGGATAATCAGGGCTGGAAGTAATAGTGCTATATAGATGCTTTCCGAAAGAATGAAGTGACATCGTCTTATTAACTTGAAAGAAATGGGTGGTTACTCTCAGCATCGTAACTGGGCTCTTCAAATAGAGGGCACCTTCAAGCAGAGGACTGCCCTCTCACAGCCCTTCGAATAGAGGACTGTTCTATGTACAGTGGTACCTCAGGTTAAGTACTTAATTCGTTCCAGAGGTCCGTACTTAACCTGAAACTGTTCTTAACCTGAAGCACCACTTTAGCTAGTGGGGCCTCCTGCTGCTGCCATACTGCCGGAGCCCGATTTCTGTTCTTATCCTGAAGCAAAGCTCTTAACCTGTAGCACTATTTCTGGGTTAGTGGAGGCCGTAACCTGAAGCGTATGTAACCTGAAACGTATGTAACCTGAGGTACCACTGTACAGTGAGACACATGCCTGCTCTAGCCAGGATGGGGATACAACATAACATTTCATTGCAGGTCCTGGGCCAACCCAACATTTTTTTGTAGCCTGAGGCTAAGGACAAGATGGCAACTTCCTTCCCATTCCATGAATAGAAGGTGACTGGACTGGTAGCTGAATTTTGCATTTTGCAGCCTAGCTTCTGCATTGCAGGGCAGACTGCATAGGATCCTATAACACCTTTCTTTGCTCCATACCCTTACTTAGCACACGCCACCTGAGGCAGCTGCCCCTTTCTGCCTAATGGTAGGACTGGCCTTGAGCAAATCTTGCTTTGTCTTTCTCATTTCTCATTTTGGCTCTGGCTCCTCTGCTTCTCCCTTTCAGAGTTTCTGTTTCTACCACCACTGACAGTTTAGCTCACTTTCCTGCTCCCTGAAGAGAAAGCTTATTGATTCCAGCAGCAGCAATTTGACATTTTTCCACAGAAGGACCTCACAGCGTTCAAAGAGGGATCATCCAGATCTGTTCGTGATGCAACTTCGGCAGACAGGTCATCAATGCAATTCGTTTTTCACCCCCTCCTCCCTTTGAGAACCCAATATTTCAATTTGTTTGCTCCTGCTCCTGTTCCCTTTTTTGTAAAGTACACAATCAGAACGAACAAAAGCAATATAGCTCTAAGTACGCAATCGAGAGGAAAGCAATATAGCTTTGTTTCTAAGCTGTCATACTGTGTTTCCGGTTGCCTGGCATACAAACTGGTTTCTTTCATTGGATTGCAACTTAGCTCTTTCTCCCTGGCACTGTGCAGTGTCAAAATATAATCATTCTGCTGACATTCCTCTTTTGTTATTTAATATACTATCGCTATCAATACAATGTGGCGTGTCTGGCACAGTTAAGACCACTTTAAAACCGAAAAGATATCTGAAGGGGGGAAATGCAGTATAAGCCTGCACATCAATACCTCTTTCCCGAAAAATTTCCAGGCAGAGAAACACACACACACACACACACACACACACACACACACACTGCAAATTGAGATTGGGCCAGCCTTCCATTTTTATATATAATTTTTTTTTATTAACCATTTCAATATAACAAATTATCAAAACAAATCATCTTCATTATTTCCCCCCACTTTCCCCCTCCCACCTCCCCAACAAACCCTCCCCCCTATGACTTCCCTCAGCTCCTCTCTCTGATTTCTCAACCAATGTTAACTTCTGCATATTATAAAATTGTATACATCGTTATATTATCTATCTACTATGTTAACCCTCAATAAATTTGTGTATGTTTATTCAAAACTTGCCAAGGAGTCCAGTTCATTTTTGTTGTCTTTTTAAATGGTTTATAAAAGGTTCCCATTCTTCTTTAAAGTCACAGTTGTTCTTGTCTCATAATTTGCATGTCAATTTCGGCAGTTCTGCATAGTTCATCAACTTCTCTTTCCACTGTTCTTTTGTCAGGGTTTCCTCATTCTTCCATCCTTGTGCTATCAAGACTCTTGCCGCTGTTGTAGCATACATAAATAAGTTCTTTATTTTCCTTGGCAGGTCTTGTCCTACTATTCCTAACAAAAATGCTTCTGGTTTTTTAAATATTTTAAACATCTTCTTCAACTCATTATATATCATTTCCCTTTAAATATATATATATATATATATATATATATATATATATATATATATATCTGCATTCCTACCAAATATGGTAAAAGGTCCCTTCCTTTTCTTTACATTTCCAACAGGTGTTTGACCCAGTTTTATACATTTTTGCTATCTGTACTGGTGTTATATACCATCTATACATCATTTTCATGTAATTTTCTTTCAGAGGAGAACAGAGATTGGGTCAGCCTTCCAATAGCTGAGATGAGATGCAGAAAGCGGTTGAATGGAATAGCTGTCACAGTGGTGGGTTTATAAAAATGCTTATTTCATTTCCAGACTGCCTTTATTCTTCAAGGTTCAGATAGGGCTCAACCTGGGAAGGTAGCTCATCTAGGAGAAGGAAAACTCTGATTCCAAACCTCCACTGGCTTGTGGAATATCTTCAGGAGAAGAAAAGGCTAAGTAAACCCTACACAAATCCATACTGGAGTACAGAGTGGAGTGATGCCTTGTACGTCTCCTACCAGGAACTCCTGCAGCCACGCTAGTCCCAAACATATTGCTCTGCTTTTGGTGGATCTTGTTATCTGGGCAGCCCGGGACCTCCATGCCCAGGCTTTTGCCCTGGGAATGACATGTTGGTATTGCTAATGCAGCAGTTTGACTTCACCCTCAGAGGTGCACTCCCTTTTCTCTTGAGACAGACGGATGCCAATCCCATTTTGTTGTGTAGAACGCAGAGCAACATACATAGTCCCAGGCATCAAACAGACCAAGACCCACTGAGTTTCAACAACCCTGTTGCATTGTGAGGTTTCAGACCATGCTTTGCTGGCCTCCAGAGATTACATTGTGTATGGCAGCAGTGGGAAATCTCTGGTTTGGTCCATCGGGCCATTTCTGCTGCCTTACATCTGATATCATATGCAATGTCAGACGTTAGGTAGAAAGATTGGGCTGAAAGATTAGCAGCCGCTAACAGTAGTTGATCAGCTGGTTCAACCCCTGCCTTAAACCCTGGAGAGCTGCTACCACTCAGTGTGGACAATACTGAGCTGGGTGGACCAATGGTCTGACTAGGTAAAAAGCAGTTTCCTATGTTGTGGCAACACGAGAACAGGGCCTTCTCTGTGGTGGCTCCCCATTTGTGGAATGCTCTCCCCAGGAAGGCTCACCTGGCACCTTCATTACATATCTTTAAGCCCCATTAGAAAACATTTCTCTTCAACCAGGCATTAGGCTGCTTGACATTCTATGGTTTTAAAATGTGTTTGTGGGAGGGGAGTTATTGGTTTTGTTTTGTTTTATTATGTATTTTGTATTCTCAGTTTGTATCTTTCCTTTGGGAACTGCCCTGGGTTCTTTGGCTGAAAAGTGGTATATGAATTTTAATAATAATAATAATTCCCATGTAAAATTATTATTATTATTATTAGGTACCTGTGCATGTTTTCCTCCCATTGCCCACCCCACCTCCTGCTAAACTGGTGCAGCTCTTTTTTATGACTTGGGTTTTGCACACCATCTTGTCTGCTCACATTAATCTGAAACATCAATGTCTGAGCTGTTGGCTCTGCAGATTATACTTATCATTTCAGTTAGTTTGCGCAGAATAGATTAAATGTGAAATGGCAGCTTTGCTAACAAGAGCTCAATGCGTTCAGCCTGAAAGGTTGCTTTAGATTTGTAGCTGCCCAATGTCAGGAATCAGTGTGGCATTTATGATTTTGTTCCCCGGGTGCATTTTAGCTAGGCTTTCTCTGCCTCCAGCTCAACTGAATGCCGTGGAAGACAATGCATGGAGATATCTATCTATCTATCTTTGGAAACCCTCTGCACCAGAAATCATCCACGTTTGTTCTGGCCTCCTTGCTTGCTGCTCCTTAATTTGTGCAGCGCTAAGATAGCACAGTGAATAGAGGAACAGAAACAGTGCATGGAGCAAGATAGGACCCCCTGTCCCATTTTGCAAATAGATGGTACTAGCCGGTACGGGGAAAGAAGGTAATAATGATAACACCAAATGGGTTTTAATCTCTGAGCACTGTAGAGTATGCAAAGTAACACATTTTGGAAGAGGCAAATACCTTGGCCAGCATAACTGAACAGGTGGAAAATGGGAATGTAAGAAAGGAACATTCAGCTCCCATAATGACATAAAAGGAGCCTGCTGGATCAGGCCAATGGCTCAGCTATTCCACACACGCACACCCCGTGGCAAGATGGCTAGGTGGCCAACCAGATGCCTATGGGAAATCTTCAAGCAGGACCTCTCCCCTCCTGTGGCTTCCAGCAACTAGTATTCAGAAGAATTACTGCTTCCAGCTCTGGAGGCACAGCACAGCCATCATGGCTAGGAGCCATGGATAGCTTTCTCATCCATGAATTTGTCTAATGCTCTTTTAAAGCCTCATGGGTGGCACTGTGGGATAAACCACAGAGCCTAGGACTTGCCGATCAGAAGGTCGGCAGTTCGAACCCCCGTGATGGGGTGAGCTCCCGTTGCTCGGTCCCAGCTCCTGCCAACCTAGCAGTTTGAAAGCACGTCAAAGTGCAAGTAGATAAATAGGTACCACTCCAGTAGGAAGGTAAACAGTGTTTCCGAGTGCTGCTCTGGTTCGCCAGAAGCGGCTTAGTCATGCTGGCCACATGACCCAGAAGCTGTACGCCGGCTCCCTTGGCCAATAAAGCGAGATGAGCGCCACAACCCCAGAGTCGGTCATGACTGGACCTAATGGTCAGGGGTCCCTTTACCTTTACCTTACAATATTTGGTACAATACAATAGCATTCAGGAGTGATAAAAGCAAATACTTCTTCATGCAGTACCTAGTTAAACTATGGAACTCGCTCCCACCGAGATCCAGCTCTGAGGTTGTGAGTCGAGGCCCCGCTCCCTGCTTTGAGATGAAATAAGACACATGGACACAAGTATTTTAGGTTAATGGACTAAAAAAGGCCACAACTTTATTGGTTGCAGAATGTGAGGGGTGTTGGCTTAGGCATTGGATCCAAACAGACTATACTTGACTCCTGTCTGAGGAAGCAGGAACAAAACAAGGAAGAGCTCGTGGGCCCGCGTCCATTTAAATGCGGCTAAACGATGCCCCTCAGCCAGCTGTGGGCCCAGGACTCCAGTGATGCAGGGGACGCAGCCATGCCCCCCTGCGAGTGCGGGAAGTGATTCCCGCTCACAACCCCTCACCTCTGAGAAGAGGAGAGGCCTTCCCTCACTGTGAGAAGTGAAGTTACAGGGAACCCGGCAGAGGGCCTTCTCAGTAGTGGCATCCACCCTGTGGGACACCCTCCCACCAGATGTCAAGGAGATCAAGAACTACAGTGGTACCTCGGGTTAAGTACTTAATTTGTTCCGGAGGTCCGTTCTTAACCTGTAACTGTTCTTAACCTGAAGCACCACTTTAGCTAATGGGGCCTCCTGCTGCCGCCATGCCACTGAAGCACGATTTGTGTTTCCATCCTGAAGCAAAGTTCTTAACCCGAGGTACTATTTCTGGGTTAGCGGAGTCTGTAGCCTGAAGTATGTAACCTGGGGTACCAATGTACACAACTTTTGGAAGCCATCTGAAGGGAGCCCTGTATCAGGAAGCTTTTTAATGTTTGATGTTATGTTTTTATATGTGTTGGAAGCCGCCCAGAGTGGCTGGGGAAGCCCAGCAAGGCAGGTGGGGTATAAATAGTAAAATTATTATTACTATTACTATTAGTGTGGATAAGCCCTAAGTGCTCTTGAGCTCAGGTCTTGCTTCAGAGCTTCCCACAGGCATCTGATCAGCCCCTGTGAGAACAGGATTCGCCTGATCTAACAGACTTTAATTATGTTCCCTCCTGTAACAACATATTTCTGGTTGGAAAGTTTTGACTGCCTGTGATTTCTCAATCTTTAACTGTCAGTCTGGTACACAGAAAGGTGTGCCCGGCTGATGATGGTCTGAGACGGGAGAATGCGGTAGACAATAAAAACCAATGTGTTTCATTTAGCAGTTTCTAAGGAAGGCTGCAGTTATAATTGTTTTGAGTCTCTGTCCCGGGAATACAAGTTCTTTTGCTTTGACCCAGCCTTTTAACTCAAGTTATCCCAGAAATAATAACTGTGAGCACTCAGGCCAGAAAAACATTTTCTTGCTCACATTTTTCACCTCCCCAGTGGCTCATTTGGAATAGGAACACGTACCATTTGGGTCTCCTCCTCTGCCGCAGTAAGTTACAAGTAAGTTGCACGCCTTAAAACAAAAGTACCGGTACATCTTCCTTAGTGGGTGAGAGAGAACCATTGTTGTATATGTTTCATAACTAGCAAGGATGCAGTCCATTCTCAACAGAGGTTAGTCCACTAGGGGCACAGTCACCCCACACATTTAAAGAACTATTATTCATTAATGACCCCCCAAAAAAAATAATTCTGGGAGTTCTGGTTTGCTGAGGTTGCAAAGTGTCAGGAGTTCAGCCTACATTCAAGTAGGACCCTGGAAGAGACACATGACCGACTGGCATGTTCTTTCCCTCCTGGTCGATTGTTTGGGAGCTTCATAAGCTTTCTTCAGGCCAAACATCACAGTGACCGATGCCAACCGACATTGGCACACTTAGGGATCTGCAGAGTTTCTGCATCATGCACGTAACAGACCTCAGCATTTTGGCTAATCTACTTTATTTACATATATAAACACACGGAGCACTGCAACATGGCTCCCTCTCTGGGAATCTTCTCTTCTCATGAGGTGGCCAAAGTATTGGAGCCTCAGCTTCACGATCTGTCCTTCCAGTGAGCACTCAGGGCTGATTTCCTTAAGAATGTAAAGGTTTGATCATCTTGCAGTCCATGGGACTCTCAAGAGTCTCCTCCAGCACCATAATTCAAAAGCATCAATTCTTCGGCGATCAGTCTTCTTTATGGTCCAGCTCTCACTTCCTTACAAGCAACAGTGGTCAATTGGGCAGAGCTGCACTGCCTTTGTGGTTTCCCAGTGTCAGGGTCGCTGCCGGTTACCAAGAGGGAGTGTTGTATCGGCTCAGCTGTTGTGCCCACCCTGCAAGGACCTCCATGCTGCCTCTGCCTGCAGCCCCAGCATTAGGAAGCCAGGCCAGGAGTGCAGGCCCACCTCCACCTGCTCACTGCTATTGCTCACAAGCAGCCCAGGAGATGCATAGGCTTGGGGTTTTACTGTCCCAAATCCAGGACACCCACCCCACATCATGCCATTTTGTCACAGCCACCATGAGGCAGGTTAGTCTGAGAGGCAGTGACAGGCCCTGGGCCACACAGGGAGCTTCCCAGTCGAGTGGGGATTTGAACCTTGGTTTCCCGGGTTCTAACCTGACACTCCTATCCACAACAGTGCAGCAGCAGCTCACCGTTATTAATAATGGCAGGCAGAATTAGACTGTGGTCATTATCATTCCCCACTCAGTTTTGAGCATTCATGGAGTGCATTTGCATTTCCAGTATCAATCTCAGATTACTTTTATAATTTTCTGCTTTGCTTGTTGGAAAGCTTAGAGATTAGTTTTTGGATTAATTTCCTTCCACTCATTTGCCTCTTTCTCTCGCCATGACAAACATTTGCAGGATGGCAAATTTGACAGATCCGTCTGTAGGGGAAAGGTTTGTCAATGGGACAGGGTCCAAATTAATGCAGCGAAAACCAGGCTGGTACAAGAGAGCTCACCAAGGTTATGCTCCTGCAGCTGCAACACATGCATATATTAACCACCATTATGTTAAAAGGAGGAGAGTGTGTTAGAAAAACTGGAGAAAAGCAATCAATGGCTAAATTGACAATGCAGTGGTACCTTGGGTTACAGACGCTTCAGGTTACAGACTCCACTAACCCAAAAAATAGTACCTCGGGTTAAGAACTTTGCTTCAGGATGAGAACAGAAATCGTGTGGCGGCAGCGGGAGGCCCCATTGGCTAAAGTGGTGCTTCAGGTTAAGAACAGTTTCAGGTTAGGAACGGACCTCCAGAACGAATTACACTAAGTTCTTAACCTGAGGTACCACTGTATTGCCTTTTTTATATTGCCTATTTAATCCCAGTGTATCCAGCAGACATGAATCTAATGCAAAGAGAAAAGTTTGGCACTTTGAATAACAGGCTGCTATTAACTTCCAGCTATATTATATCCTAGAGAACTTTCCTTAAAAGTGACAAATGCAAGCTTATCCCATTCAAACACTGTACTTCCTCATTTTCTCTTTAATTCTATCCACTTAGATGAATGATTATTGCCTAGCAGTGCAATCTTCCACATGACTAGCCAGGAAGAAGTCCAATGAACTTGGTGGGGCCTGCTCCCAGGAACAGGAGTATAAATTTTGTGGGCTTGTGGTTTCCACTCCCATAACAGGTGTGCTGGAACTGTTTTCAGGAGAATCGCTCAGGACTGTCTAAGGTGGGTGGCAGTGTTCTCTAACTGTAGCTCTCGTTGTTGAACCCATCATAGAATCTTAGAGTTGGAAGGAGGGTCATCCAGTCCAACCCCCTGAAATGCAGGAATCTCAGCTAAAGCATCCATGACATCCATCCAACCTCTGCTTAAAAACCTCCAAGAAGGAGAGTCCACCACCTCTCATGGGAGTCTGGTCCACTGCTGAACAGCTCTTACTGTCAGAAAGTTTTTCTGAATGTTTAGTCAGAATCTCCTTTGCAGAGAGATATCATTGGCCTATCAGAGCCATCAGACATTGAACTGGTGAAGGGGTGTAGCTCAGTGGAAAAGGTCTCAGGTTCAATCTCACATCTCCAGGTAGAGCTGGGAGAGATCTCTATCTGAAAACCTGGAGAGCTGCTGCCAGTCAGTGTGGGTGTCAAGGGTGCTCCCTAGCCAAAGGAATGCACATAGCAGAGCCTCTTTAATTGTCAAAGCTGGCACTTAGTCATTTCCACGGCAACAAATTCCCATGTATACCAGTCTAGCATCTAGGCTGCTTTCCCAAAGTCTGCACTCCATGGAGCAGTTTCAAGAACAGGGGACCACTCTCCTTTTCTACTAGTTTACGAAGGGGCTGCACACATGCAGCCAGAGACTACGCCTGCATGGAAGTAGCCTCTGCTCTTCCCTCTTCAGTTCCCTCCTGGTTCTGGGAGACAGAGGTAAAGGAGAGACCTGCTGTGCTTGCTCCTCTTCCTCTTCTTCCAACCAATCACGTGCTCAACCCTCCCTTGGCTTCCCTTGGCTCCGACTCTTGCCACAAATCTGAGTCAGACTCCAGCCCCTTTTCCCCCGGGGCACACTCACTAGTGTCTTGCCAGTCTCTGATAGTGGGCGATACTGAGCTCGATGGTCTGAGTTGGTGGAAAGGCAGCTTCCAATGTTCATATGAACATCCTTCACTTTCTGTTTCTGAGGGAAGAAGCAATCATTTTGGTACACTTCTCCCCAAAGATTCTAGAATATGCACTTTGGAAACAATCATAGCTGCACTACTTTCCTCTGGGTCACATTAGTCACATGGGTAATCCCACCCAATCATGTAAGAGCGGGAAACTCAGGCCCTAGGACAAAATGCATCTCCAGGCCTCTCTACATAGACCTTGGGATTTCCCCTTCTTGTGTATTGAGTTGAATAGGATCCAAAATGCAGCAGTCTGATTGGTCCTAGAACAATGCAGCAGTATGATTGGTCCTCAGGAGCCACCCAATCCAGCTCCAGATGGAAATGAATCCACAACCTGATTGGCCTACAGGAGAATCCCGGAATTAGCCAATCACGTGCAGCCCATTGTGTAAATAATGTATATAAAGCAGATATTTTGGGGAAACATTCATTCCTCCTCACCACTATGAGCTGAATAAAGAGCATGAAATCCACTCTCAACTCCGAGTATATTTCACCCCTAGTCCCTGGCTCCTCACCAGTGAAGTGTGCAGTTCTATAGCCCTTTCCCTGGCATGAACTTAATCCAGCTGAATTTGCAGAATTCCACTAAAGGCCTTTTCTCCTGTCCTTGCTGCTTGGTTAGTTTATTAATGCCTGGTGCTCCTGTAGCTGACATTTTAAAATAGCACAGACATCTGCTCTCAATAGATGGGTGAGCTCTTCAGTGTCAGAGGGCGCAGCTATCTTCCAAAAATGAAAAGGTGTCTTTTGTCAGCCCACAATATATTACGGTGACATAAGGGTCATGCTAAAACTTCCTCAGCCGTGAACTGGATGAATGCAGCGTGACAATGCTTTCCTCACAAGCCAATCAGCCAAATAAGCAGAGGCATAGACTTCCTCACCTAAAACAGCTGCTTTCGGTGACTTAACAACCAACATTTTCAGGCATAGCAATTTTAGCTGTCTTAGCTTCCATCACCTCATGGCACTTGAGGTTTCCAAATTATTTTGTCCCATGTAAAGTGGGTGACCTACTCAGCTTCCAGAGTCTCTGGGGGACGTTAATGGTAGAGGCAAGTGATGGCTTGCATCCAATGCAGTGTTATATCACAGCACAAGAATTTTAGCCTGTGCAGTCAGACTCCCCCCCCCCCCTTGTGGGCCCTCCCTGCGCCTACCCCAAATTTGCTCTAGAGTGCTTGGGGAAAGCCCAGAACACATGGGGGGTGCAGGAGGGTGGGGAGATGGTGGAAACCCCATTAAAGCTGCAGTGGATACAATCCAATGAATGCATTTTTTTATTCTTGACTGTATCCAAGAGCTTTTGAAATTTCGCATTGAATATGATGATCACTTACCTGCATACAGTGGTACCTCTGGTTAAGTACTTAATTTGTTCCAGAGGTCCATCCTTAACCTGAAACTGTTCTTAATCTGAAGCACCACTTTAGCTAATGAGGCTTGCTGCTGCTGCCGCACGGCTGGAGCACGATTTCTGTTCTCATCCTGAAACAAAGTTCTTAACCCGAAGCACTATTTCTGGGTTAGCGGAGTCTGTAACCTGAAGCGTATGTAACCTGAGGTATCACTGTACTACTATTTAAATATGCATATGGGACTTACATACAAACATGCAGAAACTACCAAACCCGATGCTTTCCCTTTTAAAATCTGCAAGCTAATCCTCATGCCACCTGATAGCCTGTTTGCAAAGATCCAAAAGCTTCAAAAGATTCATGAAGTGTATATCTTGTTGCTCTTTGGTTGTTCCCCCCTCAGAAGGTTCTCCTGGCCCCTACTTCTGAGGCATCAAAATTCCATCGCTCAAAATCCTTATCAACCAGAATCCATAATCCAACATGGTTGGCTATCTGAATATTTTGTCTCACATCTGAGCTTTTTATACTTCCTTGGCTTCTGATATTCAGCAGCTAGCTAAGACGTAGGATCTGCAAGATACGCAATTTTTCTCCAACAAGAAAAGAAGCAATTGCATTGCCCTCTAACTGGGAGCAGGCTTTGAAAGTTGGGCAAGTGATAGGAATTTCTGACACATCGTCAGGGTTTTGTTTTTTATTTTGGCACTTGAAAATAGGGTTGCCATATTTTGAATTGCAAAAAAGAGAGGATACATTTGCCGGCTTCTACTTTTAACTATGGATCGCTATGACGACTCTACCCATGAAAAAAAGGATGTGTCCTGAGAAAAGAGGACATATGGCAACCCAGATTCAAGTAGGTAGCTGTGTTGGTCTGACGCAGTCAAAATAAATTAAAAAATTGTCCAGTAGCACCTTAGAGACCAACTAAGTTTGTTCTGGGTATAAGCTTTCGTGTGCATGCACACTTCTTCAGGGGGGGGTGTTCCTGTAACATTTCTAGATTCCCTATTTGTAACGACGCAATCCTAAATTAATCACAACTGAGACATCCTTTGGGTTTTCAAAGGCCAAAGGGGGGGGGGCAGAGAGAATGCAAATTCCTCTTAGTGATCATAAGCAATATTGCTTTTTAATACTGCGATTAATATCTTCTCTATTGATGAATTGCTTCTGACACTTGCAATTAAAACAGAAGATTCAGTCATTAGAGGCAATCAATCTGAATATGCACCTTTTTTTAAAAAAAAGAATTAGATTGCATTGAACTTTGGGTATTAGACCAGCCAAACCTTGTATCCTCTTCGTATCACTTGGTTTCATTAAGGACTATCTGGATTATGAGGCTGTAATGCAATATATAATTTGCTTTTAATGTGTGTGAAGCCCTAGAGCCTGCAAATGAAATAAGAACCAGATGCTTGTCCCATGTAAAAAATAAACCAAACAAGACTTTTCTGCCATTATTACCATATATATTCAATTGGGTGGAATGATGCCAAGCATGCATATCAGATCAATTTGAACTAATGGTTAGACAGTTGAACTTGGGGTCAAATGCTACATCAGCTTTGGGCCTGATAGAATGGCTTCAGAGCAAAGCATGGAAATTAGATGTGCATATTATTTTTTTACAGATTATATGTATTCCAATTCAGCCTTCCCTTTAACGCTGGGGTTGAGGAACCAATGGCAAGGAAGCTCTCCTCTGTCTGGCCCTTAGGACTATCCCCTATCCCCTGCCATACACTTGCTCCCAAGGCCATATGATTTGGCTTCATACCATTCTTGAGTGTTCCTTGCTTGATGGAAATGTATCGCTGAACTCTGATAATGATGCTTGCTTGCTTGCTTGCTTGCTTGGATGAAAGATAGAGGCATGTGTGTAGAAACTATTGTAGATATTAATATTGAACAGCTTAAAGCAATAGGATGCATACAAAACTAACTCCTATTGGAATAAAAAGTGTCTGGACCCATCAATATGATTCAAAAGCTTTAATTACAGAACTTGTTCCAAAAACAGATACAAAGAAGAGAAGAGAATGATACATCCGAACAGTTGTATGACATCATGTGCACGTCCAGCACAGGTTCCATCTTCTTATTAATTTGAAATAACTCCAAACAGACCTAAAATCAGAAATCTGCCTCTCTCCATGCAGCCTCCATTAGCCTGGAGCTGCTTTCTCTTCAGGGGAGTCCTCATAGCACATTCTTTATTTCTCTGTGGCTTCCAGAGAAAAACTCAAACATCAACTCCCCAAAATGGTGTTTTGCAATTGATACCTCTCTCATATGATCTAAAGTTAAACACCATGTGAGAACTAGCAGAGAACATTAGCAGCCCATTATGAATACATGTAGGTGGTAAGAGAGCTCTTCTTAGCTTCAATATATCCCAGTTAAACCTTTGGCAATACACATACAGGCATCTTCCATTTTAATATCAGTTAAGCCATTATACTTAACAGAAACTAGCCAACTGAGAACACAGGACCTGTGTGAGAATTTTTCTATTCCCTTCTTTCTTCATTGCCTTCTCAGCCACGACGTTCCCCTTTTCACCTCATCTTCCACTGCTCTTAGTTGCTTCCCTCTCCCTGGAGATCCTGGAGGAAGGATTTCCCACCCTCACCCCAGGCAAACCAATTTTCCATTTCTCCAGCGGCAGCACTGTTGCTCAGCATTCCATGTCCAACTCTTTCTTCTCCAGAGCTATGGCAGGTCACAGCAGGGCAGAGTGGAGAAGACCTTTCAACATCCCAGTCTGGTTCACAAGCAACTACACTGGAACCTCCTTTTTGGCCGTGCTTCAGGGTGTCTTAAACATCTTTCTCATTGCATGTGTGACACCTCCCTTCTTCCAGTCCCCCCCCCTTTGCATCTCCGTACAATGCCAGAAAGAAGGCTGATTGCAGAAGAATTGATGCTTTTGAATTATGGTGCTGGAGGAGACTCTTGAGAGTCCCATGGACTGCAAGAAGATCAACCTCTCCATTCTGAAGGAAATCAGCCCTGAGTGCTCACTGGAAGGACAGATCATGAAGCTGAGGCTCCAATACGTTGACCACCTCATGAGAAGAGAAGACTCCCTGGAAAAGACCCTGATGTTGGGAAAGATGGAGGGCACAAGGAGAAGGGGACAACAGAGGACGAGATGGTTGGATAGTGTTCCCGAAGCTACCAGCATGAGTTTGACCAAACTGCGGGGGGCAGTGGAAGACAGGAGTGCCTGGCATGCTCTGGTCCATGGGGTCACGAAGAGTCGGGCACGACTAAACAACAACAACAACAACAACACAATGCCAGAAGATGGAGAAAGTCAACTGGCTTGTTTTCCAGGAGTGTGTTCCATCACAACTTCAAAGTAATCAATCTGATACCGAACAAACTTATTTTAGGTATATTTGGAGTGGGAAGAGAGGGCTGTTCCCCAAGGGGGGACATTTCACATCCCACAACATCCCAGTCTCGTCCCAGACTTTCTCATGGCCAGTAATTTGCCCCAGTCGTTCATTGCGGTCCCAAAGGTACAAACAAACAGTATTGCTGCCTTCATTGAGAGACCTGCCTCTGTAAAGCTTGGGTTACGAATGAGACTCCCAAATCACTTGTCTGCAGCAGATGGCTGCAACAGATGCCTCAATGGAGGCTGTGTTTAAATCTGGCAAAACAGCATCTAAAATGTAAGTTTGTTAAAAATGTAAAATGTGACTCAGCCATGCTCAAAATATGATATATTTACAACACAGTGTTGAGAAAGGAGGTAATTTTGAACGCCAAATTGAGCTCCATAAAGAATAATATTATACACATATACCGTAATGTATGTACTTAGGGAGGTTTTTTTTAAAAAAATAAATAACCTATCTTTTAAAAATCATGTTTAAGGACAGGAAGAAAACCCTTCACTTTGTATTACTATCTTTTGAATCTATTTCAGTCATTTTCAGCACACTTTGTCCTAGTTTAGACAAACACTTCGAATGCTACAGCTCCACATTTTTCGAACAGTTGGACATGAAAACTGTTTGGGAAACAGAAGCGATATCTTGATATTTTTTTTAAAAAAAGTGCAGGCACACACAGCCGTTGAACATTTGTGGAGAACTTTTAGCCCACAATTTGTTTTGGCCGTATGTGTGTGTGTATGTGTGTGTAAAGGTTTGATTATGTGTGGAGAGATTTTAGCAACTTTCCCCCAGGTGTGGCGGGTAGGCAATGGAATGCACATCTTCAGGAGGGGGCCTTTTCTGCCCCCTCAATATTGGGGGGGGGGGCTTGGCTCCTGTTATGTACTGAGCTGAATCCTAGAACAATAGGATCCAGAATGCAGCAGTCTGATTGGTCCACAGGAGCCACCCAATCCAGCTTCAGGTAGAAGTGAATCCACAACCTGATTGGCTTGCAGGAGCAGCCAATCAGGCTTCTGGAGGAAGTGAATCCACAACTTGATTGGCCTACAGGAGCAGCCCGGAATTAGCCAATCACAAGGGGCCCATTGTGTAAGTAAAGTATACATAGCTAGATGTTTTGGGGAAAGTTTCATTCATTGCTACTACGAGCTGAATAAAGAGCATGAAATTCACACTCGACTCCGAGTATATTTCAGCTCCCTGCCTAAAAATATTGTGGGGGTCAAGGCATCCATTGCCCTGTGGCGATGGCTCCTATGCACCAAACCTATTCTCTAAGAAACCTGACACATTGGAGAGAAGCTTGGTGTGTATTTTAGGGGCACACACACAGAGGATCCCTGGGTTCTGTAAAGCGCCACTTTCAAACAAGTGGTTCTCTGCATCGAAAGACCTCCCTCCCCAGCTTATCATGAGATTCTCTCTCTAAGCTGCATAGCTTTTCAGGACTGCAAGCAAGAGGAGAGTGAGAATTAAAGTGTTGCCTTAGATAACACTGCCCCATTCTGGGTAGATGTGCAAACATCTTAGCAGGGAAACAGCTCCACGTCCGGCCATCTGGATATGAATTTAAGTTGGAAGATAGATCTTGGGGGAGTTTCATGCCCTGTCCTTTTGACATATTCCACATTTTGTGATGTTCCCAGGGTTTGTGTACACTGTTTGAAGTTAAAATGATAGCAAACTCCCTTTTCCTAACATTAAAGAGATGAGAACCATGTTGTTTTGTGAGTTGGGGGGGGGGGATTTACTTGAAAATGCCAATAAAGATGTGACACAGACTTTTATCTCGGAATCCTCCTCTGGTGGCAGAAAGCTGGTTCCATTTAGCACAAATTCCATTCTGATTTCTGCAGAACAAGCCCCTGTTTCAGGCAGAAGGGCAAGAAAAAATAGTTTCCCACCCTCACCTTGACCCTAATGGCAAAATCTGTGTGGAATTGAGGAGAAAAGCCACAGCTCAGTAGTAGAGCATCTGCTTTGCACACAGAAGGTCCTAGGTTCGATAATAATAATAACGATAATAAAATTTTATTTATATCCCGCCCTCCCCAGCCAAAGCCGGGCTCAGAGCGGCTAACAACAGTAAAATAATACAACATTCTAAAACCATTTCATTATAAAATTAATTCAAATCAAATTAATGGCAACCATTGGGCTAGAGTTCTGTGAGGATTGCCACAGGAGGGGGTCAGGCTGTGCCCTGGCCAAAGGCCTGGTAGAACAGCTCTGTCTTGCAGGCCCTGCGGAAAGGTGTCAGGTCCCGCAGGGCCCTAGTCTCTTGTGACAGAGAGTTCCACCAGATCGGAGCCACAGCCGAAAAAGCCCTGGCTCTGGTTGAGGCCAGCCTAACCTCCCTGTGGCCCAGGATCTCCAAGATGTTTTTGTTTGAAGACCGTAAGTTCCTCTGTGGGACATACCAGGAGAGGCGGTCCCGTAGGTACGAGGGTCCTAGGCTGTATAGGGCTTTAAAGGTTAAAACCAGCACCTTAAACATGATCCTGTACTCCACTGGGAGCCAGTGCAGCTGGTATTGCACCGGGTGAATGTGATCTTGCAGGAGTCTCGCCATGGCATTCTGCACCCGCTGGAGTTTCTTCTGGTAGGGCTGTGAGAAAACTGTGTCTGAAATCCTGGACTGCTGCTGTCAATCAGTGTGTAAGGTAAAAAAGTAAAGGACCCCTGGACAGTTAAGTGCAGTCAAAGGCGACTATGGGGTGTGATGCTCATCTCGCTTTCAGGCCAAGGAAGCCACCGTTTGTTCGCAGACAGCTTTCTGGGTCATGTGACCAGCATGACTCACCCGCTTCTGGTGCAACAGAACACCGTGATGTAAGCCAGAGCACACGGAAATGCCATTTACCTTCTTGCCACAGCAGTACAGAGGACGCTTGGGTTGTGAATGTGATCCGTGTGGGATGCACCTTCACAACCCACAGCATTCGCAACCCACAGTGGCACATCTGCACATGTGCAGGTTGCGATTCGGCGCTTCTG
Organism: Podarcis erhardii; assembly: GCF_964252035.2. NCBI lineage: Eukaryota > Metazoa > Chordata > Lepidosauria > Squamata > Lacertidae > Podarcis > Podarcis erhardii. The sequence goes on along the minus strand of NC_138508.1, from coordinate 22,637,323 downwards.
CGCATGTGCAAAGCATGATTTAGCACTTCTGCGCATGCATGGCCGCCAAAACCTGGAAGTAACCCGTTCTGGTACTTCCGGGTTGTTGAGATAACGATCTTTGGAGCTTGATCGTTGAGCCGTGGCCACTGATAGCTTTACGATCCCAATCAGTCATTTACAGCGTCCGGCACACTTCCTTCCTAGCTGCGCAACAAATTCTGCTGTCTCTTTAGCCACGGCTTAGCAGAGTAGCATACAGCGGTGTAAAGCAGTCTTTTTCTCCTTTTCTCCATGCAAGCATACACAGACAGGTTTGTCTATTTACAGCTCTTTATTGGAACATTTCAGCCCATATAAGACCGGGGCTTCTTTCAGCCATGGTAAAACATGTCCGTCTCTCTCAAGACACACAGAGAGAACAACAGAAAGTACAGTCTCCTCCCAGACTCCTCCCAGCTTCCATAGCTGATGTCAGAAAGTGACGCACATCTCAGAACACTTAACCAGTTAAGTTCTGAACTCTCACACACCCCCTTGCGTTGCTTTCTGACAAGATCTGTGTAACATCTTCAGCAACACCCTGTGAGATCAATCCCTTCCCCAATGCCTTGTGCCCTCCCTTGGAGTACCTGTTAGGCATCTGTGGAATCACCTCACAACTCTCAGAATCGCACTGTGCGAAACTTACCCACGCACCTGTGGCCTGGTACCTCTCAGGTGGAATACCCTTGGTTGTGCGACTGGATCGCCTAGGCACAAACTCTGGTGTTTCCTCTGGCTCACTGTCACCAGCAGGTGTGTCCTCTGCATCACAGGATTCCCCCTCTGACTTAAAGCGTCTTCGAATCCTCTCCATTACACTCACAGGAGAACTAGGCTCACTCTTGGGCTGTCCTTTTCTAACAACTCGTGGAGACGCCCCATCCTGCTCCTGACCTTGGTCAGTGACCTGATCGTCATCAGCAGACTCAGCCTCTTCTTCCTCCTCAACAGAACTGTCCTCTGGATCAGAGAGACATTCTGAAAGAACATCACGCCGTGCAGAAATCTTTGGCCTTTCATCCTGCTCAAAGAACTCAGCGTGTTTACTGATCAGCACCTTACTCTGATCACCTGACGGGTAAGCAAACCTCCAAGCACGAGCGTCTGGCTCATACCCACAGAAGATCATTTTCTGGACTTTGGCTCCATCTGGCCCTTGCAAAGCCTTAGGCACAGGGACAACCGCAGGAGATCCAAACTTGCGCAGAAAGTGAACCTGGGGTTTTCTGCCATTCAACAAAGAGTACGGTGTGTCACCCACCAGTGAGTTGTAGACACGATTCCAGGTGAAAGACACACATCGGACTGCCTCCAGCCAAAACTTTGGAGGTAACCTAGCTTCCGTTAGCATTACCTGTGCAGCCTTAACCAGAGCTTCACTCCTCAGCTCTGCCACCCCCCTCTTACTGGGTGAAGTAACTGTGTAACTTATCCCTCTTTTGTGAAAGAACTGCTGCAAAGCAGAACCAGTGTACCTAGCATTTCTGTCACTGACGATTGCTTTCACCTTGGTGGAGAACCTTAGTTCCACCCCCTCAATCCAGCTCCTGATCAGCTGTGCTGCATCCTCCCTGGATTTGAGACCGTGGGTCCAGGTGTTCTGCGAAAAATCATCCTGAAACGTTAGCAGATACCTGGCCCCCCCTAGACTCTGTTCCCTGACAGGACTGAACAGATCTATGTGTACCAGCTGAAAAGGTTTAGTGGTTACCCGTTCCACCTTTGGGTAACTGCACCCTTTCTTCTTTGCCTGCTTGCAAGTGTCACAATTAATGGCACGTCCACAATCTCTAATTTTACACCCTCTGGTAACCTCAGGAAGCACTTGCAGTTCTTCTAGAGAACCATGAAAAGTCCTCTGATGCCATACACAAGCACATTGAACATGAGTGGGAACTGTAGCACGCTGCGCCTGTGCTCTCTCAACCTTCCCCTCACCCCCAAGAGACGTTTTAAGAATGAAAAGATCATTCTGCCCCTTCTTAACCTTGGCAAGTACCCTCTCCCCTTTGGAGATTGTGCAGACATCATCCTGGAAACAAACCTGAAACCCTTTTTTCAACAAATAAGGCACAGATAACAAACAGTGATGCACCTCTGGGACAATACAAAACTCCATCCTTTCCTGCAAAACAGAAAGATAGGCATTAGCAAACTTAACAGTCTGTCCCTGTCCTTTTGGAACTGCCGTGCAATTCCACATCTCGACTGCAGGGGTCTCTGGAACCATGTTGCGGTTAGCTGTAGAGTCAATAACAAGATTCAGCTCCACACGGCTGTCTTCAAACAAAGCCATGCTAGCAGTGACTTGATAAGACTCTTCCTGTTGTTCACCACGACGGCCGGACTCAATCCCACGCCTGCCTGCCTTTGCAGGCTTGTTGCCATGGAAACCCGCCTGATTCCCATGAGAAGTGTCCTTCACAACATCCTGCTGTGCCTGTGTGCTCCGGTGGGGGCAACTGCCACGCAGACGTTGAACTCCAGTGGAAAAACACTGCCCGGGGCTCCTCCCAGCTGGCCTGGCCTTCCTTCTCCTGGAACGGCGCCTCCCACCAGCCTCGCCCCTTCTGAAGCTGCCTCTGAAGCTCCTCTCCGCTCCAGCACTTCCTGTGGAAAGTTTCTTAAACTTGCCTTTGGAACTCTTCGCCCCCCCGATCTGCTCACCAGCGCTCCTAGAGGCCAATACATCGGGAAATGGGCCTGCCAGTCCAGCGTCTCCAGGGCTCTGGCCCTCTGCTGAAGCTTCACACAAGCCCTTCAGCACATCCCAGGCAGCCCTTGCTGACTGTACACCCTCCAAATGGGGTTTCAGCGATGCATGAATGCATGCTCTGAGCATATCCAGCTCTTGTTGCTTTTTCTGCTGGCCATCTTCCCAGCTAAGGGGTGGTGCTTTTGGCTCCCTCTGGCTTGCTTCCCAAAGCCCATGGACCAGGAACCAGCCCCTTATTCTTCTGCTAAAGGTTGCCCAACTTTTTAAAGTGAGCTTTTCCACCGGCATATCCTGGCTCTCTGCCATTTTCTCCCATTCTCCCAAGGTGCCCCACAAGCTGTACTCACTCAGTACCAGCTGATTCCGGCTCCTGTACGTGGAGAAACGGCCCAGCTGCTCTGGCTCTCCCTTCCGTGGAAGAACGATTTCAGCTGCTCCCAGCGTTTAGCTCTGTCTCTCAGCAGCTTTCTTGCCTCTCAGAAGCAGGCAAAAACTTCCTCTGCTTCCCGGCATCAGGCTAGACTCACGGAATGCAGCTTCCAACCTCCGGCTAGCTTCAAAGCATTCCAGTAGCTCAAAGCCGACTGTTTTACGAGCGTTGACTGACCTTCCATAACCTGTTGAGATAACGATCTTTGGAGCTTGATCGTTGAGCCGTGGCCACTGATAGCTTTACGATCCCAATCAGTCATTTACAGCGTCCGGCACACTTCCTTCTCCTAGCTGCGCAACAAATTCTGCTGTCTCTTTAGCCACGGCTTAGCAGAGTAGCATACAGCGGTGTAAAGCAGTCTTTTTCTCCTTTTCTCCATGCAAGCATACACAGACAGGTTTGTCTATTTACAGCTCTTTATTGGAACATTTCAGCCCATATAAGACCGGGGCTTCTTTCAGCCATGGTAAAACATGTCCGTCTCTCTCAAGACACACAGAGAGAACAACAGAAAGTACAGTCTCCTCCCAGACTCCTCCCAGCTTCCATAGCTGACGTCAGAAAGTGACGCACATCTCAGAACACTTAACCAGTTAAGTTCTGAACTCTCACAGTTCGGCGGTCTGTAACCTGAAGTGTCTGTAACCCGAGGTATGACTCTACCTATTTATCTACTTGCACTGGCGTGCTTTCAAACTGCTAGGTTGGCAAGAGTTGGGACAGAGCAACGGATTCAAACTGCCGACCTTCGGATCGGCAAGCCCAAGAGGCTCAGTGGTTTAGACCACAGCACCACTCGCTCCCTTACAATCAATGTGTAGATAATACTGAGCTAGATGGAGCAATGGTCTGACTCAGCAGAAGACAGCTTCCTTTGTTGTTGGCGTCCATCCATCTCGAAAGTGGGCTGCACCACCAGTCATGGAGGAAAAAGAAGATGTGCAGAATCTCACAGATATGCCCTAAATATTTTAATAATATCAGGCATAACATATCTCCCGACTTCAACATCTCATCCATGCAATGAGAATCTTCAGCTCTGCCTAGCTTTGGCTGGGGAGGGCAGGATAGAAATAAAATTTATTATTATTATTATTATTATTCAAACAAAGGTTTGTTTTTTTTAAAAAAAGAAGCCTTTTTACTGGGAATATTAGAGCCAGATATTGGAAAGGAAAGGAGTCCACCAGGGGGCGCGTTAGAAGATGGCCGACAATAACATCTCTCTGACCCACTTGAGGTAGTTTAGGGGCTGCTATGGGAAGTAGGCAGCCTTCCCTTCCCACCAGGATATGGTGGGACCCTGTCTTGCCAGCGGTGTTCATAATGCACCCCCTGATCCGAGAGATGGGGGTGCAGAACACTTGGCACGAGCCCTCAGTGAAGTCAGCTCTTCCTGACGCCGATTCCGATTAGCGCGTGCTGGTTGCTTCAGTTTGGATTTATAATTGGAAACAGATGATTGGAAATGAACCTGAAGCACATATATCAATCAATGCACGACAGATAAGGCTGCTGAATAATGGATCTCTGCGACTGAGAGCGACGGACGGATAAGTAAATCTTTTGATATGATATCAACAAGAGACTGTGTGTTTGGAATGAAGGGGGGTGGAGGAAAAACTCTTTTTTCTCTATGTGATATGAAGTAATAAAAATAATCCTCCACTCCAGAAAGAAACAAGATCGTTGCGTTTTTTTAAGAAGCATAAGCAGAAGTTTAAGAGCTGTGTGGGAGATGGAAAAAAGATTGGTGGACGCTGAAGAATATTTATGACGCAGTCAAAAAATGGCGTCTCGCCAAGACAGGCTGCAGGAGAAAAGAGAAAGATGGGGGAGGAGTTTCAGGAATGCAGGAAGGAGAAGGAGTACGAAACTGAAGTTTGACCTGACAGAGCCCCCTGATCTATTTGATTTATTCTGCTAGCCTGGAAAAATAAAGGACAATGATGATTAATTTTGTCTACGGAGGTGCCGAACAGGGCTGTCCTGGACTAAACCCACACAGAGAGAGAAACCAGCTTTCAGTTGGCTTATGAGAATCATCAGAGATCGCAAAGAAAGGAATACGATAACAACAAGATGAAGAAAATATACAAAGAACTATCTGGTCTGAACTGGATAGAACTGATTAATGAATGCAGTAAAATAAGTGAAGTCTGGAAATAGCCGGAATTTTGGACTCGTGCGGAGCTTGATATATGGGTACTCCCAAAAAATGTAAAAATTTGGCTGTATAATTTGGAACCAATGTGATTTGAATAATATGATGTGATTGGCCTGTCAATAAAAATTATTTTTTTTTAAAAAAAGATATTGGAAAGGAAAATAAGAGAATTTTTCTTTATGCAACAGCAGCAGCAAGAATTCTAATTGCCAAAAAATGGAAAAATGAAACAATCCCAACAACAACAACAACAACAAAAGAATGTCAAGATAAGCTATTTGATTATTTAGAATTGGCTAAACTGTCAGAGGCAATTAGAGACCAATCCAAACGAAAATTTCAAAAAGAATGGGGAAAATATAGTGAATACCTGAAAAAGCAGTGCCCTCAAATTAATACTTGGACTTGTCAGGACTAATTTCCACAAAATAACATATGGTGTAAAAATGTAAGTTATAGAGGAAAAATAGAGAAGAGGAATTGAGAAAGAAACAGTTTATTAAATACAGTGGTACCACGCATTATGGACAGGATCCATTCCAGAGGCATGCCTGTAACGGGAAATGCCCGTAACTCGAAGCGCTTTGTCTGCGCAGGTGCACAACGCGATTTGGCACTTCTGCGCATGTGCAAAGCATGGTTTAGTGCTTCTGCGCATGCGCAAGTGGCAAAACCTGGAAGTAACCCGTTCCAGTACTTCTGGGTTGCCGCGGGACGTAATGCGAAAAGATGCAACCTGAAGCCGATGCAACACAAGGAATGACTATATACAACCGGACCCGCATTGAGGAGGAAGGAAGTCAAATAGAAATGAATAAGAATTAAAATAGGGGTGTATGTGTATTGTTTGTTCCATATGTGTAGCTATATCTTTTTGTATGCTTGTCTGGTGAGTGACGTCTGTGTTGGTGTTGGTATAATAAGTTAATAAAAGCATTAAAAATAAATTTTTAAAGAGAATCTTCAGCTTTCCCTAAACTAGTCTTTAAAAAGATAACAGGTCTCTTCAAGACTACCACATAAAATGGAACAGAAAGGCTGCCTTGCGACTCTGATTGAAGATCCCAAGCCATTTACATTGTGCCAATTGTGCCAAAGTCACTGTAAATCCTACTGGATGACACTAAGCTTGCTCCAATGTGACAATGGTGAGGAAATGCAATCTGCCAGAGTGTAAATTGCTGCTGGAATGGTGACAGCCAGCTTTCTGCAACCTGTGTATTCCCTGTGGCAGCAGCCTCTATATACAGACCTGGCAGAAGTGAGGCATGATTTCTTGGCACACACTTGAAAGGAAGACTGGAGAAATTGGGTAATCCTATAGGGACAGGCTAGGAAAGGGCAGGGCTGTATGATTGTACTAATCAGGTTTAGCCAGTAAAATTGTGCACTGTCCAGATTCTGTCAGTATCTAGGAATGGGTGAATCTGTCAATTTCAGCTTCTCATTTTCAAAATCTCCACATTTCCACATCAACCTGCAATTCTTTAAAAAGTCCTCATGAATATTCATCAGCATTCTCCTGATATACACATGTTTGTATGCACTTTTCCCTTCTATATACATTTTTGCAAAGTACCCCCCACACCACAATGCATTTTTACATATTCTTTTCACTAGTGCATGCCTTTGTATGCACACGTTAACATTGTACTGTGGTACCTCGGGTTACATATGCTTCAGGTTACAGACTCCACTAACCCAGAAATAGTACCTCGGGTTAAGAACTTTGCTTCAGGATGAGAACAGAAATCGTGCTCCGGTGGCATGGCAGCAGCGGGAGGCCCCATTAGTTAAAGTGGTGCTTCAGGTTAAGAACAGTTTCAGGTTAAGAACAGACCTCTGGAACGAATTAAGTACTTAACCCGAGGTACCACTGTATATTCATTTTATGCAAAATTCAGGAAAGTGTGAATTTTGAAGGGTGTGTTGGTTTTGCCTTTAAATGTGAACTGAACCAAATTTCTCCCCCACCCAAAGCTCTACCAATAACCCTCAAATAGCTGAGACTCCTGCATTGCAGAGGGTTGGACTTGATGACTCTTGGAGTCCCTTCTAATGCTACAATGCTACAATGCTATGATTCTATTCCTTCTAGGAATCTGCTGTTGACTCACCAGATCATAGAAGGGATAGAATCATAGAGTTGGAAGGGAACCTCAGGATAATCTGGATCAGCCCCCTGCAATGCAGGAATATGCAGCTGTACCATACAGCTGCAAACTTGGCAATATCAGCACCATGCTCTAACCCAGTGTTTCCCAACCTTGTGCCTCCAGCTGTTTTTGAACTACAACTCCCATCATCCCTGACTAGCAAGACCAGTGACAAGGGATGGTGGGAATTGTAGTCCAGAAACAGCTGGAGGCACAAGGTTGGGAAACACTGCTCTAACCAACTGAGCTATCCAGTCTTCAACGATTCGGTTCTACTTCTTATCCATCGCCTTTCAGCCTGACTCTTCCACTGATCTCCTGATTCCAGCTTTGACCCGCATACCTAAATGATCTACCCAGCCTTGCCCTGCTCTGAGGCTTGCTCCCTGAGACTTGACAACCATAATGGCAGTTTGCCTGTTACAAGCTGTTAACCTTGCTATGGATGATGCCGGCTGCCCACTTCTGAGTAAGTGTCTGTGCTATTTCCCTTTCATTCGTAAAGTGCATCGGACAGAAAACACAGCTGTGGCTATTTGACAAGGCATTATTCACAGTGTAAAGGCCTTCTCCAGTCTAGTGGAATAATATTAATGATCAAGATTACACGCCAAACATGGCAAATTCATTGACAAAGGCAATGCAGAACTTCAATTGCTTCAAGAAGAAGAAATTCATTGAGAAACCAGACCCACTATTGACAGTGTAAAACATGAATGAAAATGTTGCCAGGACATAGTAGAAATGGAGGTGGATTGCTTAGCTCACTTTTAAGATTATATATTTCTTGCCCCGGTAGTTAATAACTTCCAGGGCTATAATCAAGGTAAAGGTAAAGGATCCCTGGATGGTTAAGTTCAGTCAAAGGCGACTATGGGGTTGCGGCGCTCATCTCACTTTCAGACCAACAGAGCCAGTGTTTGTCCACAGACAGCTTTCCGGGTCATGTGGCCAGCATGACTAAACTGCTTCTGGCGCAACGGAACACCATGAAGGAAGCCAGAGCGCACGGAAATGCTGTTTACCTTCCCACCACAGTGGTACCTATTTATCTACTTGCACTGGTGCGCTTTCAAACTGCTAGGTTGGCAGGAGCTGGGACAGAGCAATGGGAGCTCACTCCGTCGCTGGAATTTGAACCACCGACCTTCTGATTGGCAAGCCCAAGAGGCTCAGTGGTTTAGACCACAGTGCCACCCGCGTCAATGTAGAGTTTATGGGGACTTAGACTTGAATTTTCTAACAGACAATAGTGGACTAGATCTAACCTAGTGCCATCCAGATGTTTTGGACTACAAAGCCCATTAGCCTCAGATAGCTGATGAGAGCTGAAGTCCAAAAATCTGTATAGCACCAGGTTGGGGAACAATGGACTGGATGGACAAATAGCCTGACTCATATGATGCTGGATGTTATTATTATTAGCTGTGTTAGTCCTGCATTGCAGGGGTTGGGCTAGATGACCCTCAGGATCCCTTCCAACTCTACAATTCCATGATTCCACGATTCCATTATTCTATCATCATCATTGTGACCACCATCATCTCTTTGTTTCTCCATTTTTGTATTATGTACTCTAACCCGTGGGATGAGGAATATTTCCCTTCATACCTCAGATTACTGTAGAAAAAATGTACCGTATTTTTCGCTCTATAAGACGCACCAGACCACAAGACGCACCTAGTTTTTGGAGGAGGAAAACAAGAAAAAAAATATTCTGAATTTCAGAAGCCAAAACAGCAAGAGGGATCGCTGCACAGTGAAAGCAGCAATCCCTCTTGCTGTTCTGGCTTCTATGATAGCTGCGCAGCCTCCATTCGCTCCATAAGACGCACACACATTTCCCCTTACTTTTTAGGAGGGAAAAAGTGAGGCTTATAGAGCAAAAAATACGGTAATTGTTTCAGGAAAGCAAGTTACATTTCAAGGACAGAACACAGATTCATTTTGCATCGCATGATCTTACAGATTCCCTATTTAAATGCAAACCCTTCCCCCACACATTTCCCAGCCTGTTACTAAACAGTAACCGAGAAGGAAAACATCATACATTTTCGCTTTTTCACCCTTGACAGAGATCTTGTTAATGAAGAACTTTTCTGGCCAATCCGTTTTGCAGATTGTCAGCCCTTAATATGCACAATGACACACACATGGCATATCTTACAAGGTGACTGTGGCTGCTTCCAGACAGATATTTGTATATATCCCATCACCACTGAGCTACGAAAGAGCCGTGGTCCAGTAGCAGAACATCTCTGAAGCATCTCCAAAAAGGGCTGGGAATGTCCCTAGTCTCAAACCCTGGAGAGCTGTTGCCATTCTGTGTAGACAATACTGAACCAGATTGGCCAACAAATCTTATTCAGAATAAGGCAGCTTCTTATGTTCCTGCGTTTAGTGCTTCTCCAGTGGTCCTGTTGGGAGTCACCAGGGTCCAGACCTTAGCCTCAATGAGACCCCCTTTGAAAAACACAAGGAGTGTGATCCTGTGGGGGCTTTTAGAACAAATGAGCAACCTAGGGACTCAGTACCCACTGAAGAAAAACAGATGTGTGTGGGAATATGCTAGAGACAACTCTACTGTGCCACAAGTAGAACCAACCATTTGATTGCAACTTTCTCTGGCATTGGCCTAATGTGGTATTCCCCAACCTGTTGACCTCCAGAGATGCTTTGGATGGTAAGTCCCATCAGTATCCAGCATGCCCAATGGTCAGGGATGATGGGAGTTGTAGTCCAGCAACACCCAGAAGACAGTACTAGGTGGGAGAAGGCTGGGCTGATGAAATATGTAACAGTGGCAAACATGCCTTTTCTAACATATACTGGCTTTCTCAGAAAAGCCACACGTAGGACAAACAAATTTTATTTCTTCGCCCTGCCCATTTCAACTTGAATTAAATACTGCAATTTGTTTTCCACAGCCATCAGAGTCGAGGGGAGGGAGAACACTTTGCTTAGAGGATATTTATAGCTTTCATTTGTACTATTTTCCAATTTTCCAGTTCTCTCTTTCTCTCTCTCTCTCTCTTTCTCTTTCTCCCCGCATCTGTGAAGACAGATGCTTTCATTAATTCGAGTCCCCATTGCCCAAACCTCAGGAGGAGAGAAATATTAAAACAAATAAATTATTAAGTGTTCGCAAAATACCTCTCCCAGATATTAAAAAGGTGGTGACTTTCATCTCTGGCAGTGATCTCAGACTGGCTGCCGGCAAGCAGTGAAGCATGCAGCTCAGCAGAAAAACTGGCTTTGTAAAAATATGGGCCAGCAGAGGAACCATAGACATTAATGGGAGGCGGGGAGGTGAATAGGTGGACAAGAGCAACATTTCAAATGGACACATGTTTGGTGAGTCACAGGACTCTGCCCCATCAGAGTGTGGCTTCTGTTGGAAAGCAGTCCAGCTCTAGCAGTTGATGGGCATGTGCTGAATTTTGCATGCACTGTGGACCTACAAGACACAAAGCTTATGTCATGCCTCCAGTTTCGATGTGGAACTTGCTTGCACAACAGGTAGTAATGGCTGCTGTGGCGTTTGACCATTCTTTTGAAAATGTCTGTACAGGGGAAAAGAAAGAGTTTGGTTAGTTGGTTGGTTGGGAAAGGCAGTTGGGAAAGCAGTTGGCAGACAGATGGAAATAGAGAGACAGTTAGTGCAGTTGGTTTTTGGGTGAGGGGAGGTAGAAGAGTTAGAGACAGAATAAAACAGGACTAAGAGGGAAAAGGGTAACAGCGTTTCGAATGCACCTAAAGTTTATTTGTGTTTGCAATAAACTACAATCTTCATTGTTAACATAAGAACCTGACTGAGACTAAGTGATTTACCGGGGAAGACCTGGTTGGTGGCAGCGGATTAGTGGTGTACGGGTCAATAGTCCGTGAGACGACCGGGGACTCCATATGAACGCCACAGCTGCCAACTTGGATGGCTTTAAAACAAGATATTTGTGAAGGATAAGGCTATCTAGGGCTCCTCGCCATGTCAATGATGTTATACCCGCAGTGTTGGAGGCAGTATGCCTCTGAAGGCCACCTGCTGGGCATAACAAGTGGGGGAAATGCTGTTGTGCTCAGGTCCTGCTTCTGATCTTGCCACTGAGACATCGGGCTGGCCACTGTGGGCAGCAGAGGTCTGAGAGATGGCCAAGAAACCAGGCACATGGTGTGGACACCTCTGGCCCTAGGACAGGGCGTCGGGGACTGGACTGAGGAGGAATGGTGGAGACCGGCCCCCTCCTCCTGCACCTCCCAGAGAAGAGGAAGACAGTATAGATTCACAACAGTGGTTTGCAGAAGGTCATGGCTCTAAGTCAGAAAAGGGACAAAGCTGGGAGATAATGGGAGAAGAGGAGGGGAGAGCAGCAGAGCCGGAGCAGCTAGCTGACACACTATCACTAGAAACCATTCCAGACCCTCCTTCTCCTAGGACCCGATGAGCAGTGAAAGTGGTAGAGCAGAAAGCGAATAGGCAAATGGCCTTACGCAGCCACCATAAAGCGAGTGCTGCTGCTGATGGCTGAAAGGGAAGGGGAGGAGGCGATTACTTAGTGCAACACCATTATCCAAGAGATGACATTTCTATGTCTCTCTCTGTGAATATTGAATAAAAGACCTTGGTAAGTGTTGAATGGTCTCTTTAAATTTAAAGGTTCATTATTGTTCCACAAGATGTGTATTTCTTTAAGGGCCAGAGCAAATAACGTGACCTAGTTTTACAGCTGTGAAACAGTATAGCAGGCGCTGTTAAGTTGTGTTAATTGAGCTATGTCAGCAATTGGGTATAGTATATAAAGAGCAGCACCTGGCTCTCTCAGTACCCTGGTGGTTGGGTCATGCATTGTTGATATATTTAGTGTAAAATGAATTTTTGTTTTTGTTATTAAAACCTAGCTAAAGTTATTTTGCGTTCCTTGTAATGTGTGGTCTCCCCAGCACACTTTCTGCAGAGCAACTAATCTGCAAATAGCCAACAGTAAGAGCTTCTTGTCTTTCCATTACTGGCAGCCTGCCATGAGGGAGGGGGGGCAGATTCCCTGAAGCCTGACACAGGGTGATCTGGGTCAAATGGGGGCTCTCTTCCTACTTCTCTAAGGAGACCCCAGCCTCTGGTTCTGGGCAGGGCTGGACCACCCACACTGCAAACCTGACTGGAGTTTTACTGACCTAGCCTCCCCACATGGTTGGAATATTTCCAGCTATGTGAGGTTTCCTTGTGGATAATCAGCTCCTACATAGCTAGGAGGTTTAAAGAGTAGCCCTGTTGCTTGCCTTCTCACCTTCCTCCGGCTCAAAGCTGATCCCCACCCCCTTCCCATCTCCTTAACTCCTGTTGAATAATAACTGCTGCTGAGGAATTCTAATAATAGTTATTATTGAATAATAACTGCTGCTGAGGAATTCTAATAGAAGGAATTCTAACCTTACAGTTGCATTTACCTAGCTGTGGTTTCCCTGGGAGATGTGGGTTTAAGCTGAATGCTTCGTCAAAAATGGTAAGTTTTAGAGTGAGAACTGAGACGTGTTCTTGTTTTTTAATGAATTCACTGAGTGAACAATTATATTGTGTGAAGCTCTTCCTCTTTTTCTGAACCTCTGGCCTGTGAGTGGCTAGTTCTTTCCAAAAGAAATAGCATTTTGGAAAACAGAACCCAGTTAACCTGTACCCAACTTGTAATAAAGGACTCTGTACCATGTAGAGCAGGAATAATAATAATAATAATAATAATAATAATAATAATAATAATAATAATAATAATATATAATAATTTATTAATTATACCCCACCCATCTGGCTGAGTTTCCCCAGCCACTCTGGGCGGCTCTCAATTGAGTGTTAAAAACAATACAGCATTAAATATTAAAAACTTCCCTAAACAGAGCTGCCTTAAGATGTCTTTTAAAAATAAGATAGCTGCTTATTTCCTTGACATCTGATGGGAGGGCATTCCACAGGGTGGGCACCACTACTGAGAAGGCCCTCTGTCTGGTTCCCTGTAACCTCACTTCTCGCAATGAGGGAACCGCCAGAAGGCCCCTTGGTGCTGGATCTCAGTGTCCGGGCTGAAGGCTGGGAGTGGAGACTCTTTTTCAGGTATACTGGGCCAAGGCCGCTTAGGGCTTTAAAGATCAGCACCAACACTTTGAATTGTGCTCGGATTGAAGGGGGGCCCTAACTGCATATGGTTAAACACATTTAGAAGCCACCTCACAACTGGAAAGCCTGATAATGTAGGGGAGGTTTCTAAGCGCATTCAGCTAAAGGCATTTGGGAACCACTTTCTGACCGTTCCATTCAGAATGGGAAGGTCAGCTCCACTCTGCAGTTACCAGGGAAACATCCTGCATGTATGGAACAGGTATCTCCATTGTATCTAGCAGGGTTTGCCAACATGATACCTACAGGTACACCCTTGAAGTTTTTCCCTGGCACCCATGAAAACCTCTGAGCAGCCCTCCACTGCTTCCATGGGCATGAGGCGGGTGAAGGTGGTTGCCTCTTTCTTGGAAAGAATACTGAACTGAAGGAGGAAGTTGGAAAGGTGGCACTCTTTCCTACTTCCTTTTTCAGCTCTCTGTGCTTTCCAAGGCTCAGGTGAATTCTATGGGATTTGATTTTCTTGAAAAAGTCATGTGTGTGCTTTCTCTCTTTCTGACTCTCAGGGATGGGGCTGATGCAGGGAAAGAAGTGACCAGAGTGAGTGATGCGCTGACTCTAAAATCCGAAAGAAAGTGCAGGCCTAAAAAGTTTGGCAACCCCTGAAGGGTTATATTCAGTGGGGTTTTTTTTCTAGAAAAATAGGTGCCAGTACTCACCATGAAGTTGTTACAGTAAGTGCCACACTTTTTAACAACAACAAAAGAGGGGTGCTGGTACTGCGTTCCCTTGGGTACCCCCCTGAAAGAAAAAGCACTGGTTATATCCCATAGTGTCCCTTCCATTAGCAGAAGGTTCTCTGATCCAGCAGTCTTCTAATCATGGGATGAGAGCAAGGCGTTTTTTTTGCCGAATCCTTAATTGTAGTCTTTCAAACACCTTGTGAAGACGTGGCTTTTTAACTAGGCTTAGGGTGGATTAAATCATGTTTGTGCTGTCTTAGGTTGTGTTTATTTTAATGACTGCTGGATTTGTTAATTTTCGTTTGATTATAATGGGTTTACTTTGGAATGTTATTTGCTTCACATGGTGTTGCTCCTTAATCTCTTACCCGCTCCCCGAAGTTTCTTTGAAAAGCAAACTGAGCTAGAAATAAAGAAGTAAGAAGTAAAGAACACCCCTTGGCCTTGTGGCACTGCCCACACTGTTCCAAACGGTCCCTCGAGCAGAGGATGCAAAGGGGCTGGAGGAGAGAGGAGGTATCAGTAAATATTGACTCCCTCCTCTTTCTGCTGATCAAAGGCTCAGATGGATCTCCCTTCCATCCACAGGGCACCTGCACCTTTAATAGTTGTTAGAAGAGAAACTTATTAAAGGTGCAAGAGCGCCTTATATTTTTGGCATTTGGCTGCCATATATTCAACCCATAGCACAGATAATTGCCTTTGATCCTAAGATAAGTAAACACAAGGAATTTCATAGAAGGAACGTCTCCAGTCTCCTCCACTGCTTGTATCTCTCTTGAACATGAAAGCCTTTTCTGAACAATATGAGATGGGGCATGGAGGGTTGCCATGGGTAGGGTAGGAATGGAAGACTTCATCCCTGTGAGCCGACTATTAGTTTTAATTGTTTTGACGTGTTGCCTGTCCCTCACTGTTCACCCATCTCAGGGTAGGCTGCAGCAAATCAAAAATACAACAACAAATTAAAAATGCAATAGTGCATTTTAAAAAGATTTTTTTAAATGCACTATTGCAAATATATGCACTCACAAGATATAGAGGTGGGTTCTGCAAATATACACCTCGGGTGTCAAAGGCCAGGGTAGAGGGGTGTCAGTATTAGAATCTGACAACCAATAAATGAGTGCTGGAAAAGTTATGGAATGGATATGCTAAGCCACCTCATTTCAGCCTGTTCCTCTTTGGCGCTATTTTGTTGGAACAGGCTATATATGTTCAAGGTCCCATCATACTCCATTCGCTGGTGATTTTAGTCTACCTGAAATTACATTAGCATGCACACAATGCACCCCCCCCAAGGATGCCACCTCCTAATATTTCTTACCTATAAAGAGAATTCTGTTTTTGGAGATGACAAGATACTGCCAGGTCTGATCTTCACTGTTATTTATCACAGAGTGCCCTTGGAGTAACCAAGGGGAAAAAACTCTCAGCAAAAGCATATCCTAGAATATAATGTACTAAATAATAATCTTCAAATGCTTACCATGAGAGAATATGAATGTTGGCTGTCAACACACACCATGAGTATTGTGACAAATAGGTATTTGAATCGAGGTTATTTGAGCATAATTTCAGACCGGCAATCTATGTTCTTTTCATTCCCAGTAAGCACCAGTTTATAAGAATATTGTAGTTCTTTGACAAAGGAAAGATTGATGTTTACAGCATGGGGGCGGGGGACAGCAGCAAAATACAAATAAACCTTTGCAGTTTAAAAGACAGCCCAGCATTTTTGTGGAAAACAAGTCTAGACTGAAATATCTCTCCTGCCCCAGCACAAACAAACCCCAAAGTGTGCTACATTAAAAAGACCAATTTTTCTGAGCCAAATTGACTTTTCCTTTTCAATTTATTTCAAATTGTTTGTTTATTAAATGCCTACAAATTATCTGCAATAATTACTGAACTATCAGTGCAGTGAGAACAGCTTGATGGAAAACCGAATCCTTAATACAATTGAAGCAATTCTTAATAGCAATTGCAGATAATTAGGATCACCAAGCTAGCACAGCATGTTGATGAGTCGTTGAAACTAGCTAACCCAAAACTGGAAGAAGAATACTGGGATCCTATTACTGTTTTGCCTTCAATTTAAGTAGTGTGGTATACTCCACACCGAAAGACAGCTGTGAGATTTTCAAAGGCCTTCCTGAGTTCTTTGTTGTAAACCTCTTTGAGCATGATTTCTCTGTGGCAAATAAAGTGATAAATGAAAACCCTTCCAGACTTTTCCCTCATGAAGGCTCCATGTCTTCAACATCAACACATTTCGGACTGCTGCTAAACTCACAGGCAAAATGCCAGGCTGCTGAAAAACAGCTATCTGAATCCAGAGCTCCGTTAGGAATATGCAAATCTTCCACCCCGTGCCTTAAAATGAAGGCCAGGTGAGAGGGAACAACAGCAAATGCAGGATGAATGAAAACTGAAGATCTTACAATGTTTTACAAACCAAAAGGCATGAACAAGCTGTGGCACAGCCCTTCCAATATGGCACAGTCCCTGCTGATATCTGCAAAAGTGCCAAGAGAAAGGGGCAGCAATCTTCGAAAAGCATTTGCAGCACAACTAGGGACAATGAGGACACTGCTTGAGAGTATGTGGAAAGAATCGATGGCACCCATGGAAGGTCAGTTGAAAGAAATTAATGCCAGATTAGACTCAATGTATGAAATGGCCACATCAACAGCAACAACAACAAAACTGGGGCTTAGCTCATTATAAGGAAATTAAATATTTGCAAGCACCTTGAATTTAGCCTGGAAGCAAATGAAGAACCATACTGGAGTTATATGATCAAATAAAGGGGATGTCATCAACAGCCTAGCTCAGGCATAGGCAAACTCAACCCTCCAGATGTTTTGGGACTGCAACTCCCATCATCCCTGACCACTGGTCCTCTTAGCTAGGGATGATGGGAGTTGTAGTCCCAAAACATCTGGAGGGCCGAGTTTGCCTATGCCTGGCATAGCTGCTGCATTTATTTCATTTCTACTTTTCTAAAGTATGTGATGAAAGCATACTAGTGATGGTCCCAAGATATGACTGTAGCAAGACCTCCACCAAAGGCCACTGCCAGTATGCCAACAGAACTGGTGCAAAATAATTCAAAGCATAGTTAATGTACTCAGGAGGTCTAGTGCACTCCCAAACCACGAACCTTTTTCTTTAAGGAAGAGTGAAATCCAGGACAGGCTCAGTGCTTATTTCTTGATTAGTGATTCCTCCCGCCAACAGGACTTCCACCTTGTCCAAATTAAGTATCATGTTGTTCGCCCACATTCAGTCACTCACTGATCTCGGTTGATAAAGCCACTTCCGACATCCGGAGGAGTTGGTGTTGCGGGCTGGCTTCCAGCCCCCGTGCGATCAGGGGAATCCTCGGGCCGCGTCATCTCCTGAGCCAGCCAATCGGCTGGCTCGGGGAGTGTGGCTTGCCTCATTCAAGGCGAGCGCGGCCCTGGGATCTCCCTCTTTGACCGGCTTTGACCGGCGCTGCTGTTTGAGTGGTGGTTAGGCATTGGTAGGGGTATTGTTATTTAGATGTGTTTGGAGGGGAGGAGCGCCCTCACCTCCCCCAAATATTGAAGGGTAGTCCGTTAAAGGATTCCAGGGGGCATGGCCTCGTCTGAAGCCTATGGAGGCCAGGGCCTAAAGCACGCCCCCGAGCGGTGACCCTGGGAAAGGGTGTTAACCCTTCCCGGTCTTCAAGCCGGATAGTCGGATAGGACCAATGCCTAAGCCAATACTGCTCTTACCTGTAACCAATAAAGTTGTGGCCAATTTTAGCCCATTAACCTTAATCATTGGTGTCATGTGTCTTTATTTCTACTGGGGGAGGCGGGAACTCACCACACAAATGGTGGCCTCCAGAGGATTCCCCTTAGAGTCAGATAGAAAGGAGAGACATAGTTGGGTGTCGCAGCTCTCCAAATCTCCAAGCAGTATAATGTTAAACAGTATTGTTGAGCATGAGAATGGGATCCTGTGGAGCTACATGAGCCAGGGGTCATTGGGACAAGCAGTTAAGATGGATCAAGAATGCTGAGGCTGTGAAGATCAAAGCATTTCTGCTCTCTGGTACAACACAGAAATCCCTTAAATTTTATGATTCCTAGTGTTGCACTAATCAAAACCTAAAAAGATATCTAAATCAATGTGAACCCTTTGAATGCTTTAATCAATGGAATACACACTTGGAATTCATAACCCTTATGTTAACTTCATCGTTTCAACATTATCCATTTTGATTTTAAGTAAGCTGCCTTTTGTCATATTGATTTGGTGTTGAGACCTTACTGATCTGTCCCTGAGAAAAAACAACCTTAGTGTTAAACACAGTTACTCCGGCATGAATCCCATTGATCTCATCTTATAGATGTTGCCAAAAAAAAAAAAAAATCAATGGGACTTAATCATGAGTAAGCTTATCAAGGATTGCAACCTTAACCTTTATGCAAATAGATTCCATGCCAGCTTTCCAGTATTTTAGTCCCATCATCTGAGCACCCTGACACTATGCTAGAATGAGCTCATTTGGAAATGCCACACAATATTGGGACAAAAGAGATCAAATTAAGTACATAAATCTATATTTTAATACCTCTATAAGTAGCCTGATTTACAAGGGTGCTAAGAAGTAAATTGCATCTTCTAATCCAGATAATGCAGGAATGTCTTTTTAATTAACCATTAACTCAGGGATCAATCTGGTCTACAAAACATTTCTTGAAACCTCTCTCTCCCTCCCTCCTCCCTCCACCAGAAAAAAACCCACCTAAGGTGATTCAAGGTGTGTTGTGATATAGCTATGCTGTGAATTTCCTTGCCCTCAATTCCTGTTCGTTGGCTGTCAACTGTGAGGCAACTTCCTAGGCAAGATGATACTGCGTCAAGCATCGAGTATCCATAACATAGGTTTTATGGAAACATGGGAGAAAACAAGACACTGGCTATTTGGAAAGGTCTAGTAGTAGTATCCTTTGCCATATAGTTTGGAAACCATGAATATGCATAGTTAGCATGCTAGATTTGGAATTGGGAGGCCTAGGTTGTGTACACACCAAATCTTAAAAGCACATTTGAAGCACATTCTTTCCCTCAAAGAATTCTGGGCACTGTAGTTTACCCCTCACAGATTTGCAATTCCCAGGCAGTAGCTGACCAGTGAGGCACAGTTATCTCTTCCACCAACAGAGGCAACCTGTAGTGCTCATACTTTATGTCAATCAGGTGGAGCTTATAACTTGTAACTGCTGCCTTTCGCATTGTTTTTGCTGCGTTTACAGCACTGAAGTGACCTCCTCAAGCCTGGGCAGTGTTTATGGAGGTCCTATGCTTCCCAGATGACAGGGCCCTCCTATTGGCCTTGCTGATGTGGTCCAAAGGAAAGCAGGGCAATACATTTGGTACCAGCTTGGCTGTAGGAGTTGCCAGAAGGAGGCATACAAGGCACCATCCAACTGCCTTAGGAACACCACTCCAGATTTGTGTAGGATTTAGTCCTTAGCCTTTTCTTTTCCTGAAGATGTCCCACGAGACAGCTGGTACTGATTTCTCCTCAAGGTTTACTCCTGAAACCTTTCTCATGAGTATCCGCAAGGCAGCGGCGGTTTAGGCTCAGAGTTTTCCTTATCCAAGATGGGCTACCTTCCCAAGTTGATGAGCCCCACCTGCCTCTCATTTCCATATACATCTCATGCAGAAACTGCCTTCTTGACTGTTGGACCCACCATGGGTCTCATCTGCTCAATCTGCCGGTGTCTGTCTTCACATGCAGAGCACGTTCCTAACTCACCAATGATTGATACCCATTGGCTACCCTCACCTGTTTCCGCCGACCAGACAATATATTATAATAAACCTGTAATAATAACCTATGTGGAATGTTAATCCCAGCCAAACTGACAATTCCCCCTTCCCTTATGTAAAGCGAACTGCAAACTTCCGAACAGCTCTGTTTCCTATACAGAAAAAGTTCCACACTGTCACACACAGCTCTGTCAATTGGTGTCAGTCTTCACAACCATATGCATAATACAACACAGATGCAATGTTCTAGGCAACTAAAAATAGCATTTGCCTTTCAGTTTAACAAGGCAACATGCCCATAGTCAGTACTATTGATCTGTTTGCCTTTCTATCACCCCTTCTGTCAAAAAAGGGACTTTAAGAGGCACAGCCAAATCCCAAGCCTGAAGGAATTGGGCTTTTAAAAGATAGAAAACACCATGGATCAGAATGAGAAAGGTAGCTTGGTACCCCCAAGAAAATCAACGAATAATAAAGAGTTTTCTTGGCAATGTGTGTGTATTTTGCAGCTTCCAGAGAAAATCATCCTTAACTGATATAATATGCCTAAAGGCCAGGTGGAACTTTGAATGATGAAACTTTTAAAAGGAGGGATGTTCATAGAGAATTGGGGAGAAAGGTGCCCACATAAAAGGAAGGTTTGGCAGCTTTTCAAGTGCTGAAGCTTGTCTTTGAACAGGTTCAACCTGCAGTCATAATGAGCCATGCATTTCAGAATCAAAAGGATAAAAAGCAGACCATGAAAGGTTCCTTCGTGATTATTCGCGTTGCCAAAAGAAAGGCTTTGGGACTTCCATATGCTTGAAGAGGCCAGGTTCACAATATGAGGACACGGCTGGGATGAAGATACTTGTCTGTTCCAGTTCCTTAAATGGGGGCAGGCAGTCACTAGCCTTTCCTCCAGATTCCACAAGGGCAATTCACGCAGAGGAGCACCCTTCTGCAATTGGCTCCTGTAGGTTGCCTTCTCTGATTGGCTGCTTTCACATGCCCTTTCCCCCGACTTCTATCGGCCTCGCTAAGGATGGGGGGGAAATTGATTCACTTCACCCTGAAAGCCAACCTAATTTGTAGTTTCTGAATCAATACACAGTCTGTAACACAGGCAGCCTGGAATCTGTGCAGATTGTGAGCAAATGCAGTATTCTTGAATCCGCAAAGAACCCTTCCAAGGGCAAGTCATTTGATAACTTGTAAGTTCACATCTTTTAAACATGTGGGTGCATTTTTAGGAAGGCTACCTCTGCAAACAGCAAGCGCCACAGCTGTAAAATCAAAAGCTGTGGACTGTGTCGAATGCTGAAAGGTTATATTCACTAATGATCTCTGGTGGAGTGCCAGTTCCTTAGCAAGTGTCAACATTCCTTTGATTTCTGGCCTATGACATGACAAATGACCTATTCGCTACATGTCACCTCTCAAAAGCCAAGTCCACTGAAGGTGTTTTCTCTGATTACTTGAATTATCCATTAGAATTTCATGAGGATTTGAATCAACACTAGAGATATGCAAAAGCAAAACACACACACACAAAAAAAAACTCTAGAGATTTTTTTTAACTTCTTCCAGTCCCCCTTGAAATTTCTTAGGTTTTTTCACCTCAAGAGGGACCTCAACATCTGTGACTAGATTTCTTTTTCAATGCAATCTTTTGGGTGCCTGCTGAAAACTTTACTGTTTGGACAAGCCTACCCAGACACTTAGAAAGTTGAGATAATTTAAATCTATTTCAGTATTTCACTATACCTGAAGGAGCATCTCCACCCCCATCATTCAGCCTGGACACTGAGGTTCTTCTCAGAGGGTCTTCTACTGGTTCCCTCACTGTGAGAAGCGAAGTTACATTGAACCAGGCAGAGGGCCTTCTCAGTAGTGGTGCCCTCCCTGTGGAACACCCTCCCATCAGATGTCAAGGAGATGAAGAACTACCGGTACATAACTTTTAGAAGACATCTGAAAGGAGCCCTGTTTAGGGAAGTTCTTAATGTCTGATGTTTTATTATGTTTCATCATATGCTGTAAGCTGCACAGAGTGGCTAGGGAAACCCATCCAGATGGACAGGATAATAATAATAATAATAATAATAATAATAATAATAATAATAATAATAATAATAAAATGTTTTAAAGTAGGCTTGCAATTTTTCTTGAGTTTACTGTTTTATCTTTTGAAAACTGGATTGAGAGGGTTTCTTTTACAATCAAGCGGTGTATAAATTTTATTAAATAAAATAAAATAAAATAAATAAACCTAGGGATGTGCAAAACACACAACCTTGAGAAAGCTGACTTCCCATTTAAAATTCTTCAGATGCAGGGTTGGCCCTAGACATTTTGCTTCCTTGAAGCAAACCAGGAAATTGTGTGTCGTCCCCCGCCCCCAGAATCATAGTTTATTAAGGGTGCTTAACAACAATCCTTGGAACTGTAATTTGTTAAGGGTGCTTTAAAACAATTCTGGGAATTGTAGTTTGTAAAGGGTGATTAGACAGCAATCAATCACCTTGCCGCCCCATTTTTTTTTTAGTGAACCTCAAAAAAAAAATGCTATTGGAATGAAAGGGTGGACATCACATTCTCACCCCCACCTCCTATTTTCAACTGACTCTGAATACCTTTCTTCTGCACTACACACTTACACACAAACATGTTTCCCCCTCTTTTTCTTGTCTTTGCAATTGTTCATTCTTTCTCCTCTCTCCCCTTTCTCTTTTATTCTCTCTCTTTTTCTTTCTGTGGTGTCTTCTGTCTTGGTTATTACTTTTATTGTTATCAGTGCTTTTCTTCTAGAAAAGCAGGTGCCCGTAATACCCCCAGAAAAAAAACACTGATTGTTATTATTATTGGTTTTGTTTCAATGCACTTTTCTCTACTAGTTTGCAGTGCGTGCTTGTGTGTGCTGTATTTAATTATGCTAGTGTAGTTTCTCATAGATGGGGTAGGGGGGTCGAGTGTGTGTAGCCACATCTGATGAAATGTGTTGCTTTTCTTCCCATTTGCTATAATAATAATAATAGTAATAATATTTTTTTTATTTATACCCCACCCATCTGGCTGGGTATACACACACACACACACACACACACACACACACACACAATGCTAATATGTCTGAACTATATGACAATACAAAAGTGTTGATTTGGGATTTTGAATAAAACATTTAAAATAAAAATGGCTTTGTGGGAGCAGAAGACCAATAAGCAGCTGAATGCCCTTCTACATAAAAAGCCCCAACTTAACCACAGAAGGAGAAAGGGGTTTAAAAGACAGAAAGGAAGGGAGAGAAGAGAGAAAAGAGAGAAAAGAGAAAAGGCCATGAATGGGGAAATTTAAAAGAGCCTCTTATTAAAAAATAAAGGCTCAACCATATACCCCCCCTCTCTCTGTGTGTGCTTTTCATCCTAGATTCCCTTTGTCCTTTCCATATGA
Source organism: Podarcis erhardii (assembly GCF_964252035.2). Lineage (NCBI taxonomy): Eukaryota > Metazoa > Chordata > Lepidosauria > Squamata > Lacertidae > Podarcis > Podarcis erhardii. The sequence goes on along the minus strand of NC_138508.1, from coordinate 22,613,735 downwards.
AAGACAGCCTTATTTGGATCTCTTTATGCACATGGAGCTCACTGGGGTTTACTCTTAAGTAAGTGTAGAGGATTGCAACCATACTGTTTGACTCTCAGAAGGAATGTCACTAGGGTTTACTTACAAATGGCAGTGGAGGAAATGGATGCTGCCTCTACATCTCAAGCAGCCCCACTATTGCTTTTTCGCATCCACTGTTCCAACCCAATGGGCACAAATCACAGCAGTTGCCTCTCTCCCAGTTTTCAGAAGGAAAACACGTACGATAAAACAAAGGAAAGACTGAAGCAATGACGTTTGGCTCGAACGAGGAGTGCTTCATCTTCAAAGCTCTTGGAGGGAAACTAATTAATTAATTCTGAAGCAATTATAGAATTCAAACTTATAGTATAGCAATAGTATAAAAAAACCCTTCAAAAAACACAGCACACTTTACATTAGTAATGTTATGGTTCCACTGAACTTCCAAGCTATGCTAAAAAGGGAGATGTCTTCTGACAGCAACATGCTGCTGCTGAAGTATTAAGGGTAGCAGAGAATGAGAAATTATGTATAATAATACCATTCAAAGATACATTAAAGGTCAGATTAAAATTTTAAGATGTACTTTCTCCTGGGCTGCAAACACTCCCTCTTTGAAGAGTTACTGTAAGTTCTTCTAAGGGCTTTACTTTAAATACTTTTGTCTTTTCCCATTTATGTGCTGTGGCAACTCTTTTTTATTCATTCCTAGTCACAATTCAAAGTATCCCTGAACTCCAGGGCATACATGCAGTAGGACAGTCCAACTCTGGGTTACTGAAAGACTTCCAGCTGCAGAGATATAAGACACATGTATTGCCGGTAGTACATGTGAAAAGGGTTTAGAGCAGGGATAGGCAAACTAAGGCCCAGGGGCCGGATGTGGCCCAATCGCTTTCTCAATCCGACCCGCAGATGGTCTGGGAATCAGTGTGTTTTTACAATGTGTGCCTTCATCTAAAATGCATCTCTGGGTTATTTGTGGGGCATAGGAATTCGTTCATTTTTTTCCTTCAAAATATAGTCTGGCCCACCACATGGTCTGAGGGACGGTGGACCAGCCCCCTGCTGAAAAAGGTTGCTGACCCCTGGTCTAGGGGACAAGCTTAACCCAAGTCAGTAGTATGAAGCAGCAGCAAAAAAGCTAACATTATACTAGGCTGAATCAACAGGAGTATAGTGTCCATAGTCCCACTCTATTCTGCCTTAGTCAGACCAGATCTGGAATACTGTGTCCAGTTCTGGGCACTACAATTTAAGAAAGAAATTGACAAGCTGGAACATGTGCAGAGGAGGGCAACCAAGATGATCAAGGAAACCAAGACTTATGAGGGAGTTGGGTATGTTAAGCTTCTTCTGCCCACACCTTCTCCAGTTCTCATGCTCCTCTGCCCATCCCTGATGCTTCAGCAAGACTCTGACAATTTAACTCCTCCCCACTGGGAGTTTGAACTTCTAGAGATCATGGGAAAGGAGCAGAATCTGGAAAACTGACAAATATCGTCCCCCACCCAAGGCCAGGACTGCATCTGCAGTCCTGGAGATGAATAGACAGGCAGGTGGCTTTGGGAACGCTTTGGAGAAATGTTACATCTCTGCGTGTTTCTGCGTGCAGAGCAGATGGTCTACCTTTCCCTACTTTTTCACCCAATAGAAGAAAGTTGCTTTTATCAGAGCCCGGCTGTTAGGAAAACTCTTCCAGCACTCATGACATGTTTGGTGTTTGCTGGTGATGGAGAGGTTTTGTGCCTCCCTATTTTCCTGGTCTCTTCTCACCCCTCTGCGAGTTTTGATGTTTTATTAATACTTCTGAGAGTTCCTGTAACACAAGCATCTAAAAATCCCTTTGTGGGAAAGCTGCCCAAAGTTGCCAATAAAATATGAAGTTTTTATCATCTACCCGACATCCTGAGCTTTAATCATATTTCATTTTGTTCTTGGATGCCGACCTCTGCTCTTTGGAGGCTCAGCCAGTCTCTTGAGCTAAGCTTCTCTCCCAATTTAGTTTTCTCCTGTTACCACGAGACTCCAATAACATTGTACTTAAAAACAAACCCGAGCTTATCTGTGTGTACGTGATGGAATGCATAGATAAACAGAGCTCGGCTGCAGCAGCTGGCATATATCCACGCCCAAATCTAGACCTGGATAGGACATTCTCCACAAGAAGACATTTGAGGTCAGTGGTTTAAAATGGACCCTTGACTGCAAGGATGTGAAACCTCGGGTCCAGGGGCTGGATGAAGCCCTCTGGTTCCCTCTGTCTGACCCTGACTCTCCACATACAACACCCAGTGCTTGACTGGGTTGATTCTGACTTTTGTATGACTTTTGTATGTACAAAGAAGAAGAAGAAGAAGAGTTTGGATTTGATATCCCGCTTTATCACTACCCGAAGGAGTCTCAAAGCGGCTAACAATCTCCTTTCCCTTCCTCCCCCACAACAAACACTCTGTGAGGTGAGTGGGGCTGAGAGACTTCAGAGAAGTGTGACTGGCCCAAGGTCACCCAGCAGCTGCATGTGGAGGAGCGGAGATCCAAACCCGGTTCCCCAGATTACGAGTCCCCCGCTCTTAACCACTACACCACAAAAGTGTTGGTGTTCATTGCAGAGGCAGAGAATAAGGCAGGACTGGGAAGACTTCTGGATTGTAAGAGTCACATCCATTGCTCCACCCCCTTTTGCAGCCCCTTTCGCTACGACTGTCAGTGAACATCCAGGGCTGTTCTCGTCAGACTGGGGAGTCCAGGACTAGATGGCTGAGCTTCTTCTTTGTACCGGAGCATGCATGTAGGGCTAGTATCATACGGAAGCAGATGGCGCTGTGGTCTAAACCACTGAGCCTCTTGGGCTTGCTGATCAGAAGGTTGGCAGTTCAAATCTCCGCAGCAGGGCGAGCTCCTGTTGCTCTGTCCCAGCTCCTGCCAACCTAGCAGTTCTAAAGCATGCCAATGCAAGTAGATAAATAGGTACCACTGCAGCAAGAAGGTACCGGTAAATGGTGTTTCCATGCGCTCTAGTTTCCATCACGGTGTCCTGCTGCACCAGAAGCGGTTTAGTCATGCTGACCACATGACCCGGAATGTTGTCTGTGGACAAACACCAGCTCCCTTGGCCTGAAGAGAGATGAGTGTCACAGCCCGTAGTCACCTTTGACTGGACTTAAGCGTCCAGGGGCCCTTTACCTTTCTTAACTTTTAGTATCATATCATTGAGGGTTCTTGCAATGCCACGACTCAGATCTCATCTCACGTTCAATGCATAGGTGAGATAATCTGGGATAGCTCATAAGACTCTTAATCTCATGGTTGTGGGTTTGAGCCCCACATCGGGCAAAAGATTCCTGCGTTGCGGGGGGGTGTGTGTGTGTGAACTAGATGACCCTTGGTGTCCCTTCCAACTCCACAACTCTACAATTCTATGCTTTTCTCCTGTCCTCTGCATCTTCCTTCAGTGCCTCGGGTCTTTGAGCAACTCGTTAGACATTTCTGAAGTCACACTCAGAATGACTGATTGAAATCCCCTGCAGCCCCCCGAAGTGCTCCCCACTTTCTTCTCATTCCTCCATCCCATATATATGTGGATTAGCACTTTGCTATCCACAGAGGGGCTTAAAGGTAATTTAACTCCAGCTCTGCCCTCTCTATGTTCTATTATATGTTATGAAAGCCCAGGGCAGGAACAAGACATGATGTTTAATAGAAATAATACCCCCATGGCACTATAGTTCATCACAAGTTTCTCTCGGGTAACCAGCTGCTATATTTTTTACGTCCAACTGAACATTATCTCAGCCCGAAGGATTCCCCCCCACCGTCTGCCTGTCTGTCTACAAAGCGGAAGCATAACGATGCCCTCAGTGTCCTGGATCTAGATTTCATTTTTAATGGAATATTATCCTTTAAGCCGAGGATTTCAGGTGCCACAAGCCTTCCATCACATCCTATGCAGCTGAGAAGCTTAATGTTAAGAATGGAAAAATACAGTTTGCAGAATGGGAAGAATGGGAAGATAATATTCACAGAAAGGCATAAACGTCGCTCCCCGGGCCCTACAAAAATTTGGAATGGCGGTATGGGGATCAGTGGGAAATGTGGGAATATGGTCATTTGTCCATAAGAGCATGGGCAAAAGTTTATTATTGCAAGGTGATTTCATAGCAGAAAGCATTGCTTGGAAGCATGAGCAGCGCGTGGACAGCTCATGCCATCCGATGATTGGTTCACGTAGCATAGCATGATCAACTGCGTGGTCTGGTGTGAGAACATGAGACTAATGTATTGTATTGTCTTTTATCTGCTGACTGAGGCAAAGTTTTCTCCTTGAATTTGTATCTTCTCTTCGGCACACAATAAAGGTTGGGGCTGCAGCAGCTTCGAGGGAGAGCTGCGGCCAGATTTCGGCAACCCATCTTGGTGTGAGACTGATTATTTACGGATGGCGAGCGGGTTCTCGTCATTTGGTGCCCCGTGTGACTACCTTCGGACTCCACGTTGTTTCTCATCATCCAGCGCTCACCACACCTTTTTCATCCGCTTTGGATCCCAGTGAGCGCTCCCTGTCCTTCTGCCTTTGTGGGGCAGTCTCTTTCGGACTTCGACTGATTTCGGACTTCGGGGCTGCAGCCCTCTCAGCACTCACCTCGCCTGGCACGGGTTCCAGACACGTCTTTCATCCACTTTGGATCCCCGGTGAGTGCTCCCGCTCTTTTTGCTATTATGGGGCTGTCTCTTTCTGCACCACAGAAGAAGTTTTTTGATGAACTTAAGTTTCTCCTGGCCAGTAACAACCTTGTTGTTCTGGATGCCGATCTCAAGGCACTCATAGAAGCCCTGGACACCCACTGCCCCGGTATCCTCAAAATGGCACTTGGAATTTAAAAGATTGGGAAACAATAGGACAATTTTTCCAGAACCATCCTCAAATTGATGTCAAAGTGTTACATGCCTGGTGTAAAGTCTACAAAGCTATGTCGAGTTTAACTCCTGCAAATATTCTCCTGGCTGCTACATCGGCTGTTTCACCTACCCTCCCTCCTTCGTCTCTATATCTCACGTTGCCTTCTTCGGAACTACCAGTTTATGTAACTCCTAAACCGCCGGACATTTCTCCTTCGGCTCCTCTTGTCCCCCCCTTGCATTCTCCGCATTCTTCGCTTCCTGCGCCTCCCGTTACTACTCCTCTTCAAAGATCTCTCTGTGCCGCCGCTCCGTTGCTGGCTTTTGATTCTGATACTCCAAATCTCTTCCCTGTCCTTGTTCCTGCTGCTCCCGGGGGAGGCCCAGCACAGCATGAACGGTTCGATTTGAGATTCATAAAGGAACTGTATTCTTCTGTCCAAGACAACACCCTTAAGCGGCAAGTTCAAGACATGGCAGCCCAAGAAGTGATTGTTCGCCAACTTGCGTTTGATAATGCGAATGAGGACTGTAAGCAAGCACTACGCCCTTTGATGACAACTCCCAATATAGCCATTGCAGATATGCTTAAAGCCTGCCAATCGGTGGGGACTGAGACGCATAAAGCTCACCTGCTAGCCATGGCTTTGTCCACCACCGTGTCTCAGACTCCTGCCAAGGATAAAACCTGTTTTGGATGTGGCGACGTGGGCCATTTTCATGCGCAGTGCAGATCTACCACACAGCAATGTCACCCCAGCACAAAGTGCCCCATCTTTGATACAGGCCAGGACTTGTCAATTTTATGAAGCACATCTTAGATCTCACACTGGCCACCCTGGGTATTTGGCAGAAGGGATTTTACGCCTGCTGAACTTCACTTCAGGAAGGAGGAAGTGTTGAAGCGCCCTTTAGTGTCTTACGTGCCCTGGATGGAGTCACCTTCTACAGCTGTTCCAGTGTTTCCCTGCACGTTGAAAGGCCATCTTCGTCTCTACCGCATTGGCCCCCCTTTTCCCTGGGATGCCACTTCAACCACCAAATATCATGACAGTTTTGCTGCCTCTCTTGTTTGGGAAGTGAGCCTGGCTTTGAAGGATGCCCTCGCTATACTGGCATCGCTTGGGTTTTTTACCCCCCAGATCTCTTCTTCTTTTCTCCTCCCTCAGGAGTCCTGCCCCATGGTGTGTTCCCCTGAGCATGTACAGAAAGCTGTCTTGGAACTATTGTGGACTCTTGGCAGGAAAGAGGGTGAGGGGGTTTCAGTGTGTTCCAGTTTTGTTTCATTCTTGTGCTTTGGCATGGTTCCCAGACAGAAAGCAAGTTGCAATGTGGTTCTTTAGCAGGGCCTGAGAAGACAATGGGCTCTGTTTTCTACCTTGTTGCAATCTTTTTAGTTACAGCAAGCGGGATATGCTTGGCTAGTGCCTTTTAGCTGCTGAGAAAAATGATTTTGAAATAAATGTCAGAAATAAGAGATGTAGCGCTTAAATTTTTTTATGTTTTAGATGTAATCCTTGCTTCCAAAGGTGGAGTTTGTGCCTTGATTCATTCTCATTGTTGTATGTATATATCTGATCAATCGACTAATATCTCTGCTACTATTGATTATATGGAACAAATGATAGCCCATAATCCTTTGAATCCACCCAAAGGTTTTGATCCATGGAATGGTTGTTTTCTTGGCTACCTAATAGAACATAGTTAAGAAAAATATTATTGATTGTAATTGCATGTATTGTTGGTTTTATTATGATGTGCTGTTGTATTCAATGCCTACCCTCTTTGATTTCCCAATGTACTGCGTGGTGGTATCGACCAAGGCCCACCACAGGGGTTACATGAAGAATTTATGTTGCAAAATATAGACGCTTAGGTAATGAGATATATGATTCTGCTTAAAGGTTCCCTCTCATATTATAAACAAGAAAAGAGGGGATGTGGGAATATGGTCATTTGTCCATAAGAGCATGGGCAAAAGTTTATTATTGCAAGGTGATTTCATAGCAGAAAGCATTGCTTGGAAGCATGAGCAGCGCGTGGATAGCTCATGCCATCCGATGATTGGTTCACGTAGCATAGCATGATCAACTGTGTGGTCTGGTGTGAGAACATGAGACTAATGTATTGTATTGTCTTTTATCTGCTGACTGAGGCAAAGTTTTCTCCTTGAATTTGTATCTTCTCTTCGGCACACAATAAAGGTTGGGGCTGCAGCAGCTTCGAGGGAGAGCTGCGGCCAGATTTCGGCAACCCATCTTGGTGTGAGACTGATTATTTACGGATGGCGAGCGGGTTCTCGTCAGGGAAAATAAAGATGTTAATATCAGATTGGTTAGTACAGATCTGGGCTATTAGATATGTGATAAACCCCACAAACTTGTCTAGAGTTGGAGAAGTGGACAAGTTGGTTGAGGAAGGAAGCATTTATTTGCATAATGCAATTTAATTTAATTGCATAATGCATTGCAAGGGTAGCCAATGTGCTGACTTCCTGATGTTGTGGACTCCTACTCCCATCAGCCACAGCCAGCACTGCCAAAAATGAGGGATGATGGAAGTTGTATGGCTACAACAGTTTGATGACTACAACAATATTCTTTATATAATTATGAGGTATTGCCAGGATCTGGAATCTTTGGCCCACCAGATAGTTTCCCAGCAGCCCCAGCAAGGAAGGAACCACTAGATTTAGGGTCGTGTGGACAGTTCCCCCACATGGGGTACGAAATTGAGGGGGGTGCAAAATTGAGAAGATCCACTTGGGGTTGCCAAATTGTGGCCTTGCAAAAGGGTGCCATATTAAGAAAGCTTACCAAAGTCCGTCCCTGAGCAAGGTTCCCTACACCTGCTCTGCCTACCTCTGATTCTCAGCATCTGGTGTTCAGAAGCATAATGCCTCAGACTGTGGAGGCAGCACATAGTCACTGTGGCTCTGGTGGTCTTGTCCTCCTATCTAATCCTCTGATAAAGCCATCCAACCTGGTGGCCAGCTTCTGGGCTAGATTTAAGCCTTTTCCTCTCCTTCCCCTCATGGTGTCCTTCTCTCTGTCTCTTTCTCACTACTCTCTGGGTTATTGGGATGATTCTTAGAAAGGGCTGCCTTAGGAAGTTAGAGCTGATGGGGAATTCCGCCATCTTTAAAGGCCATAAATAAAAGCAAAGGCAGATGTTTCCCTAGTAAACACAACACAAAGCATCTTCTAGTGGTGCTTTGCAAAAGAAGTCGGTGACATTTTACCATCTGGCCCAGCCAAGAAGTATTCCTAAATCTGGACAAGTATAAATTAAAGACAAAAATCCTATTTACCTGGAGATAGAAATTCATTATGTTAAGGTCAAATGCATCTGGAGCTGTCTGCAGAACTGGCAGATACTATTAACAAGCTTTATATAAAGTGGAGTGGAGACAACTCCGCTTTTCCCACATTAAAGGTGGATTGAGAACAGGTGTGGAGAAACTTTTTGCACGCCAGATGTTGCTGTTGGAAGGTCAAGTGAGCTCTCCCGCCCAGCCATGGCATCTGCTACTTTAAGGAGATGATGAATTTTCATAAGGAGACTTTTAAAATAAATAAATAGAAACAAACCACAAACTGATGTGGAAATGAGAAGTTAAGATTGGGGAAATGAAAAATGGAGAGAAACCAAAAAGGATGGATTTGCCCCTTCCTGGGCTTAGCATTGACCCTGGAAATCACAAACACTTGGACTTCCTACTGAGCATCACATCCTGGTCTAAGAAGTGAGTTGCAGCTCCTTCAAGATACCCATATTGGCAACTCAAACAAGCAAATCAGTTGACAGCTTGCCAGGTCCAACCACGTTTGCCAGTTTCCCGCAAGCATCTGGTTGGCAACTGTGAGAACAAGATGCTGGACTTGAAGGGACATTGGCCTGATCCAGCAAGCTCTTCTTATCATCTTATGTTCTTAACCATCTCTTCCTCCCGGAAGCAAAGCAGTAGATCCCAGCTTTGCTAAAAGTGTTTCTATTTCGCTGCCGTGAAACATGGTCTGAAAAAAAGAGGGAAGGATGGGGAGATCTTCAGCTTAATGCAAAATATGATAGTAGAAAGAAATACTGGAAGCTGCCCATCATTCTTTCCAAGGCACTTAAAAGAAGAGGGAATGAATTACCTTTCCAAAAATAACTTTCCCCAGTCCTCTTTCCGCACTCATTCTTATTCCCCCGAAGTTTCAATTTCACACTGTGTACCAGACTACCTTAGGGGCACATGCCGTTATCCTCAATAAAAGCATGCCTAGCATAGAGGAGTCCTTGAAGCACAGAGATATAACAGCAAGAGGGTGCTATTTAGCATTTAAAATGGAAGCAGACTGGTCCAGTGAAGTTATAAGTTTTTGAGAATATTTTTTAGACCAACTGCTCACGCTACCCATGATTAAAAGAATGCAAATAAGTGTGGAAAGGAAACCAGGGAGAGGTGAACTCTCCAACTTGCCTATCGTGATATTGTGCATAAATTGTGCATAAATTAGAGCTTAATTCTTCCCATTTGCATCTCCTAATGGATTGAGGCAGATGTTTCTTGTATGCCATTATTCATACATTCAGAAAGCAAGTGAGTTCAAGATGTCTTCTCTCGGGGGTCGGAATCTTCACTGAACAACGCCTTTATTTCTGACTGCTCTCTCATATGAAAACACATGGGTCCGCCTCCCTTCCTCTCCGCATCAAACTCCAAACGTCAGTCCAAGATCACTTGAGAAATCACTCCAATTGTCTTTTAACAACGAATTGTTTTGACATGCCAAACAGGAATAAGAACTTTATATGAGCATTCATGGGAGTGAACTCCAACACACTGCACAAAATGTTCTCTCCAAGAAACCCAGGCCTTAGCTCATAATGCAGGTCCCACGACCAGGGTAGATGAACAGGGTGGGGCGGGATTGTACAATTATGATTTGGCCCATCCAATTACCCCTTCATTCTTATGGGTTGTCTGGAGGCTGCAGTAGTGCACAAATTACATGGGGCTCGGAGAGCACCCAACCTTCTTTCTGTTTCAGCTGGTTCCCCCTACACTGCTTTAGAAGGTTGCCAGGAGGACATAGTTTGGCTAAGATGGTAAACCAAAGGAGAGGTCCCTTAAAAAAGACATACAAAATAACCAGGTCATGGACCAATGAGTGTCAGGAATAATAACTGAGTGTCAGTCGCTGCTGCCAACGACTCCCATGGCCGGTTGCCCAGGAACATACAAAGACAAGGAATGTTCTTACGGTCTGCTTTTTATTCAGTATTTGCAGAGAGAGGCTATAGAACCCAGGCTCTTGAATAATGGCATTGTCTCGAGTGAATCTCCACCCCCCTGTCTCTTCCACTTCCTCATTCGTCATTCACATCTCTTCTACGGGTGCTGCTATATGCCCTCTGTCTTTGAGCTCTTTGCTCTCCTACTTTCAAGGCTTGCCAGGTTCTTGTGGGTGGGTCTGGAATGCTTTCTAAAGACACTGTGTCCATCAGTTGTCACGCCCCCCAGTACTTCCTCTTCCTCCTCTCCCATTATTTCCCAAATTTCCCCCTCATCTGCCTCTGAGCTGTGACCTCCCTCAAACCCCTGTTGTAAATTAAAACTGTCTTCCTCTTCTCTGGAAAGGTCAGGCTGGGGAGGTGGTCTCCACTATTCCTCCTCTGCCCAGTCCCTGACACTGAGTAATGAAACACATATATCATATATGAAGTACAATAAGAGGATGCAAAACAATAAAAACTATGTCTCGGTGAAATAAATAACTGTACTTGGTGGTATAGTACAGTAGCTTCCCAAGAAGTAATGAAACAAAAATGTATTCTAGAGTTTTTGTCATTCAATTGCTTTATAGTACTTGGACTGTGTATTATTCAACTGATGTATAGATTTGAAGTTTTTTATGTATAGTTTTTGTTTATCACTTCATTTAACTGATACACAGTATTTAGACTGCCTATTACTTATTATTATTATTACATCTGTTTCTATACAGATTTAGAATCAATTACTCATTCCATAACATAGTTTTATCTTGTTTCTTTTCCTTTTATTGTACCTTACATATGATATATATGCATTCTGTTACTAATTTATTGCTTTTGCTGTTCATTGGTCTGTGACCTGGTTGTTTTGTAAACTTGGGAAGAGCCGTGGTTTATGGGAATGTGTGTGTGCATCGTGGGAAATGATGGTTCTCTTACTCTCTCTTCAAGTCTCTGAGGCAGGTATCAGGAACCTTTTCCAGCCTGGGGGCATCAGTCTCTTCTAGGAACCACAGGCCAGTGGCAAGCAGGACCAGAGGCAAAGGTGGGTGGAGCAATGGATTTGAATTTTAGCTCTGTACAGTAGTCTAGTTTCTATGCACACTTCCACACGCTTCTCTAGCTTCCAACCAGGCAAGCGCCATTATCAGAGTAAGGCAGGTATTGGGAGCAAGTCAGCCATCACTCACAAGGCATCATTGAAGTTAACTCTTTATTCAAAGGAACAAAGCAGCTCAGGCCTAGTGAGCACAGCAACTCTTCCCAAGCAGTTCTTGCCCTAGTGCGGCAGCTGTGAGGACTGAAAGTCCCACCGCTCTCTAAGTCTCCTCCTCACCTGGTTCTTTCTCAAGGAATTTGAGACTTCTCCATCTTGCCTGCCTTTCCTCCACCCTCTTCATACCTCTGCAGGTTCTGGGATACTGTGGGGAGGGGAGCTGGTCACAGCAGGAGGGCTAGACACCCTGGCTTCTTCAGCAGGCTGCCTGATCTCTGCCTCTTGCCCCACCCCCCTTCTCCAGCTTCCACTCTTACCTTTGAGCCTGGACCTTTGAGCCTTACCTCTGCCGCAGCCTCTTCTTGCTCACTAAACTCTGTTACCTCTTCAGCCTCCGACACCTCCTCCTCCCAGTCTGCTCCCTCTTCTCCCTCTGACCACTCATCGTCATCTCACCAGGAATCTCCTGGCTCTGAGCCTTCTTCCCCTGGGGGTTCCCTTGGGGTTTTGTTTTCCAGCTGGTGCCTCCCACCACTCTTCTGCATCCAGCCAGCCCATGGCAAGGACTTCTTAACCCTACACTCAAGAAGGGTGTGAAGCAAGGCTGAGGGTGTGGCCTGGGGAAAGTCCCAAGCACCAGAGCTTCATTTGAGCCCTGGGCCTGAAGTTTCCCCACCCCTGTTCTGGGAACACACACAACTTCCTGTCCTAGAGAGGGATGAAGAACTTCCAGCTGGGAGTGGGGCAGTTACACCCCTTCAGACCTCTCAGTCTGGTCCTTGGGGCACATTTTTGCCCGTGTCCTTGAATTCCTATAATGCCTCTAGGTTGCCTGGAGTATCAAGAAGGATACCTGCAAACGTCTGTAGGAACTGGCCTACAGTACAAAGGCAGACGTTACTCTGCCCACTTTCCCCTCTGTCTTTGCCCACCTCTGGCCCCTGGAAGAATGTCCCTTTGCCTCTGTGGCCCCTGGGAAGTTGCCCAGGAGGGAATGCGGCCCTCAGGCTGAAAATATTTCCCCTCTTCTGATCTAAGGAGAGAGGAAGGGAGTGGCCATGCTTTTGCATGATTGCCTCCTTCTTTCCTGGGCAATGCAGACCACTGAGCAGGCACCAGAGCTGGAGAAATCCCCTTTCCCAGGCCAGCTGTTGGAGAAAGGAGCACCCCAGCATCCTGGATCAGATGTGGAGAGAGACTCAAGAAGAGGGGAAGGACAGGGAAGGGCCCCAGCTCGGTTGCAGGGCATCTGCTTTGCATGTCTAAGGTCGCGGGCTCTGTCCCCAGCTTATCTGGGGAGGACTGGGGAAGCCTGAAACCCTGGAGACCTGCTGCAAGCCAATGTTGATAGCACTGAGATCGATGGACCTTTGGGTCTGACTTGGGAGAAGGCAGTTTCCTATGTTCCTAAGAGGCATAAGGTGGGATTAGACAGCAGCCATGGTGGCAGGCTGTGTGTGTGTGTGTGTTTGTGTGTGTGGGAAACAGGAAGAAACCCAAGGATGCTGAAAGAACCGGCGTCTTGACTCCTTTCAGTTTGCTCTTGGTATTCCATCTGGCAGACAGACTTGCCCTTGAATGATTGGGGAGAGAGAAAAAGAGAGAGACCCCCCCCACCCTCACACTTCCCCTCTTGTTTTAATGTGTCCTGTCACTAGCTGGTCCCACGCTCCCTCAACATATAATCTCTCACACAGCTCAGTGGCCAAGAGAATGACTGAGGCACTCAGACCCCTCTCCAAGGCTATTTTCCAGGGTAAACAAAGCGGCAACTTGTAAAGATTACTGATGAACTCGATCTTCCTCTGGAGACAGCACATTATCTCAGAGCCAGCCTGTTTTCTGTCAGCACGTCCCCCACAACTCTCTCCCCCCACACCTCACCACCACCAAGAATGTCAAGGTCAGCCAAACAGACCCTCCCCAGTGACAAGAACACAAGCGTCTCCGTGCTGGCTGAGCGCATGGGAAATATTCTTGATTGGCGCGGCTGATGAGCACTATTCGCTCAAGAACTATAAAAGCTGAGGCCAGCCCTACCATTAACCAGGGTAAGCAACTGCCTCAAGCAGTTGGTGCGAGGGAGGAGGGCAGCCACGACAGCCCTCAGCTGTTCCTCCTGAGCCCGGCAGCTGTCCCTCTCTGGTGAAAGACAGATCTGGGTGTGCCACCTGGCCCAACCTCTGCCTGCTAAGCTAGCCTGCAGCCGGAGTGCTGTGCCAGGACGGGGCAAACGTGGGTTCTAATTAGAGATGGACATATCTTTCAGTTTCAATTTCTTTCCGTTTCTTGCTTTTTCTACTCTTATATTGTGTTGTGTGGTGTAGTGTAGTGTAGTGTAGTGGTTAAGAGCAGTAGACTCGTAATCTGGTGAACTGGGTTCGCTTCCCCACTCCTCCACATGCAGCTGCTGGGTGACCTTGGGCTAGTCACACTTCTCTGAAGTCTCTCAGCCCCACTCACCTCACAGAGTGTTTGTTGTGGGGGAGGAAGGGAAAGGAGAATGTTAGCCGCTTTGAGACTCCTTCAGGTAGTGATAAAGTGGGATATCAAATCCAAACTCTTCCTCTTCTTCTTCTCCACACTTTCACAGCAACATGTGGTTTTTCGTGGAAATTTGAGTGTTTCAGCACAAATTCTTAGTCTTTTAGCACAAATTTCTTGTCCCACCCAAGATGGATGCCTATGGATTAGCATGTGCGTAGACCTGTAATACAATCTCTTTCATGTGACAGAGCCAGCAGAGATACAATCCCATGATACAGCTCCATGAATGTTAACCTGTTAGGTTCTTCTTCAGCTTCAATGGAAATTTCCAGTCATGCTTCACAGTACAACACAGCAGGCACATTATATATTTATTTTCCATTTCAATGTACATTAAATGGTTATACTTAACAGCCAGACCCAATGGGTACTAGCCACCACTGGATGCCACTACATTATTGTTTTTTTGCAGCTGGTATCGACTAACATAGTTACTTTTCTAGAATTCACCAAAGAGAATTATCTAGGGGGCCATTATTTAGGCTTGATAAACTGTTCATGCTCCTGCCAGGTTTATTCCAATTGCAACTGCATTTGTTTCCATCCGCAAACAACTACTTAATCAAATTAATCCAGCTATAGAAGTTGTGCAACGCTACAAAAAGCTATTTCCCGCCATCGCTATCTAATTTACACAATGAATTACACAGGAACGGACTTTGCAGGATAATTCTCTAAGCCAACAAAAGGCACAGCGGGCTTCTGCCATGTGTGCCCAACGCATTTGCAAAATGCAACCGGAGATAAATAAAGAGAACCGGCAAGGAGAAATATCCCTTGATCTCTTGAATAGGAAAGCTAACATCAAAAGTGGTGTGAGGGGAAGGTGGAAACTTGGAAGGGAAAGTTAACATTGTAAATTAACTCGGGGTAAATTAATCATGCTTTCCCCATGGCCTTAGATTTAACACGTAAACACAAATTTTCAGAAGGAACAGAGGAAATGAATGAGACACGCAAGGTGAAAAGTTGATAGAAAGCTGCTGTATACCAGTTTAGGTTATTTGGCCATCTAGTCAGTGGCGTAGCGTGGGGGGTGCAGGGGGGGCCGGCCGCACCGGGTGCAACATCTGGGGGTTAGGGTTAGGGGGTGCAAATCCACGGGTTAGGGGGTGCAAATCCACGGGTTAGGGGGCACAAATTACTTGCCTTGCCCCGGGTGCTGACAACCCACGCTACGCCACTGCATCTAGTTCACTGTTGTCTAGGGCATGTCCTTCCCCATCCAGCTGTGGGCCCCAACCTAACATAACCCAAAGTAACATAATAGGCATTTGGACACTTTTGTTTTTTGTTTTACTTCTTCCTTTCCAGCCTCTTAGTTTCCTCGCCCAATATTTACAACAAAAGTCACATAGATGCAGGTGAAGTGATGATTTTGAAACTTCTGGAGGAGTGTGTGTGTGTTTTAACCATGGAAACAGAGCAAAACCAGAACAAACTGCATGCAGTTTCCAGGAAAAAAAAGAAACAGATATTCCATCTTGGCAATGAGCTGGACAGAGGGACAAACTATATGGTTCATTAGATGCATCTCTGTGCCCTTAAGTGTTGGGTTTCTTAAAACACAAACTGCCAGTGTGGAGGCCTGATTCACATGAGATTCCTTGAATGGTCCTCTCTCTCTCTGGTTCTCTCCCTCCCCCTTTCGCTCTGTGTCGAGTATGGGTGTAGCCGGGGGCAGGGGGGCAGCTACCCCCCCAATCAAGTAAATAATTTAAAATACTTAACTAAAAGTAGAAACAATCAGAATTAAAATGCTCGCTGAGGTCACATGGATGATACTGATTGAGCAATAGGTGTGGCTTCTGCGATCTGACCAATCGCGTCGCAGGTAACTCAGTTCTGGAACATGAAAGGCGGATGTCCTGTCTCTGACCCAACATAAATCCTGGCTACGCTCATGATACATTAAAACCTTTTTGTCCTGTGAATTGCTCCTGCACTTCGCAAAGAATCCCTATTGAAGTGAATGGGTGTTTCGTAGAGGTACAAACCACCCTTTATGATCCATATCAGGGGGCAAAGGGTTGAAAACAACAACTCCTCTTAACCCTCATGCTAGGATTCCGATCTGGATCAGGCCACCCCACACTGGCAATTTGTGTTTAAAAAACAAAACATCCTGCGTACAAAACTAACACAACATCTTGTTTGGCCATTTCATCATCATCATCAAACCTTTATTGGCATCACATAGAAGCATTCAGAATACATTCAGAATAAATAGGCCAGTGCGATTTCGTCGCCATTTCAACAGTACAGTCATTTGCCAAAGGGAAGAGGTGAGCAATCTATTTTGTCTCTGTGGGTCTCCAGCAAGGGCAGGATCCTGTAGCGTACTTCGGTGACAAAAAATCAAATAGAAGAACTTAGCTACTGTCTTGGTGAGCTCCTGGTCTCTCCCCTGTAATAAGAAAAGTATAAGCTCTGTCTCTGGTTTCCATGTTGGAATACATAGATGGTCTAGAAATTGTTGGCGGAGATCATCATACATTTTACATTTAAGGGCCATGTGCGCTAGTGTTTCCACCAGGTGGGCATAGCATGGGCAGATCCTATCTTTGGTCATTTCAGTCCCTAAAGAGGCTCGCAATATAAATGAAAAACATCTACGATGAATAGGACTAAATTAGATGAAGTGTGATCAGAAACAAAGGCTTATGAGGTAGGGAAGAAATGCTTCAAACAACAGAGGGAAGTTCTAGAAAGAAGTATGTCTGTCTTTCCGTCACCTTCTTTCTCCACCCTAAAAAAACCCCAACAAAAAACCTGAAGCTCAAACCTGCACAGACCACCTGATCTCAACAATCAAAGGTAATATGTTACTCTGGCATAAGGTGCTGTCATCTCCTTACAAGTTGATGAACGACGGGTCTGTAGGCCATTTCCATGGAATGAGCAAATGCTTGGCAGCTTCAAACAGAATTAACTGAAATGTCAGTTTTCATTCACTTGCAGCAGTCTTATATTTTGGCGTTTATTTGAAAAGGAAATTGCTTGATTTCCATGGGAAACTGTGAGCATTTTTACGAGGCGGAATGCAACATGTCCATTAAAAAACAACAACCACATGCCCCTCTGCCCTGCAAGAACCCAGGCAGTTCACAAGCAAGAAGACAAAAAATAAAAACAAAAGCTGTGAGGAGAAAATGAGGGTGTTCCTTCTGCTTAGCTTAGCTGCAAAATTCCACTGACCACTCCCCCCCATTAAGGATTCTTTTTCTGTTCTGCTTTTTACGAAGTGGCAGTGTATCATAGTGATTAGAGTGTTGAACTAAGGTCTAGGAGGCTAGGGTTCAAATTCTCACTCAGCCATTAAGCTCACTAGATGCCTTTGAGCTTTGCATCAGCTTTGTGTGCATAGGATTGGTGCATTTGTAGAGTTTTAACAACCTGCCGTTTACAGGCAAGTATGGGGCTTTTTTTAAGCCAACAACTAGTATGAATGTAAAAAATAAAATAAAAATATTTGTCCAGTTTTTCCCAGGTGGCAGGCAGAAGAGGAGAGGGCTGTATCTGTTTGTTGGGCCTGCCAAGACTGCGAGTTTGAGGTGTGCAATATTTTCCGTTATTTTTGTCATTTTGTTATTCCATGCATTTTCCTTACTAAAAATCATTATTTTCCTGCATGTAAGTAATGTTCAGGAAGAAAACTGATGCATGGACATGTAGCCTTGAACTGTTGTGCTGCTATAGCTGGATTTATTTTCCTTTCTTTGTTTGCAAGCAAATAGTTTCATTTGGAGGTTCCCCCCCCCCCCGTTTTGTTTTGCGTGTGGTTTGTCATTACATTTCATTTTACGATGCGAAAATTGTTTCTTACAAGCCGACGATGTTAGAAAGCCAGGAAATGTTTTACCCTCACAGGCAATTTTTCCCCTATATTGGATTATGCAAATCCTGTTTACAAGTCAGCAAATTCAATTTGGTTGGGTAAATTAGGCATTACTTTTAATCACATTCTACAATTTGTTTTCAACTGCCCTTTTCACACCCATCATTGCGTTGACTTCCTAGAAGTAGCCGTTCGATAGGAGGACGGCAGTTATCTCAGGACAACATAGCTGGCAAGCATCCATCTTCACAAGATGATTGGCTGGTAGCATTCCTAGCTGAAAGCAAGGATACAGTGTCCTTTCGCAAGACTCAGACTTGCCCAGCATCGAAATCCTCTCTTGAGCTTGCTGGCGATATGGAGAAGTTCAGTTACCGGTAATTGCCAAGGCATCTAGAGCCAGCTTGGTTAGAAGAGTTCTTGGGAAGGTGTCCAGCTACAACTTGAATTAGCTTCATATTGACTTTTAATCTGATGGGATGAGTTAGCCATCATCTTTCCTGAATTAGCTCATGAAGAACCAAGGATTAGCACACTAGTTTATGGGTAGGGGTGTTTCTCTGTTTCTCATTTTCCACATCTTAAATTCAGCAACAACTTGTCATTTTCTTTATTTTTGTTAAAAAGAACCCTCATGCAAATTCACCAGCACTTCACTGCAAATTCCTCCTGTTAACCACATTTTTGTATATGGATTTGACTGGTGTACACATTTTTGCAAGCAATTTTCCCCAGTATATTTATAATGAAATGATTTTAGAATGTTGTATCATTTGACTGTTGTTAGCCGCTCTGAGCCCGGCTTCGGCTGGGGAGGGTGGAATATAAATAAAATTTCATTATTAGTACTAGTAGTACAATGAATTTTGGCACATTTTTGTGAATATACTCATTTTTATGGACACTTTCTCCAGTATATGCATTTTTGTAAACAATAATTGGTTGGAGAACGGCATTGCAAAATTCAGGTAAGTGTGAGTTTTGAAGGACACCTGTGTTTCAGTTTGCATACTGTTTCAGAAAATGCAAAATGGAAAGATTCACTTTTAAATGCAAACCGAATCAAATTTCTCCCCCATCCCTATTTATGGCATCTCATATCATGGGCTCCTCCAGACAGCCCGCTCATTGTGCAGGCTGATTTGCTTCCACAAAAGCTTCCATTGAGGCTAGACTATTTCCAACCTGTATAGAACATTCCTGTCTGTGAATATCCAGCAATGTACATTCAATACATACTTACCTTGATTTGTTTGTAGAATGCTTATATGTCTTCCCATTCATATTCATTCACCCTACACTTTTCATTTCCCTGTCACTTTCCTAACTGCAAAAACACCTGCTTCTTTTTTAAGGTGGATTTGTTGCAAAGGGCTACAAAGCATTTTATTCCACTTTCATTGTGCAAACCTAGATTTACGGTGTGCGCTTGAATCCATCCTTCAAACTAGTGACAGTCTGGATTAGATTGTTGCAGTGCTCTCTGTATGGAGCCGCTTTTCAACAAAACAAAAGAAAAGAAAAAGAAAAAAATTGATTCTGCAAGTCCTAAGGCAACACACAATACATATCTTCACTGGCCATTCCATGCATTGATGTGACAGAAATGTGCTCAACAAAGGCGCATATTGCAGAACTACATAGTTTTTGTTTCAAAAAACTACCATGGTTCTTCTTCAGATTTCTGGTCTGTTTTCTCAGAGAAAGTCATTTTGCCAGTGGATGAAAATTCAGTTATAAACTTCATTAAAGCTGAGCAAAATTGAGTTGGAGCCTAACCTCCACTCATTTCATCTAATGGCAAAACTTTCATTTATAAGAGACTGATTTTCATAGCTTATCAGAGCTGCTAGCTCATTTCCACTGTGTCATAGATTCTGCAGTAAAAATTGTTTCAGGGTAATATGGAAGAGACTGAGCTTCAGCTGTATATGTGGAGTCATCTGCCACTTACAATTATGGGTGAATATGTTCTTTGATATTTTAGAAATTCATTTTTTGGAAACTGATGCTGCATTTATGTGTCTCTCTAAATTTACAATGTGTTCTTAATTATAATGACTATACCAAAAAGTGATCACTAGTGATTTTTGTTGTTGTTGTTGAGGGGAGGGTTATCTGAGAAATATCATCCGTATATGAATAAACTTTCACTTGGCTCAGAAAATACTTTTCTTTTGCCATAGCCAATTACCATTCCGATAAATGAAAAACAGCTGCAGTACTCACTAGCTAGTTCTAATAAATGTTGCTCAATGGATTCTTCTCAGGTGAAGCAATAGATCAGGGGTCAACAAACCTTTTCAGCAGGAGACCGGTCCACTGTCCCTCATACCTTGTGGGGGGCTGGACTATATTTGGGGGGGGAATGAACGAATTCCTATGTCCCACAAATAACCCAGAGATGCATTTTAAACAAAAGCACACATTCTACTCATGTAAAAACATCGGGCAGACCCCACAAATAACCCAGAGATGCATTTTAAATAAAAGGACATTCTACTCATGTAAAAACATGCTGATTCCCGGACCATCTGCAGGCCAGATTTAGAATCATAGAATCATAGAATCACAGAGTTGGAAGAGACCACAAGGGCCATCGAGTCCAACTCCCTGCCAAGCAGGAAACACCATCAGAGCACTCCTGACATATGGTTGTCAAGCCTCTGCTTAAAGACCTCCAAAGAAGGAGACTCCACCACACTCCTTGGCAGCAAATTCCACTGTCGAACAGCTCTTACTGTCAGGAAGTTCTTCCTAATGTTTAGGTAGAATCTTTTTTCTTGAAGTTTGGAACCATTGCTCCGTGTCCGCTTCTCTGGAGCAGCAGAAAACAACTTTTCTCCCTCCTCTATGTGACATCCTTTTATATATTTGAACATGGCTATCATATCACCCCTTAACCTCCTCTTCTCCAGGCTAAACATGCCCAGCTCCCTTAGCCGTTCTTCATAAGGCATTGTTTCCAGGCCTTTGACCATTTTGGTTGCCCTCCTCTGGACACGTTCCAGTTTGTCCGTGTCCTTCTTGAACTGTGGTGCCCAGAACTGGACACAGTACTCCAGGTGAGGTCTGACCAGAGCAGAATACAGTGGCACTATTACTTCCCTTGATCTAGATGCAATACTCCTATTGATGCAGCCCAGAATTGCATTGGCTTTTTTAGCTGCCGCGTCACACTGTTGGCTCATGTCAAGTTTGTGGTCAACCAAGACTCCTAGATCCTTTTCAGATTCCTTTTAGATTCCTTTTAGAAGGTGATTGGGCCAGATCCGGCCCCTGGGTCTTAGTTTGCCTACCCATGCAATAGATGCTGGGTTCACTCAAGGCTAGATGCTAGCCTTGGATGTCAGTTCTGCCCAAAGAGCTCAGCCAGGAGAGGCACCATAGCTCAAGCTAAAGGACTGCAGCTTAGTGGTAATGCACATCCTTTGTAAACAGATTGTCCAGGTTCAATTCTGAGTATATCCAGAGTTACTTCTTTTTAAAAACAGGTAACAGGTGATGCCTGTTGTCTTTTGTCCATGGAGTTTTCTTGGCAGGGATACTGGAGTGGTTTGCCGGTTCCTAAGGAAATCAGCCCTGAGTGCTCACTGGAAGGACAGATTGTGAAGCTGAGGCTCTAATACTTTGGTCACCTCATGAGAAGCCTTCCTGGAAAAGACCCTGATGCTGGGAAAGATGGAGGGCACAAGGAGAAGGGGACGACAAAGGACGAGATGGTTGGACAGTGTTCTCGAAGCTACCAGCATGAGTTTGACCAAACTGTGGGAGGCAGTGGAAGACAGGAGTGCCTGGTGTGCTCTGGTCCATGGGGTCACAAAGAGTAGGACATGACTAAACGACTAAACAACAACAACAACAACAACAACAACAACAACAACAGGTGATGGGAAAGTCAGGCTCTGTTCTTCTTGCCTTCTTACAACCAGTCGAGTGGGTGGTCCTGGCTTTTAGCTTCCTCCTCTTTACTCTGACTACGCAATCAGAAAAGATGAAGATCAAGTGAAATTTTTACAATCCTTCTTTTTCTTTAATCTGCTCCACATGAATTGTGCTGTTGTGATATTACGTTTCCAAGCGTGGCTGGTATGGTAATTGAAATGACAAAATGTCTGTCAGCAAGTTAATCATGCATAGAAATAAACAGCTAATTTCAGGTAAGCTGAAATTTGTTTTTACCATTAGCATCCATTTAGGAAGCCTGAGAACCCTTATTACCTAAACAGTATTTATAATGTTTATCTAAATGCAAATGAGAATATTAGCAGTTATATTTGTGGTTCTCACTACCATATATTGCATTTAAAGCCAGGAGGCAAATGTTTGCAGATAAATTCTAACCCCTACCCCATCTCCCAGCTCACATTGCAACAAAACTTCCTAAAGACTAATTCCAACATTACTTTGTGGTGGGTGACAACTCACAATAACATCTTTAAAGCTGGTGGGAGGGGTGGGAAAACTTGTTGGGACATCTTTGTTGCTTCTGTCTTATCTGAACTTCATACCCTTATCTGTACCGTTGCTTGCCTGAATAAAGACCTAGTTATTACTCACAAGTAAGTCCTGAATCCACATTGTTGTTGTTTAGTCGTTTAGTCGTGTCCGACTCTTCGTGACCCCATGGACCAGAGTACGCCAGGCACTCCTGTCTTCCACTGCCTCCTGCAGTTTGGTCAGGCTCATGTTAGTAGCTTCGAGAACACTGTCCAACCATCTCGTCCTCTGTCGTCCCCTTCTCCTTGTGCCCTCCATCTTTTCCAACATCAGGGTCTTTTCCAGGGAGTCTTCTCTTCTCTTCTCATGAGGTGGCCAAAGTATTGGAGCCTCAGCTTCACGATCTGTCCTTCCAGTGAGGACTCAGGGCTGATTTCCTTAAGAATGGATACGTTTGATCTTCTTGCAGTCCATGGGACTCTCAAGAGTCTCCTCCAGCACCTTGTTGGCAAGGTGATGTCTCTACTTTTTAAGATGCTGTCTAGGTTTGCCATCGCCTTTCTCCCAAGGAGCAGGCGTCTTTTAATTTCGTCTGTCACCATCTGCAGTGATCATGGAGCCCAAAAAAGCAAAATCTCTCACTGTCTGAGAGATGAATCCACATACAGTGCTATTATATTCTATCAAACATAGAAAGCATCTGCAACAGAACCCCAGGATTCCCCTGCTCAAACTAGTGCTATGGTTCAGTTCCACTAAAAAGTTGAGGAAAGCTAATGAGTTTTCAAATATTCCATAAAGAAATTTTCCCACCTCTTTCCATAGAAGTTCCAATGTTTTTCATCCCTTAGTACTGGGTAATCAACGTGGTGCCATTAAGGGTATGAAGTCAATTAGTGGCATGTGCTAAAAGTCGCTTCCTCAGAGAAGCGTGATGCTTCACTGTGAAAAAATGAGGTTCCACTGAATTGTAAAACTGAGAGATCTCATGAGGGCTGTTGTACCTTTGTGCAGTCTTGAATTTAGAGTTATTGAATCATCCAGCTTGGCTGCTCTAGAGTACAATGCAAGATTTAAAACTTGAGCGCTTTGTGCTTTTAAACGAGTACCTTCATTGTGTGAAGCAGGAGAGGGACTTCTTAAGGATTTTCCAAGAACCATGGCAGCAATAATGAAAACAAAAATAGCTAACTTGAAATCTTGGCAAGACATTCTCATGAAAGCCAGTTTGGTGTGACGGTTAGAGTGTTGGACTAAGACCTGAGAGGCCTGTGTTCAAATCCCCACTCAAGCCATGTAGTTCACTAGGTGTCATTGGACCAGCCACCACCTCTCAGCCTAACCTACCTGGTAAGTTCAGTTGGACTTGCTGAACAAATCATCTGTTCTTTATTATCTGTCCAGGGCACTGAAACCAAAAAGACCAGACAGTTGTTGCCACATTCAAGCTCAGACTATTTGCCCATTTAGCCCAGTATTGTTGACTCCAGCCTTCCAAACATGATGCCTCTTCAGATGTTGATGGACCACAACCTCCATCAACCCTAACCATTGACATTGCTGGCTGTGGCTGATGGGATTTGGGAGTCCAACAACATATGAAGGGCAGCAGGTTGGAGAAGGATGGTCTACTTTGTGGCTCTGAAGGGGCTTTCCACTGTTAGTGTAGCCTTATTAGACTTTACCGACTGGTGGGGTCTGCGTTGCTCCCAGGAGGGAGAAAGGAAGTCAAATGACACTGAGGTTGATTCAGAGAGTTTATTCTGCTCTCCGGATAGCAGAAGGCACTTGCGTGGTCAGTTCACAGCAAGTCCAAAGAAATGAGAAATTTCATGCAGTATATATATCCTCCAGGCACCCTCTCCCCCCTTCCCCAGGAATCTAGCCACGTCAGCTTATACACGCAGGTTGACATCACAGATGTTCCTGCTCCGGTACTTTTAACCATAAAAGGGTGTTCCTCTTCCTGTACTCTTGACCATATAAGGGTATTCCTGTTCCAGCACTCTTATCTTGGGGTAAGAAGGTCACCAACTCTTGGGGATTTGGGGTCAGTTTCAAACTGACTGCACAGAAACCCATTCCTTCATTAGGATTATGATGTTCTGTTCCACTTTAAAACAGATGTGTGGATTGTTGTATGTCACATGTCTGTTTACTTCCAGCGCAGCCTGCTGGGAACTTCAGGTGTCCTACATGCCAGGAAATGAAATTCCTGCAGATCTGCTTTTGCTTGAACATGAAGGGGAGCAGACATGTTTTTCCTTTGTCCTGATGCTGAATAAAATGCTTATAAATATGCTTACATATGCCTCTGCCCGCTCTTCCGTTGCAAAGGGTTCTTATCTCTGCTGGCTTGTGTGCTCAGTCTCTAAAGGTTTCTGAGGCTTGAGTCGCAGTTTTGATGTTGTTCCGAGAACCGGAGTTCGCCTAGCTGCCGGCCGGTGGGCTGGAGCCAGCTGGGGGCCTGCCAATTGCCCCCGTCTCCCAGGTCGCATCTCAACATCCACATCATGTATCTGATCCTTTTAACTGGAGGTGTCAGGTATAGGACCTGGTCAGACTCTTCTTGCTTAGTATTTGCTCTAACTGCCCGTAGCAGCTGATGCAGTGGAATGTCGCTAGTTTGACTGTAACTTACCTGGATTGGGAAAGATCCAGCTATGTGGATGAACCAGTGGGAGTGCTGGATTGGCTCTGCCAGTGTGTCCACTTAGCCTTGACCAGATAAACTACTTTGATTCCAGTGTTTAGGAGGGCAGCTCTACTGCACCAGCCACTGCTGCTTGCTGCATGCACTTCCACCCAACTCGGGCTTGGCCTTGCCAGAACTGGAGACTTCCAGGGTGCCACTTCAAGCCCAGACAAGAGCAGCACTGCCTACAACCTTGAAACAAAACAACTCCAGGGAACCAAATGTTACTGGAGAACATTTTCTCCCCTTGCTTTCATATTTACACCGTATGATTAAAGAATGCATTCTATACAATATGGATAGCTACCTTGAGAGTGCTATTTTCAGTTCACTGAGGCGAAACCTTTGAACAAATGTTGATCATTGTTAAAATGCACCAGGAAAAATACAGTCCATTATAAGCCGAAATAAGCATGTGAGGCTGCACTTTCTGCTCAAGTACTGCATTGCAGAACTATTTTTTATTTTCTTTTTTGTAAACCCAACTTCTGTTCAGGGGTTCCAGTGCAGAAAACTCTTGCTATTCACGTATCCAAACTTTGGATATGAATTGCTATTCATATATCCAAACTTTGAGCAGAACCTGCCTATTCCATTCATAATTTATGTATCACCACCACTGTTATCTCCTTGTGTTTATTTCAGCTTCTTAGTGCCACTAGAGACCCCTTATTTTCTTGCTGATCGGTGACATTTTTACCATTGCCATGCACTAAGAATGAAGGTTTACTATCTTTCCCCCTCTCTTTTTCTCATCGTCAGTGCGGTAGCGGCCATGTAGCAACTGAAGATGCAAGAAAATCTTCTACAGCATCTCACATCCATGAGTCATTATGTGTTAATTCTTAAAGGTACATCATTAATTTCTTTAAACATGAAAATATGGTCTCTTTCATTAACATTTACAGAAATTGTAGCCACCTGTGTTAGAATCTATACTGCCTCTCTGTCTAAAAAGGAACATTGGCCAGTGATTGGATTAACTGAATTTATTCTCTTCCATGTTTCCGTCATACAAGAATATGGCATGTAAACTTGTTGTTTAATTAGTATGTTATGTTACTTAGTTTGCATAAGGATTATGTTATATCATGTTTGTTTAATTTAGAGTATGCATGGCTGACGAAGCCCGGTTGGACGAAACAAGGTATTATTCCGGAATCCTTGCCGTGCCATACCTTCAAATTTTCCATCTGATCCGATATCTACATGTGCCATACCTTCAGGTTTTCCAGCTGATCCGATATTTACATACAATGAACGTTAGAATCCTCAAAGCAGCAATACGTGGAACATCATAAGATAAGAATACCATATTGTGGTTATTGCCAGTATGCCAGTTTAGGAACCGAATGGACTTTATGTCCTGACCACCCATTGGACTTTAATTTTCTTGATATGTTCTGTTTGCATGATGTGTTGATCTATGGAATTACATGTTGTGAGATATTCTATGTTGAATTGTGTTTGAAATAGAAGTTACATAGTCAAAAACGGGCTGTTACGTTGTGTGTGCCGTTACCACGACTGTATTTACGTAACCTAAGGTTTAGTAGTGTTCCACATAAAACCCTGCTGTTAGTTTTAGATCATCCACCTATCACTTAGGTGGTCGTTCCCTTGCTCTTTTAAAATTTGTAGGGTCTCCACACTTTGTTGTTGTTCAGTCGTTTAGTCGTGTCCGACTCTTCGTGACCCCATGGACCAGAGTACACCAGGCACTCCTGTCTTCCACTGCCTCCCGCAGTTTGGTCAAACTCATGCTGGTAGCTTTGAGAACACTGTCCAACCATCTCATCCTCTGTCGTCCCCTTCTCCTTGTGCCCTCCATTTTCCCAGCATCAGGGTCTTTTCCAGGGAGTCTTCTCTTCTCAAGAGGTGTCCAAAGTATTGGAGCCTCAGCTTCAGGATCTGTCCTTCCAGTGAGCACTCAGGGCTGATTTCCTTCAGAATGGAGAGGTTTGATCTTCTTGCAGTCCATGGGACTCTCAAGAGTCTCCTCCAGCACCATAATTCAAAAGCATCAATTCTTCGGCGATCAGCCTTCTTGATAGTCCAGCTCTCACTTCCATACATCATTACTGGGAAAACCATAGCTTTAACGATTCAAACCTTTGTCCTAGTTCCGCTTTATTCCATTGACCAAGGCATCTTTTGCCAAATACTCTACATATGCACATTTTAACTTTGCAGACTTACTCACTGCAAGTACTTTAGGAATCAGAAATGGCAAATGGCTTATCAGGAAAATAAACAATAAAGACCTGGTTCATGTTTTACTGGACAAGTGTGCCCTCCCCTTTGGTGGGATGGTGGCCATGTGCCCTTGTCCTTATCATGACTACACAGGGGCTTCTTAGGTACTGCTGAATGGATAATTCTTCTGTTTGTATGATTTGTGTCTTCAAATGGTGGTGTAGTGGTGCTACTGCATTAATCAGGTTATTGCATAAAGAGCCACACATGTGAAGTCCTCCTGATAAACATTACACAAGGTATTTGAGGAAAGACAGAAATGCACCAACTCTTCCACTATAGGAAAATACTACATTTAAATCAGGATTGATGTAATATTTTTAAAGTCGGCCAACATCATTCCTTTCTTTCCCTCTCTCGATTATATTTGCAGAAATGAAATACAAAGATTCAGCAGCTGATAATAATATGAACTCAGCCAGAGAGCAGAAAACCCAACAGTCTGCTTGGAAAAGGTCAATGAAAAATGTAATCATTTGATACGGAACAGCCAAAAAAATAGAACACAAAAGGCAATTTTAGCATTTCCACCACCCAGACCACCAAACATACAAATTAACTACTGGAAAGGAGAACAGTGTGTGGCCTTTGTGAGTGCTTTCAGCTTCTCTCCTTGCAAACGCAGCCTCTCTTATCTTGGATTGGAACCCTGGCGTGTTGGCGATTCCTGCTTAGCACAAAAGCTATCCCAGCAGGCAGGGTCTTCAGGTGCAAGAGGCACAGCAGAGGCAACTAAATCATCAAAAGTCAGTGTTGTAAATGTAGTCTGGGTCGCAGCAGAAGAAAGCACCTGAAAAGAAGAAGGGAGGGGAATTCAATTCACAGAAATGCAGATCAGTATTTCCATGATTGAAGAACAAGGTTGTAATTATTTTTCCCTGTTTGTAACATTACAACACACACACACACACCTATTTTACAGACGGGAGAGGCAAAGATAGATCTAATTCTAATTTTGAAAGGCAACCCAGTATGTTCACATTTGAGCACAACCCCAAGGTTCTGGAATCTGAAGGACCAGGGTGAAGGGGATCAGACTTTCCCCATTTTGGTCCATTATCATTTCGTCAGTCTGCTTTGCCCCACATTCTTCCCTGCCTGAAACTGCCACGTGCATCCAGAGATACTTCAAAAAATTATACACTCAAGGGCCGCAAGATGAGGCTGAGATTAAACAATTTTTGGAAAGAAATGGACTAACAAAGTTGTCACAAAAAAACAGATTAATCCTGAACAACAAAATAATACAACAAGAGATTGAACAAGCCATTCAGAACATGCAACTGGGCAAATCTCCAGGGCCAGATGGCCTGACTTCCAAGTATTACAAGACATTAAAAGACTATCTGATCCAACCAATGATGGAGGTCTGTAATGAAATTATGGAGGGGAAGAGGGCGCCGGAATCGTGGAAGGAAGCTTTTATCACATTGATACCAAAATCTGAAACTGAAAAGACACAACTTAAAAACTATCGTCCCATCTCCCTTCTGAATGTGGATTACAAAATATTTGCAGACATTTTGGCAAGTAGACTTAAAAGAGTTCTTAATGAAGTAATCCATAAAGACCAGGCAGGCTTTCTCCCAGGTAGACATATGTTTGCCAATACTAGGAACATTATTGATATTTTGGAACTTTTGCAAACAGATATAAATACAAAAGCAGTGTTAATTTTTATAGATGCGGAGAAGGCCTTTGATAATATTTCTTGGAAATTTATGAAGGGAAACTTAAAAGAAATGGGAGTGGGACGGGGGTTTGAGAATGGGATTGATGCAATATATTCAGAACAAAAGGCCAAATTGATAGTTAACAATGTGGTTACAGAAGAGTTCAAAATTGAAAAAGGAACACGACAAGGCTGCCCGATCTCCCCTCTGTTATTTATCTCGGTTCTGGAGGTGCTCTTGAACATGATTAGAGGGGACCGGCTGGTGGAAGGGATTCAGGTCAGAGCGAAACAATATAAACTTAAAGCTTTTGCAGATGACCTAGTTTTGACCCTGCAGGAGCCAGAATCTAGTACGAAAAGAGTATTACAACTGATTCAGGACTTTGGTCGGGTGGCGGGATTTAAATTAAACAAACAGAAAACCAAGGTGCTGGGGAAAAATTTGACAGATACAGAGTCAGAACGGTTTCAGAGAGAAACAGAACTAACTATGGTTAAAAAGGTAAAGTACCTAGGGGTAAACATAACAGCAAAAAATCTGAGTCTATTCAAGGATAACTATGAAAAATGTTGGTCTGAAATTAAGAGAGACTTGGATAGTTGGACAAAATTGAAGCTTTCTTTGTTAGGCCGAATTGCCGCTATTAAGATGAATGTATTGCCAAAAATGTTATTTTTGTTTCAAACACTACAGATTGTGGACAAAACGGAGTGCTTCCGGAAGTGGCAGAAAGATATATCTAAATTTGTCTGGCAGGGCAAAAAGCCCAGAATTAAGTTTAAGATATTAACAGATGCGAAAGAAAGAGGGGGCTTTGCCCTGCCAGACTTAAAGTTGTACTATGAAGCCGCAGCTTTCTGCTGGCTAAAAGACTGGCTACTTCTCGAAGACACTGACGTACTGGACCTGGAAGGTTTTAACAATGCTTTTGGTTGGCATGCATACTTATGGTATGACAAAGTTAAGATCAATAAGGCCTTTAAGAACCATATTGTCAGGAAAGCAGTGTTTAATGTCTGGACAAAATATAAAGACTTATTGGAAAATAAAACCCCAAGGTGGCTTTCACCTCTGGAGGCTAAGGCCCGAAAAAGACCCAATATGGAGGCCAAATGGCCAAAATATTGGGAAATATTAGAAAAAGATGGAGACAATTGGAAATTGCAGAGTTTGGAGAAAATGAAGGATAAGGTGCGAGACTGGTTACATTATGCTCAGATTAAAGAAGTTTTTAAAAATGACAAAAAGTTAGGGTTCCAGGTGGAGAAATCGAAGTTAGAAACAGAATTGTTAGAACCAAAGACCAAGGTACTATCTAGAATGTATAACTTGCTGTTAAAATGGAATACACAAGACGAAATGGTTAAATCGGCTATGATAAAATGGGCACAGGACATTGGGCATAACATTATGTTTGAGGACTGGGAAAGGTTGTGGACCACTGGGCTGAACTTCACCGCATGTAATGCTCTGAAGGAAAATGTAATGAAAATGATATATAGATGGTACATGACCCCAATTAAACTTGCCAAAATATACCATTCGTCTGATAATAAATGTTGGAAATGTAAAGAAAATGAAGGAACATTCTTTCACCTCTGGTGGACATGCCCTAAGGTGAAGGTCTTCTGGGAAATGATATATAATGAGCTGAAAAAGGTATTTAAGTATACCTTCACTAAGAAACCAGAGGCCTTCCTTCTGGGTATTGTCGGCCAGAAGGTGTTAAAGAAGGACCGAACATTCTTTATGTATGCAACAACGGCAGCAAGGATACTCATCGCAAAAAACTGGAAAACTCAAGATCTACCCACACTGGAAGAGTGGCAGATGCAACTGATGGACTATATGCAACTGGCCGAGATGACTGGCAGAATCCGTGATCTGGGAGAAGAGAAGATGGAGGAAGACTGGGAGAAATTCAAGATGTATCTACAAAAACATTGTAATTTGGTTGAATGTTAAGAAGGATGCTAGATTATAAAAAATTGGCCACCACTAAATTAGATTTAAATTTGATGATAAGTGAGACTAAAGAAAATATAAATTTTTTTGGAAGAAGTGCTAGATTATATTTGAATGAGTGGACATGAGATTGTAAACAAGCTGATAATTTGTTTGGAAAAAAACTTTTAACGATGTAAATGGGAGCGGGAGACGCGAGGGAGTCCAAAGAAGTGATGAAATTATGTCTGTGATAGAAGTAAGATTGTTTATTATTTGTGCATTTATATCTAAAAACCTTAATAAATATTTATTAAAAAAAAAAAAAGAAACTGCCACGTGCAGTTTTCTGTACTTTTCGGTACACAACTGTCCATCACTCCATCTTATATGCTGAAATATGGGAAGCTCCATCAATATTGGCATTCCGCCAGCTCTTGAAGACACACCAGTTTAGACAAGCATTTACTATGTCTGTTTTAACGGATTTAGTTTTATATATTTTAATTATGGATGTTTTAATGTAGTCTTATTTTTGTAACTGGGTTTATTCTTGTTATTTTGCTATTGGCTTTTATTCAATTGTGAACCGCCTTGGTATTTCTTCTTCAGATGAAAGGCAGTATATTAATTATTTAAATAATAGTATAATAATAATAATAATGTATGCACCAATGCATATGCATGCTGATTCAGTGAGAGAGAAGAAAACGGAATCCATGCTGTTGTGTGATCACATCAAGAAATGCCCAAAATAACTGAGAACATTCAGTTGTGTGAGGGAGAAAGCATATGGAAACATTTGTGATTCATGGCTCCCTTTAATAGATTTTGTGAAAAGCAGATATTTATACATTAATTGCTTCAGTTGATTTGATTTGAAATAATTGTTGATTGATTCTGCTTTTGCTACCCCCCCCCCTCCGGTTCTTTAACCGCTTTAATATTTTCACATTGGCCGACATCCAATGATGCCCACTTGCTTGTGCAACAGAAATCTGTTTTACATAACAGGACTTCTGGTTTCTCTCTTCCTTGTTCCAGTCCCCCGTGCACCACCAAAATCTGCTCTGGGTGCTTCCCCAGCCCTCTGGAGCATATTTTGGAGGCACACGGAGGTAGAAGAGGAAAGAAGCATCCCATTACATAAGCAGACGCCCACTCGGGCCACGTTGGATCTCACCTTTTCTAGGTTTCTAACCAAATTCTTCTGAAACTTAGTATAATATTTTTATGGTAAAGGAAAAGGTAAAGGGACCCCTGACCATTAGGTCCAGTCGCGGATGACTCTGGGGTTGCAGCGCTCATCTCGCTTTACTGGCCGAGGGAGCCGATGTACAGCTTCTGGGTCATGTGGCCAGCATGACTAAGCCACTTCTGGCGAACCAGAGCAGCGCACGGAAACGCCGTTTACCTTCCCGCCAGAGTGGTACCTATTTATCTACTTGCACTTTGACGTGTTTTCAAACTGCTAGGTTGGCAGGAGCAGGGACCGAGCAATGGGAGCTCACCCCGTTGCAGGGATTCGAACCGCCGACCTTCTGATCAGCAAGTCCTAGGCTCTGTGGTTTAACCCACAGCGCCACCCGCATGCCATGCGTAATAGTCCCATTAAGGTACTATTCATCAAAGTTTGCATTTATCCCAAACTGCACCATAGCCTTTCTAGCAACTTTGCATTTGATTGCTAGTTTTTTTAAAAACCACGAAAGTCAGCTGTGGGATATCGATTTTTAAGTCTCCCTTTTCTGTTGTTTTTTATGTGTTTACTATTAACAGCACAATGCAAACACCCTTCACATCAGGCTGGGGCGAGTGGGGTTGGTTGGGAGGAGGTGTCCCTCTGCCCAGACCTGCTGGGTTACGCCACCTCCTGCTAGACATCTGTAGAGTGACACCAGCATCACTTCACCGCAAGATCTGGCGAGCCTCGGGGAGAACAGGATGCTGGGTTAGAAGGGCCATGTCATGAATGAGCCAGCTCCCAGTGATGGTTTGCAGCCAGCTCTCAGGGAAGGTTTGCAGACAATTGAAGAAATCAGCCAGGAACAGAGAGGGTTAACTGCCAGGCAGAATGAGCATCGGCTAATGCCAACTCCAAAGTGCCAAAGGTCCGTATAGTTAAAGCTATGGTTTTCCCAGTAGTGATGTATGGAAGTGAGAGCTGGACCATCAAGAAGGCTGATCTCTGAAGAATTGATGCTTTAGAATTATGGTGCTGGAGGAGACTCTTGAGAGTCCCATGGACTGCAAGAAGATCAAACGTACCCATTCTGAAGGAAATCAGCCCTGAGTGCTCACTGGAAGGACAGATCGTGAAGCTGAGGCTCCAATACTTTGGCCACATCAAGAGAAGAGAAGACACAAGGACAGGCCACTGGGCTGGTCCATAAGGCTCTCATATTATTGTGAAGCTCCCCCTTCCACCCACCAAAATGAAGGGGGGAGGAAATGTTGCCAGCAAGTTCTTTACTAGCAGCAGCCAGCAGAGATCCCCACCATGGAGTTTTCTGGTGGCAGAGCAGAGCAGGTCCAGGAACTGTTGGACTGAGCAGCAGATTGGGCTAGATGATCTCCAATATCATATCCCAAGTATTCTACTTTATTCTAGGATCTGAATACAGGTGGACGGTATTTTCTACTCTAGGTTTTTATTAACAGCTGCTTGGAATTGTATTCCAGTCAAGAGTGCTATTGTGTATTTAAAAATTCAACAGCTATTTAGCATAGAGCCATCTCAAGGCAGAAGACAAAATATCACAAACCTACTAACAATTCTGCTTGATACTGAAAATTACCCGAACATCTTACCGCAGCAGGCTTCTCTCCAAACGCTCCTGGTTTCCCCAGAGCAACTGCAACATGGTGACAATCATCTAGCCGTGTTTCCTAGATGGCAAAAGGGGGAAAAGTGTACCGAATAACTACCAACACCAATAGAAAGCAAATGTAGGAGAGTAAAAGATTAGATAGTACGGACAGGAAAAACTGCCTACATTTCCCCATTGTTGCTCCATGTTTCAGGAAGTCCGGTGATGTGACAGCCTAGGTAAATTAACTTGTTGGCCTGTCAACCCTCTTATGTAACACTTCCTGTTCCACGTGTGCAATATTGCAAAGGTGGATCTGTTCTAGAGCATATTTGCAGCAAGTAATATTAAGAAAGGGGTGTGGAACCTCCTGTCTAGGGCAAAATCCACTCCACCAGGCCCCTCTGTCCACAGAAATGAGGATTTTGGTAGCTGCAAATCTGTCAAGCGGTGCTGAAAAAAGTCACAGCTGTTAATGCATTGTCTTCTACACAACCACAGAAGAGTAGCCTACCCTTTGGTTACCCTTTAACCCTCTTCCACCCCATCATTTGGATTGTCTTTCTCCCTATTTTAAAGGAAACAGAAAACAAAGAAAACAGCAATGGAGCCATTAGTTGTCAGCGCATGACCTACTGGGAGGTCCTAACTCATCAGCTTGAAGACCAGTGCTTTGACAATTTCTACTCTGTTCGCTGTGGGTGGTAAAAAAAGAAGTCTCTTTTTTACCTACTATACTTGATCCCATCCCCCCCCCTTTCATACATTATCAAAGCAGAAACTGAGTTCCCTAAAGTGAAGTTAAGAGGTTATTTCTCAGTGACTTAATATTAACATCATTTCCCATTTCGAAAAGCAAACACAGGAGTCTAAATGTTAGTTACTGCCACTATTGGCATGAGGTCTCCCCAGACTGCAGACGTTAAAAGCTTTACGGGTGCTCCAACTGGGTGCATTATAAGGTTGTGCGGCATTGCTAGAGGACAAAGCGGGTTTTTTCCTTCTTCTCTGCAAACACCAGCAAATTTCTTTATGAGAGTTCAACAAAGCAACAGCACAATCACTCCTGAAAGCCATGAGCAAATTTGGCCATTAAAGGCAAAACGTGAATGTCGTTTTGATTGCTCCTTGAGACACAGCACTAATACCAAGCGGGGGGGGGGGGGAGGAGAGGTTTTGGTGGGTGGAGAGGGTGGCACCAAAAAATGCACAAAAATATCTTCCTGAGGGAGGAAGTTCTGCCTCGAGTCTGCCCTCTGCCCTTAAAATCAATCAGGCACAAACGACGGTCTCCCGCGGGCCAATGGATTTTCGAGGGGACCCAGAAACACTGTCCATGCAACCGACTGTCAGGAGTTCAGCCTACACTCGAGTAGGACTCTGGCAGAGACACATGCCCGACTGGCATGTTCTCTACCTCCTGGTCAATCGTTCGGGAGCTTCATAAGCTTTCTTCAGCCCATACAGCGACCAATGCCAACAGACATCCGCACACTTAGGGATCTGCAGATTCTGCGCAGTTTGCGTGATAGACCTCAGTAACACAGCATTTTGGCTAATGTAACACAGTAACACAAACATCCTGTCTTCATCACTTCCCACTCTGTGGAGTCAAAACATACACCGTCATGTGATAGACAACAATCCCATGACTGCAGTCACGGAGCAGGAATTCTAACACCGACTAGGCAAGCTCCTTTTCTTCTCCTACCCCTGCACCCTTACAAATAGGGATCCCAAGAAAGCAGGGGCTCACGAGTAGGCAATTTAAGCGTTACACCAACATCTTATGGTATTTCAAGACAGTATATAGTATAACTTTAGGGAGAAGTTTGTAGGTTGTAGCCTCACCTCAAAACTCCATTCCTTCTCTTCTTCGCCATCCAAGAGCATAACTGTCCCGTTATACATTTTCCCCACTTCCAGTTGCAGTGGGGATACATTAAACTCAATCCTCTGAAGGTCAAAACCTATCCCGACACCAATGGCTTTTATAAAGCTCTCTTTTAGTGCCTAAAAGAAGGAAAAAATCAAAATGCAGGTGGTCAACCCATGTATGGTTCCAATCACTATATGCAGTGGCTTTCTGAATCTCCGCCTAATAGGAACCACAAGACTCTATATTGTGTGTCCCCCACTTACATTTAAAATTCTTCCACACCTATACACGATTAAACCAGGGCCAAATCCCAGGTCTTTTTCTTCTGCCTGTTATGTATAGAGAATTTCCATGGTTATATCTTGCGAGTACAATTGGCAGGAGTAAGCATGGGACAACACAGAAGCCTCCTTGCAGATACCCGAGTTGTCAAAATGCCCACTGCATTAATAAGAACTGGTCACGAAACCTGAAGGTTTTAGCTGATCATTCAATTCATTGATTATCTGTTTATTCTTCCTACAAGTAACTCAAAGTGGCTTATATATGGCTCTTAGGCAGTCTCCCACCATAGCACCTTGCAAAGCATCTTCCTTGTTTAGCTTTAGTGGAATTGTGCCATCAAGCCATTCTCTATGCTTAATGAATGATTTAACTGATCAAATGTTATTCTTATTTATATATTTATTTATTAAATACCTGTCCTTCACTATAAGGGTGCAAGGGCAGGCGTTGCAACGTTAAAGCATAACATTAAGAACTGTTTAAAACAATTTGCAATCGTGAAAATAAAGTGGGTTCTAAAAATATTCACTTCTACTATCAAAATGAAGCTGTATAATGAAGATGCCAATCACATCTCTGTAGGGAGGGAGTTCCACAGCTTAGGGGCCACCACAGAGAAGGCCACTCTTCTGGGCCAAACCTCTGAGTGCGGAAAAGCTACCAAGAGTGTCACCTCTGCCGATTCAAGAGGGTTTGTAGCAAAGGAGGTGATTGTTCACATATTTCAAGCCAGAGTTGCTTAGGGCTTTAAACACCAATTTAAACCTCAAATTTAATCGGGAAATGAACTGGCAAGCAGTGTAGCTCAGGACCACTGCTTTTTCCCTGGGGTGTGCGTGTGCAGGGGTACACATACCCCTAAACATTTTGTCAATCTAATGGGAGAATAAACTAATTTTTTTTTTTTAAAAAAAAATCGTTTCTTCCCCAGCACAGGGACTTGTCAGTTCCATTGCTACCCCCGATGGCGGCCTTTTGTCCATTTATTATATTTACTTTTCCCAAACTGAACTATAAAATTTTGATTTTCTCAAGTCAAAATAAGAGGACCCCTAAACATTTTTTTTAGAAAAAAAAGCCTCTCCCCATATAAACTGTCCGAGACTCTGCATTCGGCCTTTTCTGCAGTGCCTCCCCATTTGTGGAATGCTCTCCCCAGGGAGGTTCGCCAGGTGCCTTTATATAATATACATATACATATACATATACATATACATATACATATACATATACATATACATATACATATACATATATTGTCAGGGAACTGCCATCGGAGCCAGAGGAGGAGGGAGGGCTCCAGAGGGATGCCAGAGAGCGTCCCAGGAGGAAGAGAGGCAGCCCATCTGTGGGGGAAGGAAATCAGCGTAGCACCAGTGGAGAAGGGGGGCAGATGGGGGAATCGGTGAGGTGGCTCCATGACTCCTCGCCAGAGACCAGGAGGGAGAGCACGGGTCCTCCACTGCCCACACCCTCCCTGCGCAGAAGACTTCCGCGCAGGGAGAGTAGGCGGAGACTTGGCGTCAAAGAACTTCTGTGCTGGAAGAAGTTCAAGAAACGCCCACTGACGGATTCTGCCAGCGATTGAGGCAGCCACGGATGGGTGGCTGTCCGGACAGAAAGGGTTCACCTAGGTGACTCAGCCAGGTGTGGCGACGACTTACACACGAGCAACCCCTAGAACCATTACATATATATATATATAAAATGTGTGTGTGTGTGTGTGTGTGTTAGTCACCAGGTGAAAACGTTCTTCCTCAACCAAACCTGATTAATATTCTACTGCCTTTTAAATGCGTCAGTGGGAAGGGGTGAGTGTGTTGTTGTTTTGTTGTCTTGTTCTACTTATTTGCTTGTTTTCATCCTGTATTTTATTCTGTGAACCGCCCTGAGATTTTATGATGGATGGCGGTATATAAACCCAATAAATAAATAAATAAGAAGAAGAAGTAATAAATAAAACAGGGGTTATATGACATCGGAATGTAACCCCAGCCAGAAACCTCAATACATGGGCCTTTTCTTGGGATGAGAAAGTGCAAGGTGACTTGTAACAGGATTGGGGAATCTACCTGCCCATCAATTGTTTGGCAGGGAAGAGATGAGAGGGGAAATGCTTCAATGTTGTACAAAGCAAATAATTGAAGTTCTGTTATAACATTAAGAGAGACTGTATCCATTCATGGTGCGAGTGTGCAAGGGTGAAGCAATATTGGAGGACGGTGCTAATAGTTATAAATGAAAAAATTAAGGAGATAATAAGTGAATATTTTCTATTATGTCTCCCAAACTATGTGAATTCCCCCCCCCCCCAGAATTGCAAATAAATCTGGACTCAAGATACTGTATAATTCAACCTTGACAAGGATTGTGAATGCTAAAATGTTGAAGAAAAATGTAAGCTGGGTTTGGAAAAGAAGTAATTAGAAAAATAGGGGAAGAAATGTCAGTTATTACATGAACAATCACATTAAAGAAGTGGAGGGATACAGAGGAAAACGGGAAGACTGGAAATTAGCAGAGCAATATGTAAGAAAGGAGGAATAATGGAAGATGGAGGGAATTCATATTCTCTTATTTAATATTTAATGTAATAATGAGAATTTCAAAAGAGCAGATTAATGAATTATAAAATATTTAATATTTACTGACAGTTTAATAAGTGGGTATTTGTATGAATAATGTTTGTGTCTTCATTTATGATATGCATGTATTATGACCATTATTGTGAAAAATATTGTATGAAACTTATGTAGTTGATGAAGAAATTTAATAAAGTTAATTTAAAAAAATTAAAAGAAATACATATGAAAATACATATTTTATCACAAAATAGTATTTTAACGTGGTGAACACATTTCTAAATGTATTTCATCCTAAAATACTACTTTGGATCCACTTTGGTACATTTTTTAATGTTGAGATTGGTAATTTAAAATTAGGAGGTGTGTGAAATCTGAAAGATAAATGTAATCCATGGATGTGTTGGAAGTAGTGAAAAATATGTCACCCCACTAATATATTTTAGGAGATGGTACATAAAGACTGATTGTTAATGATAGCAGCAAATATTGAAATGATGTATGAAATATGATTATAGTGCATTA
Source organism: Podarcis erhardii (assembly GCF_964252035.2). NCBI lineage: Eukaryota > Metazoa > Chordata > Lepidosauria > Squamata > Lacertidae > Podarcis > Podarcis erhardii. Next base: position 22,574,860 of record NC_138508.1, on the reverse strand, counting down.
TAGTATTTAAGATTTGTATTGTGCATTCTATGTTATATATTAACATTATGGCATTTTGTACATTTGATACATTTAAACACAACTGTTTTGCAAAATGCAGGCCAAACAAAACCCTCCTCCGATTCTTCTTTGTAGGCTTTCAAAGCAAATATATAAACGATTCAATAAAAGTTATTCCAAACAAAGCCACTCAATATTTGAAGAGAGGCTGTGTTGACTGGATTATGGATAAACGGTTAAAAATAAAAATGGTCAGTTACCCAGTGCCTATGAAACATATCCAACTGAAGCCATTCGCTGTTCATGGACTTGATTACTCTCCACTCTTCCCCTGTAAACTGCCGCTTCATAATTCGAAAGAAGTCTGGAATTGAACCACTCCCTGCAATTAGAAAGCAAAATGACTGGGAGAAAAAAGATTGTTTAGGAACTGTGGGGATTATTCTGAACCAGACCACTGGTTCCTTTAGCTCAGTACAGTGGTACCTCGGGTTAAGAACTTAATTCGTTCTGGAGGTCCGTTCCTAACCTGAAACTGTTCTTAACCTGAGGTACCACTTTAGCTAATGGGGCCTCCCGCTGCCGCTGCACCGTGATTTCTGTTCTCATCTTGAAGCGAAGTTCTTAACCCAAGGTACTATTTCTGGGTTAGTGGAGTCTGTAACCTGAAGCGTCTGTAAAACGAGGTACCACTGTACTGTCTACACAGAGTAACAGTAGCTCTCCAGGATTTTGTAAAGGGAGACTGTCCCAGCCCTGTCTCGAGATGGCAGGGATCTGGAACAAATTTATACGATATTTGTAAGACAACTGCAAGCCATTATCATCATTAGCAGGCTTATCTGAAGATTTGCAAGATGAAATTGCTACCTATTCGGGCTGAGTAATATAATATTTTAGGTAATGTTATAACAAGTATAGGAAATGTAAAGTGAAATGTAAAGATGTAAAGTTTAATTTTGTAAACCATCAGACAGGAGGGAATGAAGCTCAGTTGAGCCAAAGAGATAAAATAAGAGGGTGTGATGTTACATAATGTGATTATATGTAAAACCAATAAAAATCATACACACACACACACACACACAGTGGTACCTCGGGTTAAGTACTTAATTCATTCCGGAGGTCCGTTCTTAACCTGAAACTGTTCTTAACCTGAAGCACCACTTTAGGTAATGGGGCCTCCTGCTGCCACCGCGCCACTGGAGCACGATTTCTGTTCTAATCCTGAAGCAAAGTTCTTAACCCGAGGTACTATTTCTGGGTTAGTCGAGTCTGTAGCCTGAAGTGTATGTAACTTGAAGGGTATGTAACCTGAGGTACCACTGTATATATATAAAATAGTGATGGTGGAGATTGAACCTTCTGTGCTCTGTCCCTCTCTGGCAGCTCGTTGTGTCTCCACGGAGATTAAGGAGAAAAAGACAATTTAAGCCACCGTGGCTGCCCTAATGCTGCTAAATTTCAAATCCCATCAGCCCCCCAGTCAGCAAAGCCAACCACCAAAGATGATAGGAGCTGTAATCAAGGGGTAGGCAACCTAAGGCCCAGGGGCCGGATGCGGCTCAATCACCTTCTAAATCCGGCCTGCAGACGGTCCAGAAATCAGCGTGTTTTTACATGAATGCGTCCTTTTATTTAAAATGCATCTCTGGGTTATTTGTGGGGCCTGCCTAGTGTTTTTACATTCTACCATTGCACTGTGGAGAACATACTAACTTATGGTCTGTGCGTGTGGTTTGGGAGCTGCACGGCCAGGGAAAAAACAATGCTATCCAGGGTTGTAAAGACTGCACCTTAGATCAAATCTATGCTGCCAGGTGCCATAAGAAAGTGGCAGAGATAGCACATGATAGTACGCACCCCGGAAATTATCTCTTTCAGCTTCTGCCTTCTGGAAGAAGGTATAGGGTTATAAAGGCCAGGACTAGCCGCCTGAAAAACAGTTTCTACGCTAATGCAATTCTGGTTCTAAGCGCAGCATAAGGGTTCTCTGTAGTGTAGTGTATTTTAAAATGGGGTTTTAGAGTTTTTAGGGGGGGTTGAATGTTTTATGTAGTTTTTATGTAGTTTTTCAATTTCATTGTTCCGCAAGGGACAATGACAATAAAGATATCGTATTGTATCGTAGAATATGTGCTTTCATTTGAAATGCATCTCTGGGTTATTTCTGGGGCATAGGAATTCGTTCACCCCCCCCCCAAATATATATATAGTCCAAACACCCACATGGTCTGAGGGACGGTGGACCGGCCCACAGCTGGAAAATGTTGCTGACCCCTGTTGTAATCTAATAACATCTGAAAGGTCACAGGTTTCCGACCCTTGTCTTAGGTGAGGAGTTGCAAATTCAGGCAAGGGCAACATCAAACATACTGAAGGAATGGGGCAATTCAGAGTATTACACATATGGTCAATTGCACGTTAATCTGGAGAGCCAAGGTCAGTGAGGATGGAATTTTCAACTGAAGCCAGAACTCTTCCTGCTGAGGATTATGGATATATAGTTAGAAAAGGACTATGGAACTACGGCTGTGAGACTTTTATATGCACAAAGATGGAAGGGCTTATTATTAGCAACAAAGGAAGAACAGCTGTTAAAACGAATGAACTTAGAAGAGATGGCAAAATTGACACGTTCAATTAGAGAAAAGTCATTGTTAACATTTGTTAAAGATTGGAAACCTCTCGTGGAGTTTTTGCATGAAAAAGAAAAAAGGAATGATATTTGGATTAGATGATTGAAGATGTTTGTTTGCAGAAAGTGGCTTTGTTGGGTGTTATATTGGATTGGACAAAGCAAATATCATTTAGATATAGACAAATGAAGGAGTTTAAGTTCTTTATTTTCCTAATTTTATTTTTCTATCTTTCTCTTTTAACCTCTTTTCTACTCTTTTTTCTTTTTCTTTAGCTTTTTCTACTCCTTTGTCCTCCCTTTTTATGGTTGTTTTTTTTTAAATGGAATTTAGATCAAAGTCTTAGTTCAGATAAAAATGGGAAAAGAAATTTGATATTAACCTTTGAATTTTTCTCTAGAAAGCCTAATAAAACTTATTTTTTTTAAAAAAGGGATTGTGAGAATGTTTTTTTTTTAAAAAATTAATGAATTGCTGGTGCACCCTATATAGATCAGTGAGGGGTTTTAACCCTTTGCCTGGTGTTGTGGTCTAATTCTGTGAATGGTGCTTCGAAATGTTTAGCTCTGAAATGTTGCACTATAGTACAATGTATACATTTTCAACTGACCCTCATTTATGTTTCCAGCAGCATTTTTTAACCTTTAGTGCTGCATTCAAACACACTTGGATATGCCTGTTTCAAGTGGGACGGGAAGAGAGACAGAAGGTCATATTTTAAAGGCCCAAACTGATATATAATGCTTTTTCATCCAAGTTGAGACACTTTTAACTGAGAGCTGCAAATGGCGGGTGGAGGGAAGGGGGATGACAACAAAGACAACTTCTTGGAAGGGCTGCAGTGAATGTATGAGCGGTGGCTTTTACAAAAAGCATTTAAGAAGCCTTGATCTCAACTAAAAAGAGATTTCTGTACAAGGATAAATAAAAGGCCAATAGCCATAAGGTCAAGTGATTTCCCACAAGATCACAGGATGACACATATTCAAAGGGGAATTTATTGCTGATGACATTGTCACCTTTCTTATCCCTAAAAGCCAAAAGATTTCAATAAGGTGTTTCTCTTTCACATAGAATGCTAAGGCTATCAGCAGTTCTTTTCCCCCTTCAGAAAATAAAATAGCAATTTGGAAGAGGGATGGCTGCCGATGATAATCCATCCTACTTTGACCAGCAAAATACGTTTCATGTGTTCCAACTTTCAGTTTAAGACTTGAGGGGAAAAGTCTTTTGATAAGCAGTTGTGGGACAGAATAAAGACACAGGTGTGTTCATACCACAGGGAACAAACCTCCTCTCAGCCAACTTTCTGCTCTATTCAGTACAGTGCCGGATTTATGTATAAGCTAAACAAGCCATAGTTTAGGGCCCCACTCTCTTGCCCCCCAAAACTCGATGTACATTTCCAAAATATAAGATTAAATACAAATAAAATAAAACCTAGATACAGCAACAGTGTTTTATCCTATTTGTTATGTGTTATCCTATTTGTTATGTGTTATCCTATTTGTTATGTGCAAATGGCTTCAGATACCTATTAGGTGCATAAATTACCATATAGCATACAGTGGTACCTCGGGTTAAGAACTTAATTCGTTCTGGAGGTCCGTTCTTAACCTGAAACTGTTCTTAACCTGAGGTACTACTTTAGCTAATGGGGCCTCCCACTGCTGCCACGCCACCGCTGCACGATTTCTGTTCTCATCCTGAAGCGAAGTTTTTAACCAGAGGTGCTATTTCAGGGTTAGTGGAGTCTGTAACCTGAAGCGTATGTAACCTGAAGCATCTGTAACCCAAGGTACCACTGTATATTCATCACAAAAAAACAGTGACAATCTGTTGACAAAGGACAGCTGGACTTATAAAGGGCTCAATTACCTTCAGTAGCTTAGGGCCTCATCAAACCTAAATCCGGCCCTGATTCAGTATGTCAGTTTCTTCCAAATTAGACATGCACTCTCCTGGGCAGTCCAGGGCTGCCCAGGCGAGAAGACCCCCTCTTGGCCTCACTGGTGTGGTCCAAAGGAAATCAGAACAATACATTTGGCACCAGCTTGGCTGGAGGAGTTGCTGAGAGAGGAGGTATAAGGTGCCATCCAACTGCCTTAGGGATTCCACTCTGGATTTGTGTAGGGTTTAGCCTTTTCTTCTCCTGAAGATATCCCACAAGGCAGAAATTGAGGATCAGAGTTTACCTCCTCCTATAGATGGGCTACCTTCCCAGGTTGACAGGCCCCATCTGCCTCTCGCTTTCTTCTACAGCACGTGCAGAAACTGTCTTATTGACCCATTATTGATCTCGTCTGCTCAATCCACTGGAGAACCTTCACAGGTGCCAGAGAAGGGCACAGAGACACTTTTGGGAACCACAATGGCAGCTCCTGGACTAGATAGCCTCCTCGATTCTATGATAATGTATGCAACCACACAAACAAGTTCAGCCAGTAATAAAAACATTCAAAATCTGGATTGAGCTACACCATTTAGCATCATCATCATATGATGATGTCAGGCTTCAGGGAATTGGCTCATCGCCCTCCTTTGGCAGTAAATAAGCAGAACAAAGAGAGAGGAGTCTCTTACCAGTTAGAAATTTTAATGATCACAGCAAGAGAACAAAGAATCCATTTCTAGGAATGAAGGTGCTCCCAATTAAGGGTTCTACCCACTTCCTCCATAGTCTTGTAACCTGATCTCACAACCACTGTGCTTTCTGTGCTGCCACCTTACCTGTTCTTCTTGACCTCGAGCTGAGTGGATGAACGCTTTCAAGTGACAGTGAGTCTGTTAACTCTCTCCCAGTTCTTCTCCTCCTAGCTGTTCCCCATCCAGTACTTCCCAGCTTCTGCCTTCTGAACTATGTCCCTCTGCAAACCACTGTTCCAAATCTATACTGTCCTCCTGCTCCTAGGAAGATTCAGGATCCTGAGGTTTCCACCATTCCTCCTCAATGCAGCCCTCCTCAGCACAGTCCCTGACAGATGATGATGGCAGTATATAACAAGAGATGTTTTACAGAGCAGCAAAGAAAAGTAAAATAAAATCACTGTAAAAACCAGTCATTTCATTTCACAAATGTAAAAGAAAAATGTTGGTAACAGTTGCTGTGAAAATCTAATTTTAGGAAGTATTCAGAAAGAATTTATTTTGGGTCCAGTACTTCTACAACAGAACTTTTGTGCTCTCTTGTTGTCTAGGTAAAGTGTTTGAAGTAAAATGTGTGGAATGAGGTGGACAGAGAAGCAAACAGGAAAGCCGGAATCTTTAGAAATACACCAGAGAATTCTCAAGGCAATAGTACACTAAATTAAAATGAATCCATGCTTCCCAATGCATTGGGGTAGCTGGCAAAAATAAATAAAACTAAATAAGAGAAATGAAGATGGAGGCATAATATCAGTTTACTGGAGAAATCACCAAAAGACATATACTCATTATTAAGCAAGGCCTTGTAGATTTCTGGTTTTAGCTTACAAAGCTAAGCATACTGGGAAATTATTAGCAAGCTCATTATCTGGAAAAAAGACATCTCTCTCCTTTTTTTAAAAAAATAACAGCAATTACAATCCTACCAACTGCATTTAAAGAGAGGGGAATTAAAAAAGCCAACTTCAGAAGCAACCTTTTCCTTTGGAAGGCCAAGTTCTTACTATCTTGCCTTGTTAATGTATCTGATTAACTATATAATACCATGAAATTTTGTAAAAGATTAGAACTTGCAGCAGAAACATGTACCTCTCCAGATGCTGCCTGACTCCAACTCCCATCAACCCCAGTGAGCATGGCCAATGGTCAGGAATAGTGGGAGATGGAGTCCAGCAACATCTAGAAGACCACAGGTTCTCCAAAAGTTCTGCCATCATCTGTTTGAAAGTAAGGATATTGACAATTTTGGCAGATCTTTACATTACAAATGTGATAGATTTTCTTGGAAACAGGATGAGAATATTGCAAATATTAATACTGGATGCATAAAAGCTGACTCCTTTTGGAAGCAAAATGGTCCAGGCCCATAATTATTATTCAAAGCTTTACTAGCTAGAACCTCTTCAAAAACAAGTACAAAACAATCAACGATACAGCCGGACAATTCCATAAGGCATATGCATATCCAAGCATAGGTTCTTCTTAAATGTATATATATAATGTAATTATGATCAGAGTAAAAATCAAATCTATGTTTCTCCCATAACTTCTTTCTTTTGTTATCTGTGGCGTCCAAAGAGAGACTAACAGGCAACTTCCTTCAAAATGAAGATTTGCAATTGAATACCTTAATCACATGATCTAAGGTTAAACACTCATGTGTAAACCAGCAGAGAACAGCAACAGTTAATGGTCAATCCAACTAAAGCTCAGAGAGAGCTGTCTTGTAGCTTAGTATATACTAAAATGGAATTTTCCAATGTTAAACCCTTTCAGCAATAAACAATCGTTCTCCTTTTCAGTGTGCACTTAAACAATTATACTTCACAGAGAACAAGACTAGATTTCTCTGCCATATTTATTTCCAGAGAAAGCAGTGTTTGAACAAAGGAAGATATCCCGAAAATGTGCTTCCTCAAAGCGAGGAATGTCCATTAGGGGCTATTTCAGTCTTTCTCAAAGAGTGGCCTGAGACCCACAGGTGGGACTCAGCACCACAGCCTGCCCCTCTGCCCTGCCCCCTAGTGCCAAAATTCTGAACTGCATTCTTTTACAGAGGCAACAGAGTGGGGGGAGGGAGGGCAACTTCCCAAGAATAATAAATGCTTTATTTTAATTTCAAATAAAACTTATAAAAAGCTAACACATTTATCTTTGGAGTGTTTTTTTTTTTTTAAAAAAAACATATTTATCTGTTATCCTGCAGGTTAGATACAGACTTCTGGGTCACAAAAACCTAGGCATGAGGTACCTATTTATAAAATGGGATGAAGTGACAGAAAAAAAATCTTTTCAGCAACTGTGCTGCTAAATATCTCATTAGCAACATAAACGTAATTAATGTTTTATCTGTTATGAACAGATTAAAAAAGCTGTTGTGCAGCTCATACTCCTTATGTTCATAATTGAAAGCAACAGTTTCTTATCTCCCCTCAAACAGAGAAGCAACAGACACTTTTTTTCTTATGCGGGGTGGGGGAATAAGTCAAATATTATCACCATCCAGGGCACTAAATAAAGGCTTTAGATCTCTGAAATGGAGGAATCCTAGGCACATGTACCTGGGAGCAAGACCCAGTGAAACAGCAGAACTTAACTTTCAAGTATTCATGCCCGGGATTTGTCTGGGAAGAGAATAATTGGCTGCTAGAATCTTCATGTCTAATTTCCTTCTGAATGAATCGTATCTGAACTTCGCTCCCTCTCTAGAGTGTTCATTTCAGGGAGCAGACAATCCAGCTTTGCGTCAGCAGTTGTAAAATTAGTTTTAACTTATTTTTAATTGATTTCCCCTGGCAAGGGATAGATGATAACTGTTAACTGACGGGGTAGGATAAGCCCTGAGGACGGATGATAACATTAATGTTAATGACGGCTAAAAAATGTTAGGGGGAAAGTGAAGAGTATTCTGAAGGCACCGAGAGAGGGGTGAGCGGTTTCTGGTTTGCTCTAGGCCCACATTTCAGAAGTACATCTTTAAAAAAACACACACACCACAAAAGGTATCTATGTCTCAGGTACTTAGAAAAGGAAATACCACCCAGGACATTCCAAGTATCAGTCCTTAGCGTGCAGCTATGAATTCTATAAATCACTGCAGAACCTGTCAGCACATTATTCTTACAGGTAGGGTGGTATTCATGAGCAGTTTTGAGAAGCAATAGGGCATGACTCTGCTATTTCCCCCCCTCCCTTTTGACAGGTGTCCTGCAGTATTTCCAAGTGCACAACAGGCAATTCAACAGGCATAGATTTTCACTACTGCATTCCCATCTTCCCAACGGCAGCCATGGGGAAGCTTGAGCCTGAGTTTAACTCTTTCTCTACTCTACTCCCATTGTTTTTATATATAAAAAACCACATCTCTGCATGGCACCTGTGGAGGCCTCCCTTGAAATCTATACAGTAAAGCACTTTAAGCTCCACTGATGATCAAAAAAAAAAATTAAGTTCAGCTGAATATTATCAGGATAATAAGCACTAGCCCGAAACTTTCCACCATGCCACACTTCACAGCTAAAAATAATATTCTGTATGCCCTGCCACTCACAGAAAATAATCTTAATGCAATTATTCCCATAAATGAATGCAAAAAACCAACAACCTGGAAATGTTCTCATGCTGTGACTGAACATACTTCAGTTAGACCTCTGATGGAATATGCTGGTGGGATCATGATGCAAATGGAAATGGAAAAAATAAAAGCAGCAGTAGCCATAGGAAGTAAAATGCTTTAATTGCACCGAAGAGGGACTTATGGAACAATCCTATCTGGCAAGATGGATGGGTTAGGATCCAGCTGGGTTATACTGATGAAACTCCCTCATCCTTGGCTGGTATATCTCTCTCATCCTGGCTCAGCCAGGACCTAGCTGGCTGAACTGAGCCCAGAAGATCTTCAATCTTCAGCCAGTGTAAGCATTGAAAGGGGTGGGGGGGTTGCAGCGGGGGCGAGACCATGGCAGGGGGGAATTAGGCTGGATCCTAAGCCTGGTTCATCTGAATCACATGACCTGGCAACCTGGTATAAATTAAGCCGGCAAAAAGGGTGGTGTAACTCAAACACAATATTGAAGGCTGGCTTTCTCTCTGCCATGCTTAGGCTGGCTCATCCAGCTGTAGCCTCACTGCTGATCGGAATTTGGCTCTGGTTTATCTTTAAGGTAAAGGTACCCCTAAACATTAGGTCCAGTTGTGGCCGACTCTGGGGTTGCGGTGCTCAACTCGCTTTATTGGCTCAGGGAGCCGGGATACAGCTTCCGGGTCATGTGGCCAGCATGACTAAGGCGCTTCTGACAAACACGGAAATGCCGTTTACCTCCCTGCCGGAGTGGTACCTATTTATCTACTTGCACTTTGACATGCTTTTGAACTGCTAGGTGGGCAGGAGTAGGGACCGAGCAACAGGAGCTCACCCCGTCGCGGGGATTTGAACCGCCGACCTTCTGATCAGCAAGTCCTAAGCTCTGTGGTTTTAACCCACAGTGCCACCCACGTCCCTATCTTTACTCTGGCTTAATTTACACTGGCTTGCATGATGCCAGCTTCCTGTGCTCCTTATGCAAGGCTATTACAACAGTAGCATGCTAGATAAGCAAGCAGTTTGGAGCTGAGTCGAAATTTCTTTTACTCTCTCTCCCCTAGGAAAATACTTTCTGCTTCCATTATCAGCTTTTTCACAGCAGAACCTTGAAAAGCCCATTAATCAAAAAGTGAGCGGAAATGGCAGCATGCATATTATACAGATGCAGATAACTCTTCTCTGTACATTTATGCACCGGAAAGCCATTTACATTATTTTCTCCATGTTAGTTACTTTTAAGTTGCGTTGGTCTCAATGGAGGCAAGCAGCCCCCGTGCTCAACTCTTGCCGCTATTTAGAGGACTCAAATAGTGCTTAACTTGGGATGTGCAGTTGCTTGTGCAACAGAAATCCACAGGGCCTCCAGCTCACCTAACCTTGCAGAGCAGATTTTGAGGTTACCAAAGGCAGCCCCTCCGACAGCACGTAACAGTAATCTGGCAGGGACAAGGACATTAATGATCAGAGCTGGCCTTGGTCATTCATCCCTTTAGACTGCAATCCAAAGTTTTGCAGAAAGGGAGATATAGTGTTGCATCTGCAGCCGGGACATTCAAGGTGACGCTGGAAGTTTATGGCCACAGACCATTCAGGAACAATCTCTGCACCATTTTAGCCTGCCTTTTAGAATGCAGTTAAAGCTTATCTTTCCTGGCGGTCTTCCATACCTGCTGATTTTTAAACATTATGAAGCAGCTCTTACTTAGAGGGTTTCACCCAAAAAGTTTACTTTTAATGAATTTTTAGGTTCCTGATTCGATTTCTTATAGCTTTGCATAAGGCAAGGCAATAGATTATCACCAATCTCCACAGGAGCTTACCAGCACTCTGTAAATAAAAGCAGTTATTGAGTGTTGGCGAGGCATTGAGAACAGTATAGAATCACTGGAAAAGTAACATGTTGTATACTTCTCCAGCCCCCACCAAAAAGAGATAAGGACAAAACAAAGTAATTAAGGAGCCTAGTCTGAAGAACAGATCTACACTACAAAAATACCTGCTCTATACTAGTTAGATTATCATGGTTTGCCCCAAAGAATCCTGGGAGCTGTAGTGTAGCAAAGGTGCTGAGAATTTCCTGTTAGAGATGTCTATTCATTCCCTGACAGAGATACAGCTCTTATAGAAGAGAAAATGGATTGGTTATTATAGCATATTTGGGTGCCAAAATGGTTTTCACATATCATGACGAGAATCCCCTTTTCAATGTGGCGGTTTAAATGTTGCAGATGGCTTCATCCGCAAGTGCTTAATGTTTTGGAATCTGAATATCAGATGGAAAGGTTTTCCACAGATCAATAGTGCCACCCTGTGGCTGCTCCTAAGATAAAGAAAAATACAAATCCCTTGTAACTCTAGTTTTTGGAACATAAAGCCTCTTTCCTTTCTGGAAGGAAAAACACACACACACACCGTTCCACAGAATTGGGGCGGGGGGTGTTTAGCCCAGCCTTTTGTTTTCCAGATAATCATATTGGTATCGTTTGATTCTTTGTTTACATGAATTGCTTAGCCCAAGGCAGGGTACATACACCAGTATTATAAGAACTTGGTGCTTGAGATTACTTTTCACTGCCATTTCTTTTTTTTCCTCATCTGTCATGTCTTTTTAGATTATAAGCCTGTTGCCAGGGACCATCTTAGTACTGATATTTGTCACACCCCAGCTTTTTCAGCTCAAAGGTGAGGTAGAAATACCTTAAATGGGCAAATAAATACTGTTAGGGACTAAACCCTAGAAATTATAAATGGCAGGATTTTGAATATTTGGAGTACTGAAGGGAAAATTGCAGTCAAGTGGAAAAGCACAAGCTAAGCTTCTGTTCCAAGCTAGGGCCTCACCTAGGTTAGAGGTATTAATGTGACAAAAAGTGTTGATGGCCCATCTGAGAGGAATATTGGGCCTAGGCAGACAGAGGTTGCCATGGTGATGGGGTGTGTGTTTGAGGTGACAAGAAAAGAGAGTTTTTAGAGCAAGGTGTGCTGGGAAGAGGAAGGGGGAGAACAAAGACTGGGATCCATCTTGGGCAGGCTGGCTGGGAGAGATGCCTTTGACTCCATGGCTGTAGGGGACCAGCCCCTCTTGAAATGACCATGCTGTAAGACAGGCATCCCCAAACTCAGCCCTCCAGCTGTTTTGGGACTACAACTCCCATTATCCCTAGCTAACAGGACCAGTGGTCAGGGATGATGGGAATTGTAGTCCCAAAACAGCTGGAGGGTGGAGTTTGGGGATGCCTCCTGTAAGGTCTGGACTTCCTCCACATAGACTGAAGGTGTGAATATGTGAATAAATCATATTTCTTAAAGCTTCAACATCTCCACCACGTCTTCAATTCTCCAAAGCAGCACAAACCCTGGGTGAGCGCCTGGAACCCACTGCGGGTGGCGCCCAACTTCTGTAACAATACGTACATGCATACATTCAATAAAAACATGTCAAACAAAATTAGAAACATGCCAAAGGTCTCTTTGGCATGTCTAAGTGTTGAATGGTCTCTTTAAATTTGAAGGTTCATTATTGTTCCACAAGATGTGTATTTCTTTAAGGGCCAGAGCAAATAACATGACCTAGTTTTACAGCTGTGAAGCAGTATAGCAGGTGCTGTTAAGTTGTGTTAATTAAGCTGTGTCAGCAATTGGGTATAGTATATAAAGAGCAGCACCTAGCTCTCTCAGTACCCTGGTGGTTGGGTTGGTGGATGGGTCATGCTTATTGATATATTATAATTAATGTAAAAGGAGTTTTTGTTTTTGTTATTAAAACCTAGCTAAAGTTATTTTGTGTTCCTTGTCATGTGTGGTCTCCCCAGTAAGCTCTCTGCAGCACAACTAATCTGCAAAATAGCCAACACTAAGAAGGGCTGGGTAAGATTCCCTCCTGAAACCTTGGACAGCAACTGCCACACAGTGTTGTGGGCAATGTTGAGCCAGATGAACTGATAGTCTGGCTTGGTATATAAGTCAGCTTCCTGCATTCCTAAGATTGGAACAATTCAGCCAATGGCAGTCAGAGACTGTGAACGAAGGAAAGCTCAGCCAATCGCTGTACCCCTAAAAAATCTCTCTACAGTGTGTGTTGCAATAAATGAGCAAAGTGGCTTCTCTTTCCCGTCCTAGGGCACTGTAGATTATTAATTAATTTTTTTAAGAGTGACTATAGTACACTTACCTGGCATGCTCGTCTTCGTAACGTCAATGCCAGCTTGACAGTCGGGCTCGGCGGCAAGAACAGCATAATTCCCTTGATGGGAGACATTAAAGCTGAAGCTGGAATGGGCACTGCTTAAGTCATTTGCAAGGACAGGTTTGCCTTTTGAAGTCCTTTGTAACTTTATTTCATTCCAAGGAATCTTCAGCTTCTCTGCAATTAATTTTCTTATCAGCAGCCGGCCAGCCTATGAGGCAAAATGAACAAATAATGCACAGCAAGTAACTGTTCTGTGTAAAGGGGGGGGGAGGGGGGAATATATTAAGATACCATTTGCCTTCAAAAATGTTTTGACAGTTCATTATAGAGCACAGCTATGCTTTATATGCTTTTAAAAACAGAATTAAAACACAACTTTGGTAATCTTCATAGAACTCTAGTCCAATGGTTGCCATTAATTTGATTCTGAATTGATTTTAGAATGATTTGATTTTAGAATGTATTTCAATTAATTGATTGTGATTTTATGTAAACTGTGTTATTTTTACTGTTGTTAGCTGCTCTGAGCCCAGCTTCGGCTGGGGAGGGCAGGATATAAATAAAATGTTGTTATTATTATTATTATTATTATTATTATTATTATTATTATTATTACAAGTTGGGCCAAATATTACAGCTACTTTATAATATAATAATAGAATATAGAATAGAATAGAATATAACAGAACAGAATAATAATGCACACACACATATACATTTGAGGGGTCTTAATATATCTATATATCTACACACACACACACACAGTGGTACCTCGGGTTAAGTACTTAATTTGTTCCGGAGGTCCGTTCTTAACCTGAAACTGTTCTTAACCTGAAGCACCACTTTAGCTAATGGGGCGTCCTGCTGCCGCCACGCCGCTGGAGCACGATTTCTGTTCTCATCCTGAAGCAAAGTTCTTAACCCAAGGTACTATTTCTGGGTTAGTGGAGTCTGTAACCTGAAGCGTCTGTAACCTGAAGTGTCTGTAACCCGAGGTACCACTGTGTGTGTGTGTGTGTGTGTGTGTGTGTGTATTCCACTCTTCCTGCAAGAAAGACAGAAACAGGGGCTGTCCTACTTTATACTCACAGCAACCGTGAGAAGTAGGCTTGGCTTAAACCCATGTTTCTCTCATCCGTCCTATACCCTCCAACCCAGCCCCCATATGCCTCGGCCTACAACTCCCTCAGCCATACTGACAGTGAATGTTGGAAATATCTGGAGAGAACCAGGTTGGGGAAGCTGCTCTAATTAATACACTGAAATAGAATGGTAGCAATGATGGAACTTACTGTCTATACACATGAACAGGAGAAACCCATGGCTGGTCCTTAGTTTGTCAGGAAATGGTTCACTTTTATTACATTTTCAAATGATGCATTTAATGAGGAACTCATAGGCATTGCTCTCTATGATTTAGCAGTGAGTTTGCACTCCACACACCCCTCCCATGGCTATTTTTATGATTTAGAAAAGTATTAGAAAGATTGCACTCATATATTATCCGCTGAGCACCAGCACCACCTATAGCACAGGAGATAATACAAGCAGCAAACAGAAATCCCATTTTCACATCTGCCTACAGAGCTGATTAGAATGGATCATACCACACAGTTCTGCAGTGACTCAAGCCGATTTACATTTCATTTATTTTAAAACGTCGGCTGGAAGTAGACATTACAGAGCATGCATGGATGCCACCGAAGAGCCTGGGATCTACGTCTCCTCCTCCTTTCAACTCTTTTATTCCGTTACATAATAAAGTTATAAAACGACCAGGAGACATTACCATTGTAGGGGCAGTTCTGGGAGGAGAGGAGCTAAATGAAAGCTGGTCCCAGCCAAGATGAGGCTCACCTGGAGCCATAATTATATATCTCTAGGCAAAAACTTTCTCTTATAACCAGGCCTTTGGCCTTTAATTGGTATGGCCTTTTAGAAGTGGGTGGGGTGTTTTTAATGTATTTCTATTTCCTCTTGATTTTAATATACCTTTGTGGGAGGGTTTGTCTGTCTGTTTGGTTGGTGGGTTGTAAGTCGCTTTGTGCTGCCCTGGGCAGGATAAATTGACCATCAAATTTAATTTAAAAAATAAAAATGATGATGGAATGAGATGGTTAGTTTCTTCTGCATCCTTTTTTAAAAAATATATTTTATTTAGGATTTTCTTGTTTTACAGAAGTGTAATGTCTCGTATTTTTTTTTTCCCCCATGTAACATTTTTACAAATCCGTTTCATTTGTTGAGGCATTAAGGGAAGAAAAAAAAAAAGGAAAAAGAAAGGGGGTGGAGGGAGGGAAGATGGATGGGGGTGGGGTCAGGTGGTGGTGTTTCTATTATGCTTAATGTATGTAGAGTTTGGTGTCAGCGTTGTTTGTGTTGTTCACTTGTGTTCCTTTGGTGGTGAGAGAGTTTGGGGTTGGCCTAAGGTGTGATTGTTTGTTAGTGATTGGCTGTGGTGATCTTTGTTTTCGTGTGTGAGTGGGGTGGGTGGGTGTTTTGGATCAGGTTAGCCATATTGATTTGTATGCTGTTGGTGGATTATTGTCATTGTCTTGTTGGGCTGTGTATGTGATAAAGGGGAGCCATATCAGGGTGAAGGTGTCTTCTTCTGTTTGTCCCCATGTCAGTTTCAGTTTATTAGTTAATTTTTCCAGTAGGGCTGTTTCCCATACTATTTGGTACCATTGGTCCATGCTTACTCCTGACAGGTCTCTCCAGTGTCTGGTTATGGTGTTTCTGGCTGCTGAAAGTAGGTGGGTTATGAGTTCTTTGTGGTGTAAATGGGCGTTGTTGTCTTGGAAGATGTTTAGTAGGGCCAATTCTGGGGTGATATCTAATACTTGTTTAGTTATTTTACATATTTCTCGTATGGCTGTTGCCCAGAATAGTTGGATTTTGGGATTCTGCATCCTTTTGATATAGCCAAGTGGGAGGTGGCAACTGGGAAAGGGCTAGAGAAACTTAAGCTTGCTTAGTACCCTCCTGGAGTATTTTTGCCAGGCTGGAATGTGTCCTTGAACTCTGGTATTCGCTCCTGCTTGTCTGGATGGAGGATACAGAGAAGAGTGTTTCAGTTTTTGTAGAAACTAGCAAGCTGGATAGCTCAGTCAGTAGAGCATGAGACTCCATCTCAGGGTTGTAGGTTCCAGCCCCACGTGGGGCAAAAGATTCCTGTGTTGAAAGGGCTTGGACTAGATGGTCCCTTCCAACTCTATGATCTCTTTTATGTGCGAAGGCAAAATTAAGCATTCTTTGCTCTTCCAGCATCTGCGTCTGGCCCTGACCAGCACTGATTTCGGCCCCCAGAAAGCTGCTTATAAGCGAATGTGGCCCTTGGGGCTGAAAACAGTTCCCAACCCCTGCTCTAGAGAGTGGCAATAGACAACAGAGCACCCACCATCCAGTCATTTTCATTTTGCAAGTATTCAAGATCAAAAGCAGGCTAAAAGAACCCTCCATTTAAGGAAACTCAATGAAGGCCCAAACGCCCAATACCCTGGAGCCAACGCTATGCTGATGGGGTAGTTTGGCGCTGAGATCCAGCGCCGAGGGACTCCTGGCGGTTCCCTCATTGCGAGAAGTGAGGTTACAGGGAACCAGGCAGAGGCCCTTCTTGGTAATGGCGCCCGCCCTGTGGAACGCCCTCCCTTCAGATGTGAAGTAAATAAGCTGCTAAGACATCTGAAGGTAGCCCTGTTTAGGGAAGTTTTTAATATTTAATGCTGTATTGTTTTTAACACTCGATTAGAAGCTGCCCAGAGTGGCTGGGGAAACTGAGCCAGATGGGTGGGGTATAAATAAAAAACTATTATTATTATTTATTATTATTACAGCAGTTATCAGGATAGGGGACTGGGCAGACTCTATTGGTTCAATGCATCTCTAACTTGCAAAAGTCTTTGTCTAGAAGCACCACCTTTATGCTAAAATAACAACTAAGAGATGAGAGATATTCATCTCAGCAAAGTATATCTTAAAATAAGAGAATAAATATACCACTGCAGCCTTGGCATCGCGACGGAAGACAAACTGTTCGACGCGCTCTCTTTCTTCAGGCTGTATGAGGCACATGGACAGCAACCAATCCTCACGGCGAGGGACCCAGGTGCCATAGGAAAAGGCCCAACGTACTCTCTCCATAGCAAGACGCTCCAAGGAAGCCACAGCACACCGGAACATATGTTTTAAAACGTCAGCCCGAGGGGTACACACGTGGCGGAATGGGGAGAGAAATGGGAGGCTGACAGAACTCTTGGGCCAGTGAGTTCTGGGTTCAAATCCCTACTCGAGTTAGGATGTTAATTGAATGACCATCTTTCAGTCTCTTGCAGGGTTGTTGTGAATGCAACATGGATTAAGCCCCTCTCCATGTGAGGTCATTGAAGGAAGGGGCAGGATCAGAATCATATAAATAGAACGATGCTCTGTCTTTACTCCAGCGTAAACAAACGCCTCCTCTGCCCAGACCGCAATTCTGCAAGCCCCATTCAATTTAGTGGGGCTTACCTCCAATCAGGTGTGTTTAGGATTAGGAACTACTGTACTGAGGAAAGGTTAATAAAGGATTTAAATGCAAATGCATCCCAAAAGTCTTCTCTCAAGGACTGGATTTCAAGTGGGACCCCTTGCAGTTTTCAAAACCTGCTCCTCTTGGCATTACTTAGAGACATTGCAGCTGACAATGGGCCAAAATGTACACGAATAGACAAATTGTTTCCCTTCTTTTGCTAGCAATCTAGGCAGGTTTTTTTTTAAGGAGAGGGGAGAATGCGTTGCTCTCCTGTGGAGAAATAGCGCTGCTGCTGCTTCCAGGAGGGAACGGGGCTGGCTGGACTCGAACATCCGAAGTGCTGGGCACTGAGCGTAGAGATGGCTGCAATTCTTAACCCCACTTACCTGGGAGTAAGCCTCGCCGAATTCAACGGGGCTTACTTCAGAGTATAGGCGTGGTTTAGGATTGCACCCAAAACTTTTTAAGCCAGGAGACTCCAAGGCTGCAGGAAGCCCCGCTGGACTCAACGGGACTTGCTTCCGAGTAATCAGGCGAAGCAGTCCGCGCTGCAGAACTGCAGCAGCAAAACTTGAGGGGAAATAAAGTGCAAGCTCCGCAGCGCGCGTGGCTCACTCTCCCCTCTGCTCGCTCCCTTCGATGAAGGTTCGAAAAAGAGGAGGAGGGAAGGAGGGACTCGCGGAGGTTAGCGAGGGAGAGGAAACGCAGCAGCCAATCGGGAGCCAAATGCAAAACACGGCAGACCAATCACCATCTCCCTCCGGAGAGTACATAGAGGTATAACAAGAAAAAAAAGGAGGTTGCGCGCGGTGCTCATTCTGAGTTCTGCTTTACAGAAGCCACATGCGAGGCAACAGCATTGCATAGAATACGGGGCGAAGCGGGGGGAGAATCTGAATTTCCATATAGAACCCTGTCCTATATTTACATTGCTTTCCCCCTCCCCGACGCTCACTTTCAATTGATAACCTGAAGCGTCTCTTTGTTTTCATCGAGCTCATGGCTCTTGGGAGCGAGGGGCGGTCCCCGCTCTTGACAACGTCGGCGGCACCGGCTGTTACGAGGAGGCGGGCTTTTGCGCTTTCTTAGCGACACGGACTTGCGCCACTCACAACACAGGACGCGATCGATGGGCAGCAGGAAGAGCCAATGGGAGGACAGCGTCGGCTTTTGCAGATGTCGGGTGTCGCGGATGGTCTCGGAGTGGCTGCGCTGGATGCAGGTGGGTGGTTAGCGGCGCGCACCGAGGGGGAAACCACGGAATGGAAGGCCTCCGCTGGGCTATAGGCGGCGCGTTCCTAACGAGGGGTGTTAAACTCGCCAGCCTGGCAGCTTGAACTGGGTTGTCTGAGGTAAAAGGGAAAGCGCTATAGAACGGGCCGTGTTTTAGATTGGTGTCTCTGGTGATGAGCATGCGCGTGGGGCATGCGCAGAACAGCCACTGAAGCTGTTACGTAGCGTGTGCCCTTAGTTGTTCCCAGACGTTCCTCCCAGCTGCGAAGGCGGGGCTTCTATAAACAGTAAGGCGATGATATTCAAGCTGAATGATGCTAGGGATAAGTGCTGCTGTTTCCCGAAGGGCAGTTTTGTGGGCCTTTGGCAGGAAAAGCAGCAGAGAGTTTCAATTATAGTGGATTCCCCCCCCCCCCTTATATGTGGAAGAGGAAAGGCTGTAGCTCAGTGATAGATTTTCTGCTTTGCATTCGGAAGGTCGTGGGTTCGGTTCACAGCTTCTCCAGGTAGGGTTTGGAATGTCCTCTGGCTGAAACCCTGGAGAGCTGTTACTTGTTCTAGCAAGCTCGATTTTACCAGCAGCCTGCAGCTTCCTTTGCTCCTAAGTGGCTTACCGATGCCAAGGTGTTCGTGTCGTCAAGCATGCTATGCATTACTGCTGTTAATTAATTTGCTGCACTTCCTTTTGGCCTAAGTGACTCTGCATGTTCTCCTCAACTTTTACAATCACACCCACCCACGACTGATCCAGTACATACACATGCATCTGTAAATGAGGACAGTACTTTATGAGTCTGATGAAGTGAGTTGCAGTACGATCATGGCTTATGCACATTTAACATAGGCAATTTCCAAATTTATGTGCATGTGGGGGGGGGGTGGAGGGAAAAAAACCTCATCAACATCCCACCCATCATTGTACAGCTTAGGAAAGGGTGCTGAGGTGGAGTCAGTGTGAGCATCATTGGAGAACGTGAGGAGGTGCAGTTGGCGATTGAGAGTAGCCTTGGTGATTAAGAAAACATGGCCCCCAAACGCAAGCCAGGGCCCTCTGCTGGCGTGCAACACAAGAAACAACGTTTGATTCCAACACGGCAAGAAAAAGTAGCGGTGCTGGACTGCTTGAGAGATGGCATGTCAGTCTCTAGTGTGGCACGCAAATATGGCTACAGCGAATCGAGCGTCCATGCCATCCAGGTTCGAGAGAGAGAAATCCGTGACATTGTGGCAGCAAGTGCTCCAATAACTGCTCAGGTGACAAGCCAGGTGGACGACGAGGCTTTAGCAAAGACTGAGAAGGCATTAAACTTGTGGCTTGAAGACATGAACTGCAAACGCATGCCTACTGATGGCGTGATGTTACGGCAAAAGGCTCTCAGCCTCTATGCACTCTTCAAACCTTCTGCCGAGGATGGGCAGCCTGTGAAGGAATTCAAAGCCAGTCACGGTTGGCTTACTAGTTTTAGGAAGCGCTTCAAACTGAAAAATGTGCACGCAACTGGTGAAGTGTCTGCATGTGCAGACAAAGAGGCAGCAAAAGCCTACCCCAAGCAATTAAAGGAACTGTTAGACGAAAAGGGATACCTTCCTGAGCAAGTTTTTAATGCTGTTGAGACGGGGCTGTTCTGGAAAAAAATGCCTGAGCGGACGTACATCTCCAAATCAGAAAAACAAGCCCCTGGCTTCAAAGCAGCTAACGACCGTGTGACTGTGTTGCTCTGTGGCAGTGCAGCTGGGCACTTAATAAAGCCAGGCTTGCTGTACAGATCTGCAGTCCCCCGTGCCCTGAAAGGCAAGAACAAAAATCTCCTGCCTGTGTTTTGGCAACCCAATAGAAAGGCTTGGGTAACTGCAGCAACGTTTCAAGATTGGTTCCACAATTGCTTTGTTCCGGAAGTTAAGCGGTACCTTGAAGAGAAACAACTGAACTTTAAGGTGTTGCTGATTGTGGACAATGCTCCTGGTCACCCCGAGGCACTCTGCTTTGCACATAATGATGTTGAAGTTGTCTTTCTCCCGCCCAACACGGCCTCCATCATCCAACCTCTCGACCAAGGTGTGATTCGGTGCTTCAGGGCAACTTACACAAGGCTAACCTTCTCATGGATACGTAACGCTATGGATACTGATCCCAACTTTGATGTCATTGAGTGCTGGAAGTCCTTTAACATGGCCAGTTGCATCACTTACATTAAGCAAGCAGTAGATGCAGTCAAGCCCGAATCGGTGAATGCATGCTGGCGCAAGTTGTGGAAAGAATGTGTGGATGATTTTAAGGGTTTCCCAGCCATTGACAATGAAGTGGAACATATTGTCCAGATGGCCAGACAAATGGGTGGTGATGGCTTTGTTGACCTCACTGAGGAAGAAGTTGAAGAGTTAATTGATGGCCATGGAGGAACGTTAACTAATGAAGAGCTGGAGGAACTGCTAAGATCAAGTACAGAAGATGAAGAGGAGGAGGATGAACAGGATGAGCCAGCAAGTTGGAATCTGCATAAGTTTGCTCAAGTCTTCCAAACAGCAAAACACCTGAATGATTTGATCGCTGAGTTTGATCCCTCTATGGAACGAAGCCTCAAAATCACACAGGGTATCACAGACAGTTTGAGACTGTATCGAGAAATGTTTGAACAGCTCAAGAGACAACAGCAACAGTTGCCAAGCACCATGTTACTCACAAAAAACGCAGCGGTAGCAAGTGAGCCCACACAATCAACTTCTGAAGCTGAAACAGAGCCAACCACTTTGCCTGCAACTCGTAATCTGTTGCTCAGGCCTGGCCCATCATCTCCTGGAGCAACCTCAAGCCCTGAAGAGGATGAGGAAGACTAAGCAACACAGTCATTGTGCACAGGTAAATGCTGGTGTGCTTTTTATGGGCCATTTACCTGGTTTTTAAAGAGTTGTATTGACCATATGGTATTCTGGCTTTACATTCTCTCACCAGAATGCAACCCCGTGTAAGATGTGATCATACTGTATATTCCATGAAAGCTTGTATCATAATACATTTGTTAGGATGGGATTCAACCTTTACTCAGAGTAACAAGTTTGCATAATGAGCAGATTATATCCGTCATTTCCTGTGGGAACATTTCTAATCCAGGTTTTCTCCCTCCATGCTTTTTGCCTGAAACTTCTGCAGCCAATCAGCAAAAGCCAAAGAGGAAAAACTGATTTGTCCGATCTCTCTCTTTACCCCCATGGTTTCTGCCCAAAATGGCTACCATTGACCAGCAAAACACAAACAAGTAATAAAGTGGGCAAACTCTAGCTGTTCGAATATATGAATCAGTTGTTTATATAGCAAGGTTTGGATATAATTCTTTGGGACCTTGTTTTCCCGCAAAAAAACAAATAAAGCAATGCAGTAATAGTTACAGTTTATACCCCAGATTATTTTTATTTTTTTAGTAACACTTAAAACATTTAAGCCTTAGGAACTCATGGTGGTTACAGTGAAATATATTCACTGCAAACCAGCATACAAGCATCATTCTGTGCATGGATTTCTTCATCACTTGCTTTGAAAGTGTACCCGGAGGCAAGTTACCGATGTGATTCCAACCTGTGATGTATTATTTGGATGGCATTTCTAGCTATTTTTATTATTTAAAATATTTATACACCTTTCCCAATATGGATAAAGATTCCTTGGATCACCACACCTAGCATACCATACCTATGAAGTCATTTTTGGTCAGTAATTTTGTTGTGTGTGTCTAACTTTTATATTATCTCCTTCAGCAATAAGAATAGAGTGCAGAAACCATGGACAACCAATATGATTTCATTAGCACCCCAACGTGCAATGGAATTTCATCTCGTGAGCAGAAAGCCAGCTCCTTGGTGGCTGAAGGCCATGGCCAACAAATCTTAAATGTACTGCAAAGCTTCAGAGATCAAAACAACTTTTTTGACTTCAAAATACTTGTGAAAGATGAAGTGATCCCATGTCACCGTTGCGTATTGGCAGCATGTAGTGACTTTTTCAGGTAAGCCTATGATGTAGTTCTTGTGTGCATAGATATATATATATAGATATAGATATATATGACTATAAACATGGAGATATATATATATATCACTGTTACATATGTGATGTAGTTAATTCATTCTTCTATTCAATTCACAACCCCCCTATTCAAAACATAGAAGTAATTCTCATCCTATGTTGACCTTCAAAAGTAGATTAGTAGATCCAGTAAGCTATGAAATGGCTATGAAATGATTTTAAAATCATTTGTTTTTGTTAGATAGCATGACTTCAACCCATTCACTGTGTACAACTTCATATGTAGGTTTCAGGTGGAGATGTGCATTACCATCTGCCTTAAACGCTATACGCAACCAATTCAACACAATGCAGAAGGGCATGCACCTACAGATACTGCTTCTATATGCAAACCACCTTTGCTGGATGTATTGATTACATTAATCGATAATAAAATTTAATATTTAATATTTAATAACTGTTTCTCAATGAGTATTTTTGTTGTTTGGATACTCTATGATGCAACACAGTATAGCATTTCAAATCAAATTGCTTGGCTCATATCCTCTGTTTGACAGTGTCTAGTATTGAAGATCTCAGAGAAGACATACAAATAATTTTAATTTTATTAAAATACAAAAACAAGCATAAAACAGAACAATCACAGAAACCTGGTACAAGATATCGAAGCAGAAACAAAAACGGGTCTAGATACATCCATAATACATTCCAGACTTTGGGTATAATAGAAATTACAACCCATCTATGAAAACAAGAACACTGTTAACATGGGTATCCCTTATCTTCCAGGAGGGTGAGCTGCATTTCCATTGAACCTTGGTTTGTGCCCACCTTATGTTGTTGGAACTGCAACTCTCATTGGCTTCTTGGTCAAGGGTGATGGAAGTTATAGCCCAACAGCATCAGGTGGGCTCCACATTGGCTAAGTGGATGTGCAGAAGCAGAAATCCTGTGGCAATACATCATGCTCTTTTACTCACTCTGAGCTTTTAAGAATTTAAAGATTCTAAGCAATCTGAATCTGAGAGTGGATGTAGCTGTTAAAAGAAATAAACCAAATCCAAAAATTCCAGTAGACTTGCCTTAGGTAAGCCTGTAGTTTGGATCCTATTCTATGAACTGATCTAATTTGTGTTTTAAGATATACACTCATCATACCTTGATTGGAATGATGCCTGAATTTATCATGCCGAACTATTTAAAAGTAATGAAAACCTCATAGAAAAACCCTGCTTCTTCTTAAATGTGCTTTATACTGCATTAGTTTTGCATTTATTCACTCTACAAATAATTTACCTAAAATGTCCAAAAGATGTTTATTGAAAATAGTTCCCTTCACCTTAAGCTGTGTGGTTTTGGTTCTACATTATATTCAGATGGAACAGATATCAGTGATGATTTATTGTGTGTTCATCTTCTGTATTTTAACTGCAGGGCCATGTTTGAAGTTAACATGAAAGAAAGAGATGATGGGAGTGTTACTATTAGTAATTTATCACCCAAGGCAGTGAAGGCATTTCTTGATTATGCCTACACTGGAAGAACAGAGATAACAAACGATAACGTAGAAATGTTATTTCAGCTTTCATCCTTTCTTCAAGTTTCCACTCTTTCAAAAGCTTGCAGTGACTTTCTAATTAAGAACATTGATCTTGTCAACTGTTTGCAGCTATTATCCATTTCCGAAAGTTATGGGTCCACTCAGTTGTTTGACCATACGCTCAAATATGCCCAGCACCATTTTTCCTTGCTGCTCCAGTCAAATGATTTTCTGGAAATGAATTTCGAGATACTGCTAAAATGTATAGAAGCAGATGAGCTCAATGTCCCAGATGAGGAATCTGTGTTAAAAGCTGCCCTTTGGTGGACGAAACATAACTTGGAAACAAGACAGAAGCATCTTCCCCACTTGATGAAAAAAATAAGGTTACATCAGTTATCAGAGAAGACACTGCAGGAAGTATTGCACTCTGAAGAACAACTACTTGAAAGCGCTGGTTGCTTAGTAATAATCAATGAGGCAATTAAAAGTGTGCAAACTTTTAGCGGTTTGTTTCCAGACGCTCGCCCTTCAACAACAGAACAGTACATACTTGTTCACAAAACTGAGGAAGACGGAGTACATCGACATACGTTTTGTTACAATATTAAAACCGATCAATGGAAAGAACTGATGCACACGCACATAACAGATCTGCCAGGATCAAGTTTATCTAGTTATGGTGAAAAGCTGTTTATAACTGGCGGATGTGTAGGGAACTGTTTCCGGACAATTAGACTTCATATTGCCGAAACGTATCATGATGCCACTGACCAAACTTGGTGTTATTGTCCGGTGAAGGACAGCTTCTCATCGGTATCAGCCATGAAGAAGCCAAGGACAATGCATGCATCTGTTGTGACCCTAAATCAACTGTTTGTAATAGGGGGGAAGACAAGGGCATCTAAGGATATCAAAAGTCTTTTAGATGTGGAGGCATACAGTCCTCTTTCTGGGGAATGGAAATCCGTGAGTCCCTTACCAAGAGGTATCTATTATCCAGAAGCAAGTGCATGTCAGAATATAATTTATGTGCTTGGTTCTGAAGTAGAAATTACTGATGCCTTTAACCCATCTCTTGATTGTTTCTTTAAATATAATGCGGCAACTGATCAGTGGTCTGAGCTGGTAGCAGAATTTGGGCAGTTCTTTCACGCCACCTTAATCAAAGCTGTTCCAGTGAACTGCACATTGTACATCTGTGACCTTTCCACCTACAAGGTTTATAGTTTTTGCCCAGAGACATATGTCTGGAAAGGGGAAGGGTCTTTTGAATGTGCTGGTTTTAATGCAGGAGCAGTTGGAATAGAAGATAAAATTTACATCCTCGGTGGAGATTATGCTCCTGATGAAATCACTGATGAAGTACAAGTCTACCATAGCAGTAGGTCTGAATGGGAGGAGGTTTCACCCATGCCAAGAGCCCTAACTGAGTTCTATTGTCAGGTGATTAAGTTTAATAAATATAGGGACCCATGGTTGTTTGCAATAGCAGTGTAGTCCAATATATCAGTTATAAGAAGCTGCACAAGTTTTATGGTTCTGTTTGCTTTTCATTTGCCAAAAAGCCCCATATATTAGAGGCCCAATCTGCTAACATGGTTTGCAGCCACTTATTATTTTAATAAGGAGCAGGGCTTGATTGAATGTTTGAATATATTCAAACACCTCTTTTTAAATTTCAGTAGCAATCCCCCCCCCAAAAAAGGGATTGACCACAACTAGAACCAGAAGCTTTGTGAACTAAAGAGTAATGTAGATGATGTGAGGGTTTTTTTCCCCTTTCCCCCAGTCAACCCTACAATATGTTGAAAAGCAATTTATGGTATGATTTGGGGTCAACTGGTCAAAGAAAAAAAATATCGAAAATTACATTGAGCTTAGGTAGCAGTTTACATCCTGGCCCAAGTTTTCAAATTAATGCACTTTTAGGGCCAAAGTAAGAGTAACCAGGATCAATCATAGTTTTGCCAGTAGAAAAAAAATGGAGTTAAAAGTTGAAGTTTTCCAAAATATGTGGTAAAGTAAAATAGGCTGAATTTAGTTGCTTTCTGGATGTTGGCTTAACTGTTTACCAGGGAGCACACCCCATTGAACTCAGTGGGGTGGGCTTCTGAGTAAAAATGTGTAGGCTTGCTGTAAGTTACTCAATTCTGGATTTTTTAAAGCTTAATTTAGCATTTTTCTCTATTAGATATTAAATAAAATGTCAACTATTTTGATAGGAAAATTGCACACAATAATTTTCACAAACAACTTTTATTAACTTGGGCTGCAATACTCTGTTCACCTGGGAGTATGTTCATTGAACTCATAGGACTTACTTTTGAGTAGGCAAAGAACTGCACTCACTGATAGACTAAAATGGCTTAAGCAAAGACAGTAGTGGATTCAGTTGAGTATTCAGTATCTCAAGTGGTGTAGCTTGTTGATGTTACTAATAGATCCTAAGTTGGTCTGTCAATTCAGTGCTGTTGGCTGTGCTTTTCTCTTTATGATAGCCGTAGGTAACAGACACAGCCCAAGGAAGTACCTTTATGCTTATGCTTGTGGTAGCAAGTGTGGAGTAAAGTTTTTATTTCCTTTGTCCAAAACAATATGGGAATGTTTTACTTGTGCTTATTGCATCGGGTTATATCTCATCAGTCTGGTGTAAAATCATAGAGGGGTTATAATAGATCAGTGTAATTGTATTTCCCCAACTTGAATGCCTCCATATCTTTTGGGACTACAGCTCACATCATCCCTGATCATTGCCCATGCTGATAGGGATGATGGGAGTTTGGATCCCAAAATCTCTGGAGGACACCAGATTGGGGAAGGTGGCCAAAATTTATATTTATTTAAAATTAAGTTTCATTGCCTGTGTAAATTTACTTGGGAGTAGGTACATTTGAATTCAGTGAGATTTACTCCAGAGTGAACCTGCTAAGGATTATACTGCACAGCTTGTATTTTTGAGGCAGTATCTTTCATGACTGTTTGGATCCTAATTTTGCATTTCCTCATTCTTCCTTAAATTGCAACTGGATTGATGATCTGTATAAAGCTGATTAAGGGCATGCCAGTTGCACATACCTACTTCTGTCATCCATCTCATGTACTTACAATACATTAGATATAAGAGAAGGATATAGCTAGTTTTCTAAGGCTGCATTTCTATGCATGCTCAGTGGGGCTTAACTCCTGAGTAAACATTTTGTAAGATGTGTTTGCTTAACATCTTGCAAAAACTAAACCACAAAACACAAACTAGAGGCCAAAATATTAATTGTACAAATGCACTTTTAAGGAGTACGTATTATCTAGTAGTCTTACCTGATAGTGGCTGGGATCCAAAGAGGTATTTTAGACATGCCCAAGAACTTGGGCAAGTCTAGTGGAATTTTTACTTCCCTGCAACCTTTGAAGATCAAGATCAAACTGCTTTAGAAAGTCCCCTTCACTCAAGTTTCAAAAGTAATTTGCTGTCCGCTACGGGGAGATGTATTGTTCAAGAAACCCAGTCACTAGGGTATGCTGGACATGAGAAACAAGTGTTGCAGTTCTTCGGATCCCAGCCTACATTATAATGTAGAAAGGAGTTGCATGCCAACGTATATGAATTTATTTGCACTAAAAATGTAACCACACCAAAACAGTTCTATTATTCTGGTATTGTATTATCAGTAAAGGTAAAATATGGCATGAAGTAATGAAGATTTAATATATGTAATTTCTTCCTGTGGTCAGTTAATTGATTGAACTATTGCTAACTGGTCACTAGTTCAATAGATATTATTTTGCAATTACTGTATCACAAATGTCAGTGTCAAAATGCAATGCATTGTTTTTATACATTGTGTTTTTTATTTTCACTTTTACACTCCTCTGCCAAGTCCATTGGAGCAATCTTCAGTGAGAGACGGCACCTATGACCAAGTCTGCTACCTCTAAAGGTATTGGAATCAGAACAGTCAATCTAGTTCTCCTTGCTGTAAAAATGTTAACGGAAACTTTGGTATTACCCTGAGGAAAAGGGTTAGATAAGGCAGAAAAAATGATGATTGCTAAATAACTGACATTCAAAGTAAGAGATTTTGCTGTAGCACATAGTATGGGACAGGGCAGATCTACACAAAGTGGTTCAAATCATGTTCTATTATTATAGCTTTCCAGAAAGCACCCTAGCAATTGTAATCTATTCCCCACACCCTGGGAAAAAATATTTAGTCCCTTCGCAGACCCAGGGCTCAGTGATTTGGAGAGCTGTCACACAAAAAAATTATTGCACTCGGGCACAAATTCCAGCTCCCCATCTACAGTCCTTGGAGGAGGTGGGACTGTTATCCTTCTCCCTCATGGCACCTGAAGTGAGGGGTCCCCGTCAGCCCACCCCCTCAATTTGGGACATCTATTATCACCCTGAAGACGAAGGCTGAGGATCAGTCCCTTCCTGCTAGCTCACCTGCTGCAAAGGTGCCTGTTGCTCCTACTTATCAGTGGTAGAGAATGGCCACCACACCTGAGAGTTGAGCACTACGTGTTGCTAAGCACTCCTCCCTGCTCCCAGAGTGCTAGTTGCTACCTCTTTCTGCTGCTGCTCTGAGTCTTCTACATCTGAGGTACTTTTACTCCACCCAGTTTTTGAGGTTGGGTGAGGGTGTTTCTAGGGTCCAGAGCAAAATTGTTGAACTTCCTGCAATTTCCTGCTGCCACATTGGATTCTGCTCCTCCTCTTGGAGCTTCCTACTGGATCATCTGAATCACAGCTGCCTTCAATTTTTGCCAGAGGAAATGGCCCCACAGGTGTCACTGGGGTTCACTTTAACTTCCTTACTCTGGGGGATACTGGGCACCTGCCATTTTGAGGCAGGAAGGTGTGGGGGAAGGCTTTATTTTGACACAGGAGTGTTATTGGTCATTTGACTGTAATTATCCCCAAAATCCCTTATGGAAGTGACATCCCTGGTTAGCCGTTGATATGCAGAAGGAAAAAATCTTTAAAGTATTTGTAACTGTGCTACAAGCCACTTGAAGTGACAGAAATATGTCTGTACCTGTGTGAGTGCTGGAATGTTCATTAATCTGCATAATAAAAACACTGAGCAGTTGAACTAGTATGTTAAGCTTCTGCTCTATCTCACAATGAAGAACCACCTCCATATACCTTAATTTAGCACTTTCCTTACAATGAAGAATGAATGCTGCAGAGATTTCCTTCTGAATAAATGATTAAGCTCTTGGTTTAACACTTACCTGAAAGTAAGTTCAGTTGTAATCAAAACTTTCATGAAAATGTATTTGGGATTTGGGTGTAAAAATCAAAGGTGAGAAATAGTTATGATCAATGTTCAAAAGAATAATATAAGCTTTGGAAGTCATAGAAATGTTGCCTGATGGCATTCCCACTTCTTAGCCCCAAATGGAGTGTGAAAGATCTACATTAAAACCTCAGGAAAGCTATAGAACCATCAAAACAAGTATGAACTCTAAAAACTTCCTATTTAACGCCCAGGACCAGTATAAGGAAACTGACAGCCACTGCCACTCCCTCTGCTTGCTCACCCTCTATCTCTGGCCTGCACTGAGTGAAGTAAGTGATAGTGTTGATCACTTATAAAATGCTTTTCAACCCTTAGGTAAAGGTAAAGGGAACCCTGACCGTTAAGTCCAGTCACGGATGACTCTGGGGTTGCGGCACTCATCTTGCTTTACTGGCCAGGGGAGCTGGCGTTTGTCCGCAGACTGAGCCACTTCTGGCGAACCAGAGCAGCGCACGGAAACACCGCTCCTATTTATCTACTTGCACTTGCACTTTGACGTGCTTTTGAACTGCTAGGTTGGCAGGAGCAGGGACCGAGCAACAGCAGCTCACCCTGTTGCGGGCATTCGAACTGCCAACCTTCCGATCAGCAAGCCCAGGGCTCTGTGGTTTAGACCACAGCGCCACCCACATCCCATTTTAAACCCTTGGGATACTGTTAAAATCAGACTTTCCTGCCTCCTCCCTCTGAGGGGGTGGGTCTACCAACCCCTTGCTTGCCTTCTCTTTGCACAAGGTTGCTGTCAGGGTAAGGAGGGCTGGGCCAGGATGAAATAGAGGAAGAAATTGTGGCTGCTCTTTACAGAGAATTCTCCACTTGTTCACCCTCCCTCTTTCGGGAGGGAGAACCATGGGCCTGCTGCTACTGCCTTGCCCACAGTAACGATGGGGGACTTATCTATGGCCTCCAAAACAAAATAAAAAAATTCCTTCCAGTAGCACCTTAAAGACCAACTGAGTTAGTTCTAGGTATGAGCTTTCGTGTGCATGCACACTTCTTCAGATACACTGCATGCACACGAAAGCTCATACCTAGAACTAACTCAGTTGGTCTTTAAGGTGCTACTGGAAGGAATTTTTTTATTTTGTTTTGACCATGGCAGACCAACACGGCTACCTATCTGTAACTGGAACTATGGCCTCCAAGATGATGTTGTCTTCCCAGCTCCCAGCCAATGCAAAGACATCGGAAAGCTGCCAAGTCAGACCTTTGGCCCACCTTGCTCAGCACTGTCAGCAGCTCTCCAAGAGTTTCAGGAAGAAATCCCTCCAGGCTATACCTGGGATTGAATTTGGGACCTCTTGCACTGCAAGACAGATGCTCTTCCCTGTCTCCTCCATGCCCCTGCCACTACTCTCCCGAACTGAGTGGTCGTTTACACACGAGCAAAGTGAACACCCGAACACGGCACATGCTGCAAAGGTTTGGGACTTCTCCATTGCCGAGGATCGTAGGAGGCAAATGTCATCAGCCAATACTGTACGGGGTGGGGTGTGCGTGCTGCAGTGGAAGCAGATGTGCGCAGGGAAATGCAAACACCAGCAACAACTGGCTACTTTGCAAACTACGAATGGGGCGTGCACAAATATTTGTACCCAATAAGTCATCACGAAGCTTTTTTTTTTTTTTTTAAAAAAAATGTTAGTTTATAAAGCATGTTCCCCCCTTTTGGATGTCCCCTCTCTTTGAAGCTGCAGAAGCGGGGATCGCACCCAAGCCTTCCCGCTGCGCCGCTCAGGTAGGCGGCAACGCAGCGGGCAGCGGTACGCAACTTGCGCGTGCTCTGAGGTGATCCAATCCCATTCCTTTCCACAGCGGTATCCCAAAAATCGCAAACGGAATCCACCGCCCTTTGCCCGCCCCCTTCCGTCCCGGTGAGGACTGACACGGGCGAAGACCGACTCCTCCTCTGCGCCCGTACCTAGGGAAGGCCCACCGACTTCCCTCCCTCCTCCTCAACCCGCCGCCTCGCCTGCGCCCCCTCACCCGCCCTTTCTCCCTCCCCTCCGAAGGCGCCGCGAAAACAACCGCCTCTTTTCGCCTCCTCCACCAATGAGGGAAGCCATGCTCGTTGACAAGCAGCCGCCGCGACCAATAGGCGGGAGACGGGTCAGAACGCGAGAGCGAGTGGGGGCGTGGCGCTAGGGGCGTGGCGGGCAAAGTTGCGCGAGTTGGGGGAAGGAGGCGGTTGGAACCGTTGGGGAGCGCGAGCGAGTGGCGAGCGCGCGGCGCCGTCCAATCGGAGCGCCGCGTGGATGGGTGAGTGACAGGCGGCCTCGCCGGCGGCCGCGGCAGGCGGGTGGGGGTTGGGTCAAAAGGCCGGCTGTGGGGGAGCGGTGCGCGCAGGTGAGTCGCTCTTGCGCTGCTGAGGGAAGGAGGGAGGGAGGGAGGGAGGAAGAGGAGGAGCCGCGTCCGCCTGTGAGGGAGCGCCGGGGTAGATCCCAGTTCCCTGGCTATGGTGTGTGTGTATGTATGTGGGGGGGGGGGAAGCTCGGCTCTTTCCCTCCGCCTTCTCCCACCCCTGCCTCCGTTCACGCGCCGCCGCTGTTTCCCTCACGGGCTTCCTTCCCCTCTTCCGCCATCGCGTGGCGTGGCCGGGGGGCGCCAGGGGCGCAGCCTCCCCGCGCCCCACCCGTTTTCCCGAGGAGAATATTCGCCGCCGACAACGCTTCGTAACATCTCCACACGTTCACATTCAAAGCGGGGTGTATGTGTGTGTCTTGTGTGAAGGTGAACCGCGGCGGCCCCTCATTTCCCTCGTCCCCCGAAGGAGCCCCGAGGTGGGAGAATGGGCCGCGCCGCTCCTGGTGAGGGATGCTGCCGTCGCTATTGTCGTTGTGTTTTTGCTGTTTTGTTTGATTTAAATGCCCATTCTTCCTACCAGAGCCGTTGGAGTGGTGTGCGACGTGTATAAAACACAGTGGCTGCACCAAGGACTGCCTACTCGAAAGCCCCGCTGGAGAGCAAGAGTTCATTTCCTAGGGCAGCTGAGGAGGGTTGCCTTCTGATACCTTATCTTCTTATTTCATCTTCTTGTTCCTCCCCCATATTCCTTTTTCGAATTATTCCTACATACCTGTTTGTAAACTGCTGCAAGATGGGAAATTGCACAATAGGTTCTGGGCCAAACTCTCACCCACAGTGCTTGTTTTCTCCTTACAATGAGGTGGTTTTTTTTTAAAAAAGGGTGTCCTTTAAAATTAGATTGAAACTTAGTGGTTGCATCACAAGTTTATGGAGAAAGTTGGCCATTAGGGCTATGCTGAGGTGGCGACTTCCTGATCAACGGTACCCAGAGCTAGTTTTCAAAACATCCTCCTCTGGGCACCCTGTTCCAATCATACAAAGGCTCTCTGTCGCTCAACAACTTTGGCTGGATGCTCCCCCTAAAAAAAGGTGGTCAAGTTGCAGCATCTCTTTTTTATAAAGAAAAAAAGCCACTTTATAAGTGTGATGCAGTCAGCTAACATAGGAAACAGGCAGCGTTGATCTCAGTGGGACTTTTTGAGTGGAGTTAGGATTGTGCTGACCATGATATGAACATATGCTGATCAAAGCCCAGGCGTTGTATGGTGAAGAAGGGTAGCTCATACAGGATGGATGTTGTGCTTTCTCTTTCCCCTTAGACACTTTAAATACATATCATGTGCTTTCCCCATCTTTCTGATCATATTTGCAACATAGGATAGTATTGCTGTTCACCTGTTATTCAGTGTTCTTCACAACAGTATCAGCTGCAGCCTTTACTGCCTCTTGTAATCATTTGGAGAGTAAGAAAAACCTGCCCGGTTCTGTTTACAAAGAAGTCTGTGTGATGTAGTTAACACTGAAGGTGTATGGACAAGGTACAGTCCTTTGCCACAATCCACTCCTAAAATCATATGGAACCACTAGATTCTCCTGCCCAGTCAGGCATTCTCCTGCAGCTGATGACCTTCAGGGCTACATTCCTTTGGGGTAATTGGCTGAGTGCTTTATATGTGGGTGGAGGATAGAGGTGGAACCCAAAGTAGGCAAGGTACGACACTTCTCTCTCACTGTTAGCCCCATTTACCACCTTCTTGACAGCCACATTAAATGAGGCTAACAGGTACAGGCTGCTCATCCCTCTTCTAGATGTCTGAAAAAAATAATAATTCAACCTCCAGTTCAATTTACGATTTGACCAGGGCAATCTGAGATGCAATCCAGAATGGATCCACGAATTACCCTCTCCCTAAGCCCAAGGTTAAAATCTGGGATTTCCAGACTTCATTGACATCATCAGTTTATTCTCAGGTTTCTGTGATGCATCCCTCTGTAAGTGTACAGAGGGCACAGGATAAATTATTGGTATTTGCACACTGATCAATAGACTATTGGTAGTGGGATAAAGGTAAACTGTGAAGATTATTGTTGGATCTTGCAGCATAAACAAGTTGGAAATAAAACTTGCTGATGACATTCAATATTGACAGGTGGAATATACTAGAAAAGGAACACCAGATATATTTACAGAACATTGTGTTCTGTATTAGCTGTTGCTACCCAAGAGAGAGGTGCTGGAATTGCTGTGGACAGCTCCTTGGAAAGATGTAAAGCTTTTACATAATGTGTGTACAGACTTTTCAGTTTTCATTGGCTGTTGTAGATCTGGAAAAGTACTTTTTGGTTTTGAGGAAAGGCTGTGAAGTCAGTCTTTAGTTTTGCAGTTAGGATCTTAAGAGAGGATAGACTGAAGAACATGAATGGATAGAAAAAATATTGAGGCAGCCAAAACTCAGCACAGTATTCCAAATGCATTTGTGCAAGAGATTTGTATAACAGCATTATATTGGCAGTTTTATTTTCAGTTCCTCTCCTAATTATCCCTAGCATGGAATTTGTCTTTTTCACAGCTGCTGTACAATAGGTCAACATCTTCGAACTATCCACTATGACACCAAGGTCTTGTGATAGAAAATTCATGATAGAAAATGGAATGCAAGGAGCTGCATTTGGGGCGGGGGATGGAATTCTAAGAAGCTTCAACAGGATGTGGAAATAGCTCATCTCTATATATGCAGCATCTGTCTCTGTTTCTGAATTAACCTCTCTTCATTTCTAAAAATCATCAGCATTGGTATTTTTTTTGGAAGAAAGCATAATATCAGGAGAAAGGTTTTATAAATTTAAAAATAAAAGCTTTCCCCATAGATCATTTGGTCCTTAGCTTTTAAACAGATTTTTCTCCTCAGTGATTGTCAAAATGGGAAAGAGCTTTTGAGAAGCAAACTTGAATTGTACAGTCACACAAATGTACACATTTCAGAGCAGGCTATTGCCACATTTGCAACTGGCATATGGAAGTTAAGAACAGCAGAAGAACCTTTCAGGGTAAAGCCAAAGAACCATGTAGTCCAGCATCCTGATTTCTACAGTGTTTCACCAAGTGCTTTTGGGAAGCCCAAAACCAGGTAATGAAGGCAATGGACTTTCCCTACTGTCCCAAAACTGAGTATTTATATACCACAGCAAATGGTATTTAAAAGTAAGCTACCTGGAAGTTTCCCTTAGCTGTTGTGGTGAATAAGCCATTGATAAATCTATCATTGATATTGACTAATCCCCCTTTAAAGGCATCTGGGCCAGTGAGCATTGCCACATCTTGTGAAACCTGGTGGCTTTTGCATTCTATAAATAAAAACTGGATACCTCAAAGATTCACATTAGACAATTGATTACCTGATGTCTTTGAAGTACTATATCTTTTTTACAAATGGCATCCACCAACACTTATTTTGAAGAGAAACCAATAGTATCTTCCATACTATTGCGTAATATTATTACGCAATTGGTTGTCTTGTCTAAACCTCTAAGGTTTCCTCCCCTTTTGTTCCTTTATTAGATGCTTTTATTTTTATTTAATTGAGCTGATTTTAGTTCATTGGTTAAAATTCAGTCTTTGCATATTTCTTGATGGCATTTACTTTCTTGGCTCTTTGCATTTATGAAAGATAAGAGGAAAAGCTGAACTACTGAAACAAGATCTCAGTGCAGGAACAAGCTGAATTGCGGGGTGATTGTTAAGGAACATAGCAAATCACTAATCTCTTGTCTGCTACAGGAAGAAGTACATTGAAAGCTGAAGAAGATGAAACAGCTAAAAAGGAAAAGGAAAAGCAATTTTAGTGTTCAGGAAACTCAAACGCTACTTAAAGAAATCCGAAAAAGGAGAGAAGTGCTTTTTTCTAAACAATTAAATACAACCATTAATGAGATGAAGCGGAAGGCTTGGGAGGAAATAGCAGAATGTGTTAATGCTGTTGGTGAAGGAGAGCAAAGGACAGGGACAGAAGTCAAAAGGCGATACCTTGATTGGAGGGCCCTTATGAAACGGAAGCGACTTAATACCAACATAAAGCTTGTGGGTGCTGGCTTTCACCTTCCAGCATCTGATTTGGATGATTCTCTCAACGAAGATATTGATGAGAAAATTGGGTTTCCAACTGAAGCTGGTTTTGAATGGCAGAATATTACAGACTTTAGAGAAGCAGGTGGATCATTAACAGAAATAAAAGTGGAAGAAGAGGAGGAGGATCCACAGAGTTTTGAAGTAAGTAGTTCCTTCATGGTAAGTATATTTTATTTGTATGCTTTCCTTCTGTAAAATTTCCTAGCTCAGCTACTGTATAATTTCCGGTCCTTAGTGACAACTCACTCTGTTGTCTCCTAGATTTGAAGCGAAATCACCTTTACAGAGCAATACTAAAATAAGGTTACCAGACGTCCCTGTTCCCAGGGACAGTCCCTGGATTTACAAATCAATCCCCATACAAAATCCATTGAAGTTGAAAAGTGTCCCTGGATTCATTGAAAAAATCTGGTAACCTTATACTAAAATCTGACTGAAGGCCCACACTGATCGGTCATTGGAAGCAGTGTAAGTGCCACTCAAAGGCCTGCTGGCAGGATGGCATTTATGGCATTGGAGCCCCCATGAGGAAAACTCTGCAGGCATAGACGTTATGCCAACAGTCTTATGCCAGTGGTGAGACCACAAGAGGGCAAGTCAGGGTAGCTAAAGAGCTGCAATATCCTCAGACCTCTTGTCCATTAGACCTGTCCCTAAAAAGGGCCAGCAGGTTTAGGAAGTAGCAGAACACTACAGGGCCCCACCACAAGATAGGATTGCTCTGTCCATTGCTCAATCTGCACAAAGTTTGGATAACAATGAAACATGTAGGTGAGATTTTAATGTGCTCTTCCAAAGGCTCACAAAAATCTTAGTCTGAGGGCCTCAGAAGCTATATAAAGTTTCTGCCTTGCGTTTCTTACAGCTGATAGGTGTATCTTTACTTAGTGCAAAACATCATTAAATTGCTAATTGATTTTCTTAGTTTCCTATTGAGGAAGAAGAGGAAATTCTGTCCTCAGTGTTGCCAGATTCTAAAAAGGAAAGTGACCTTCCTGATTTCACTCACATCGAAGAGTTTGGCAATCTAAGCTCTGCTCAAGCTAGGCTGGCCTATGAAGATTCTCATCTGCTGATTAGCCTTGAAAAACAGAAGCTGGAGTTAGAGAAACAGCGACTGGATATCGAAGCAGAACGCCTGCAAGTGGAGAAGGAGCGCCTGCAGATCGAAAAAGAGCGGTTACGACACATTGACCTGGAGCATGAGAGGCTTCAACTGGAAAAGGAGAGATTACAAATAGAGCGAGAGAAACTGAGGCTTGAGGCTTTGCATGCTGAGAAACCTGTGCTGGAAAATGACCCCAGCCAGTCAGAAAAACCTGCCTTGCAACCTCTGGATCTAGAAACTGAAAAACTAAAAATTGAAAAGGAGCGCTTACAGCTCGAGAAGGAGAGGCTGCAGTTCTTGAAGTTTGAATCAGAGAAATTGCAAATCGAAAAAGAACGTTTGCAAGTGGAGAAGGAGCGCCTTCGAATTCAGAGGGAAGGGCACCTGCAATGAACTTGGAGAAACCATGATTAACAATGCTGTGCTTTGTTTGTTCTTCCTCCCTTTTTTCTTTTTTGAAAGGGTAGCTTGGTTTCAGTAAAAGTGTTGGATAGTCTGGTTGTCAAAGCGTTTCACCATCCACGAGAATCCTGCTTTCCATTGCTTTGATACTGTGATGCTTACATCTTGACAGTACTTCTTTTTCCATTGCCAGAGTTGAACATTAATGTGTTCAAGTTTAAAAGAAGCTAAGGAATGGTGCTCAGTAAGTCAGTGTGCCTGTGTAAATGGAGCTTATGTGTGAAATTGCATTTCAGTGTAAGAGAAGTGTTAAATGTCCTCTTGCATTCTCTGTTGTATAGATTTGCCTCCACATTAAGCATCAAGGCTTAGCTGTATCCTGTCCTTCTTAAGAGTGTTATTCTAAATCCATAGGAGCTTTCAACACAAATTTGCATTTGATCTAAAGGAATGAGATTAAAAGTAGGCCTTATGCTTTACATAGTGTTAACCATGAAAGTAATACCTTTAAAATGAGGTGTGTTCTTCTCTAGAGAAATGTTGAAAGGTCAGACTTTGAGGCTCTCAGTAGTTTTCCTACTCAACTATGTTTGTTAGTAGAAAAAAGAATAAATGAAGCTTCATGTATGAAAACACAGATTTCACCATTTATTTCCAAGCCAGACTTTAGAACCTCTGGCTTCTGTAGATAGCTTTGGTGGCCCACTTTGACATTGAAGTGTTTGAGCAGAAATATATCTTGTGGGATTTACATAGATTATTTGTACATGTCAGTTTATTTATATCACTATGTAATTACTTTTATTTTGCAAATAAAGTGTTATTTTTTCTTACTGAAATAAGCGTGTGACTCTACAGTGGGAGGACAATTGGGTGTGTTGCAAATTCCTGTTCCTATTCCCTGTTAATCAAATCATTTTAAAGAATCAAGGCTTTGAGTCTTGGTAATATTAAAGTTCATCCACTTCATCTGGCTGGTGCTTGGCCAGTACCAAAACACAAGCAAACCTGCGTAGTTGGTGTGACAGCTGGATGAGGAGTGGGACAGAGGCAGTGTGCTTTTCACTGTTGCTTCTGCCATCTGTATTCGTGACCTTCAGCTGATGAGTCAGAAACCACTAGTGGGTCGTAGTCTGATCCAAGGTGGGTCACAACAGGCGCACTGTCACCATGTCAAGAGATTAAGAAATAGGTCTTCAAATAGACATTTGGGTTAAAAGTGGGTCCCAGGTGAAGGCAACAAGAATTGGACTAATCGGTCAAAGTTGTATGTCATAGGTATTACCAAATAAAGTCATACTTCAGTATATGAAGCCACTTATCCTAGTGTTCCCATATGTAACTGAAGTTTTCCAAGTGGCAACAAATTCCGTTGGTTTAGCAATCATCTTCAAAACCTTAAGATGATGGACTCTTTTTTTCTGAGGCAACTTAGATCTGTGTTGATGGGAGCTCTGGTAGGTGCAACCAACATTAGTTAATTTTGGGTAAGTTTATATCCAAACAAAAAAACAATGACTGCTCACTGGTAACAGGGTGGTGTTAAAGGAATGTAGTACTTCGCTGCTGTCACTGAGCAACGAGAAAGATGTGTCTATACCCTTGGTATACTATGCCTGGTTTCCATTCCCCACCCCACCCTATAATTGTACTACTCAATCATTAGTCAGTTGGATCATAAGGCGTAGAGTTGCCAATTCATTTCATGCTGTGTAATGCAATGCTTTAAAGTCTGTAATTACATTACACAAGGCTTATGATCCATCCTGAGATAGCTTGCTCTTGATGGATAGCACCATCAAGGAGAGCAGAAGAGCTAGAATGAGATGGGGAAAGAGTACAATTTTAATTTGACTCTTCTGTTTAGGAGTTTGAACACTGCTTTTCAGTGGGATAGTTATCTGCTGGATAAGAAGATTAAGGGAATAAGAGCTACCAGAGTTTCACACTCTAAAAGTTAATTTAGCTGTTTTAAAGTTCTAGTTAAGAGTGCTGTTAGGTGATCATTTTCACAAATGAAAATCCATGTTTAATAGAAACACAATTCATTCTGTCACAAACAAGCCATATAATCCTAGCTGGGAATCATCATACACTTTCAACCTGATAGCAACAGTCTCCCATTTGGAGTGGTGGTTCAGATAAATAATCTGGCCATGAAGTGGCCATTCAATGAGGCTTGTGCATAGGCTTCTGGTCCTTTGAAGCAGTTTGGGCATTTCCACTGATGTTTACATTGGAGCCTGCTGATTGCCATTACTTGGTTTTCAAGTGAGTGGTACGGGGTGAGTTTACATCATAATTTTTATGTTAACAGAATATATCCTTACCAGTAGAATGATGGAAACATCTGTCTCTAGGCATGGATGGATGGATCTCTGCAACTTGTTTTCTCTTAACACCCTAGGCAAATTATTAAGCTGTAGATTTCCCAGGGCATGATAAACCCAGCAATGACTTAAAGGCAAACAGGGTTCAAGCCCATGAAGAACTAAGGCCTTATATGAATAATAATTTTCTAATAGTAGTTATAACTGCCATGGTGGATGGGATATTCAGTGATGCCCAAATATTTTCATATATGGACACTGGCAATTATATGCCACCAGTTATCAGTGGAAGCCAGTGTGGTGTGATGGATAGAGTGAAGGCTGAGATGCCACTGAGACTTGTGTTTTGTGGCTCATAAATTTTGATTTCAGGGACTTTTACCATTTAAACAGGTGAACATTGATTATTCTCTGACTCCAAGCTGGAGAAAAATGCAGTTCCTTCTCTCTCTAATATACTCATCACACAATTCCTGCTATCCACCATCCAGACACTCATATCCCAAGATGGATGCTCTGGCATAGTATGTGAAAGGAGGGAGTTCTCTACCTTGCAGGTGCCCAACTGAGAAACAACTTTCCTTCTTTCCTTTCTCCTGTTTGCTACCAGAACAATAGCAAAGCAAGAGGGTGGGAGGGGAAAAGAACGAGTCCGAAGAAGTTTTAAAGTCCACCAGACTGGGGTCTGTTGGCTTGGCAGGGTCCAAATTGATTTAGATTGTAGAGGCTTATGTTGAGCTGTTTCCCCATTTTTTGAGATGGGGAATAGCTTGGTTTACTCTGAGCCATTCTCCAACATGGGAGCCCACCTATTACTAACAAACATGAAACATGAATCTCTATTTGTGAACTTGGACTAGTTGCTATCTCTTGACCTCATCTCTTGGATCTGAAGAGAAAATGGGGGGGGGGGCAAATCTGCACTACTCCGAGCCCCTGAACCCCAGTGGATGGGACAAAATATAAGCAATCCATACACATAATCTCCAGTATTTATTGTTGCAAAACAGTATCTGCTAGAAGCACATCAGATGATCACCCACATAATGGAACTACTGTGTGTCAGAATAGCTCCTTAGTGAGGTAATTCACCACCGATCATATTTTGCTTCACACATTGGGCCCAAGAGCTAAACTGATATGCGCTATGCTATATTTTTTGTTTTAAAACTCGGGTGTCTATAATCCTGCTGAAAACATCAACCCTTTCAAAGCCCTTTCATCTTGGTGAAAAATAAATCACCTTGGAGAGCCAATCTTAGAAGTCTTTACATTTTAATATTTGCTGCTAATGAATGCTGATGTCTTAGATTGCCCTGGAGCCTGAACTCCTCTATTTATTCACAGAGCAGACTTTGAATAGCTGACAGCAGAGGTATTTTGTCTGCAGCATTCTGACAGCCTGCTTCCTTTCAAGTCTAAGGAAATGTGGGAGAAACTCACATCTCAAGCACCCATGTCAATCTGGAGCAGGACTATGTAATACGACATTTACACCTGAGCGAGTTATGAATCCAGCATATTGATTTAGCACACCCACTCATGCTGGGTAGGATGGAGAGAGTTCATGCATTTATGAACCAAAGATGCAGTAGCACACACGGCAACCCCACAGTATATATGCAGTGTGCGATGTGAACGTTGTGTGAGTACAAAGTAGGCCCATTTGATGCAATACCTTCATAATCGGTTAACTTATCCCAGAGCCTTTAGGGGAACTGAATTTTTCTAAAGCCAGAACTGCTATGTAAAACATTCATGCTTTAAACAGATGCAAATCCCAGCTCCTCACAGCCGTTCCCAGTTTTAGGAAATGCTTTTCCCTGGGTAAATGTTGCTTCTCACCAGTTTCCCCCTTAGTGTGACAATTGGCAATGTATGTGTTCACTTCTGCTTTAATGCAAACTTCCTCTACCCCAAAACCAAATTAATTCAACTCTGGGCAGCGTACACAGCAGTCCTTGTCTTGCTAGCACCCTAGAAGTCTGTATACAAATATGTCGCTACGGTGGTATTTTTTATATTTATTGTATTTAGCGGATGTGGGTGGCGCTGTGGTCTAAACCACAGCCTGTTGGGCTTGCCGATTGTAAGGTTGGCAATTAGAATTCCCACAGCAGGGTGAGCTCCTGTTGTTCTGTCCCTGCTCCTGCCAACCTAGCAGTTCAAAGCCTACCAGTGCAAGTAGATAAATAGGTACTGCTACGGCAGAAAAATAAACAGTGTTTCCGTGCGCTCTGGTTTCCATCATGGTGTCCCATTGCACAAGAAGCAGTTTAGTCATGCTGGCCACATGACCCGGAAAGCTGTCTGCAGACAAACATTGGCTTCCTCGGCCTGAAAAGCGAGGTGAGTGCCACACCCCATAATTGCCTTTGACTGGACTTAACCATCCAGGGGTCCTTTACCTTTACTTTTTTACCTTATTTATTATAAGCACTTGTCTCGGTAGTGTTAAACTAGCAGGCTTTTGAGCTGAACAGAGCTCTTGTCCAGAGAGGCTCGAAACAATGCAGCCTTTCCCTATCAGGCTCTGCTTGGATGTATCCAAAAGTTTAAATCTAGCATGCAATCCGAGGAAATTATTATATAGGAGTCAACATTAGAAGTTAACTGAAAAAGGTAGCCCTTGAGTTTTACCTGTCTCACCTCTGCAATGTGTCATTCAGTTTGGCTTTGTTCCTGACATCCTGACATGGAGCTTTCTTCACTTCACGCCACTGTCTGTGTCATTAACTAGGTAGTGGCATAAGGACCTGAAATATGTTAAACTGCACATTTCTTTTGTGGGGAGGGATGTTGCTGCAGTGAAATGAAATGACTGCCTTGTGCCCTCTCCTCCCCACCCACCCCAAAATCACACCCCCCCATATATACATATTGCTTGACAGAACATGTATGTTAAAAATATTATAATGCACAGATACACAAAATTATATATACTAATAAAGCAAATGAAAATAAAACAAGCTGGACAAACTACAAGCACATTGTGATGTTTGACATGATGTTCTCTTGTTGTTGTTGTTGTTTAGTCGTTTAGTCGTGTCTGACTCTTCGTGACCCCATAGACCAGAGCACGCCAGGCACTCCTGTCTTCCACTGCCTCCCGCAGTTTGGTCAGACTCATGTTTTTAGCTTCGAGAACACTGTCCAACCATCTCGTCCTCTGTCGTCCCCTTCTCCTTGTGCCCTCCATCTTTCCCAACATCAGGGTCTTTTCCAGGGAGTCTTCTCTTCTCATGATGTTCTCTACATGTCTCCAGATCTATCCTCCCCAAGTCGTCCTCAGTCTTTTCCTCATCCACTTGTGTTGAGTCACTCTCCTTCATCTTCCCCATATCTCCACTATATAATATCTCTTATTTTGTACCATGCCCGGGACCCAGGCTACACATTGCATCTTCTAACGGAGGGATGCTGCTCCTGAACTTCTTAGGGGGGTAGAACTACTAAGAGGGTCTCCTCTGCTGCTTAGGGCTATAAGCAGTAAGGTGAGCACCTTGAATTGAACCAGAAACCAACTGGCAACCAATGCAGCTGGTTTTAAACAGGGATTGTGCTTTTGGACTATAATCCCCATCATTCAGAACATGCTGGGTGGTGCTGATGGGAGTCATAGTGTAGCAACATTTGGGGAACCACAGATTTCACATCCCATAAATTGCTCAATGGAATAAGGCATGGATGGGGAAACTTTTGGCCTCACGGGCTTTCTGATTTAGGAAAGGTTTTGTACTGACTCCTGCTGAGCTGAGCAGGGTTTAACCCTCTGGGTGGAGGGGAATTAAATCCTGTTGCTTTGGCTGCATCCACAGCCCACACAGAATTGAATTTAGCCCATCAGCTGACAGCACCCACTCATTGGAGTAACCTCAGCTGATTGACAGGTGAAAAAAAATGGCCTCATGGACCAAACTGGAACCGCTGATGGACCCAGATCATCTTGTGGTAAGGGATCCTAACTATTGTACCAGGAAGGAAAGATTTGCTGCAGAGTTTTTCCCCAGTTTGGACAGTATATCTGTGGTACATGCAACATATTACCTGGCACTTGTAATTCCCTAACTTCTGCTATCTCTTTTCAGTTTAATGCAGATTGTAAGTCTCCTAAACAAGGACTTGACTGCTCTGCAGGGAGGGTTTAGAACAGTATTAATATTATATCAAAATCAAATAGTAGCTGGAATGGTAGCAGCTGTATGTTTGACCTATACTGCAAATGCAGAAAGTACTTTGGTCCCATTTTCCAAGGAATTTCATAGCATATCCTTTCACCCTTCAGTGTAAAGAAGGTGAGGAAGAATTAGCTCAAAATGGAAACAACTTTTGTTATAAATTTGCAGCACTGTACAGAAGTACAAAATAGCAGCATTAGAGGCAGTTTTTAATTCCAAATACAGATAGGTAGCTGTGTTGGTCTGCCATAGTCAAAACAAAATTATAAAAAAAAAAATTCCTTCCAGTAGCACCTTAAAGACCAACTAAGTTAGTTCTAGGTATACACAGTGAGTGTATCTGAAGAAGTGTGCATGCACACGAAAGCTCATACCTAGAACTAACTTAGTTGGTCTTTAAGGTGCTACTGGAAGGAATTTTTTTATTATTATTATTTTGTTTTAATTCCAAAGTTGTTGATGTGTGC
The DNA here is from genome assembly GCF_964252035.2 of Podarcis erhardii. Classification (NCBI taxonomy): domain Eukaryota; kingdom Metazoa; phylum Chordata; class Lepidosauria; order Squamata; family Lacertidae; genus Podarcis; species Podarcis erhardii. The sequence continues at coordinate 22,530,275 of NC_138508.1, read as the reverse complement.
ATATCAGCAGCTGCATGGATTTGAGGAGTGTTTCTCTGACCCAAAGACTTTGATAAGGGCATGTCCTGTTTTGCTTTTTCAGATGTTGCAAGCGGTGGCCTTAGAGGGACATTTGAGGCACTGTGTTTGTGCTGAGAGCAGCAGAAGATCTGCCTCATTTGTTACTTTCATACATCTTTACAATAAAACATGAAAGAACTATTGTCATCCACAAACGTTTTCCAGAATGGGTTTCCACAGGGGGAGGGGGGAGTGGAGAGAGAGAGAGAACTCACATTTTGTTGAGTAAAAATAAAACTAATTACCTGATTGGACTGACATTATGAAAATAGATCATAACCATAATTTCTAAACTTTTGTGTCTGTAAGATGGCTTGCTATGGACTTTGCTCGTGTGACACTGCAATCTTGTGATCTGAATAAAAATATATTAATGATGCTACCAAAACAGTTGGTTATTGCGTGGAGTCCAAAAATGGCATGCCTGTATCAAGTTCTTCCATTCCTGTACTGTGTAGTGCTGCCTATCATGCTGCTCTCCATATCTGTTTCCGAAACTGCTTTTTTCTTCAATGAAGCCCATCCCTCTGACCAACCTGGCTTGGTGTAAGGGTGTAGTTCTGCCTACAGACAACTATCCATGCAAGCGAAGGGAGTAGAGGTCTTGGAGAAGTGGAATATTACGCATTTAAACGTTTTTCACAGCCCCAAAGTTTTGTTTTTCAGTGTCCCTTGTTAGAACTGCTGTATGTTTCTTTATGTCTTGGGATGACAGAATTTGGAGTAATTTTGGGTGCTTCTAAGAAGTACTGCTAGCTGAATGTGTTGTCATTTCGGCATTCTGGAACGTAGCATTCCAACCTGCAGAGGGTTCCACAAACAGCATGAAGACCTACAGTCTGCACAAGTCTTTTCCTTTGGACATTACGAGATGTACCAACAACGACATGCAGAAATGGCTAGGGGTTTGGCTTGGATGTAAGGACTGAACTTGCTGTTATTTGTCTTGGAGAATTAGCATTGGAAATCTAAAACCATGTGGGTCTCCTAAGAAACTTGGTTCTATATTCTTCAAACGGAGGGGTGGGGAGATCCTGAATTGGGCATCAGAGTATATTTTTCATACTCCAATATTCTTGCAGGGATATATCAATTACTAGCCCAATGCAGGATTTATTAACAGCACAGTTCTTCCTTGGGTTGCACAAAGGGAAAAGAAAGAAAGGCATAGATCCCCTTCAACCCATGCTCTTTTTCTGCTAGACCAGGTGGCAGGGATTGGAAGGGCAGAGGGCATTCATACTACCCCAATAATCCAATAAGAGAATTAGGTGGCACCTACATTTTGTGTTGAGAGACATAGCACAGCCTTTCCTTAAGCTACAGATTTGCTGGTGAGAAGAGGGGGAAACTGTTACAAATAGAACACAAAAACGCTGCATGCAGATGTACACAAATTGAGTGGTAAATCCATCGCATAGGTGCATGTTGTTTAAATGTACGATTTCCCTTCCTGGATTGGGGTCAGGGGAAGCTAGTTCTCAATTTCCAGCAAAATCTGGCTGCTCATATTGCTGATTGACTGACAACTAACCCATCTTCCTTTCTTCCCCTAAGACTGAGTCTCTCTTTGTGTGTTTTTATAAATTGCAGAATGCACATTTAATCGAATCAAGGTACCTTTGGTCCTTTTTTTAAAAAAGAAAAGATAGGTAGCCCTTCTGAACCATAGGGAATCAAGACAGACTACCAAATCAGTATTTGAGTCTGACCAATATGTCCATCAAGTAGGTTATAATAGCAAGGGAAGCTGAGCTCAAACTGTAGCAGGGGGAAATATGGATCCGGTCCCAGTTTGCATGCATGCTTGTCTTGGGATAAACGACAAATGCAACCAACCCATTTCATTAATAAGCAGTGTTTGTGTGGCCAGAAAGAAAGATAGCTCAGGAAAGTGAAAAATTCTTCCCCCCGAGTCTTGGATAGAAGCAACCAAGGGGCCACACATCAACTGTGAATGTTTTATGTAAATCCAAAATTTCACAACAGTCCCTGGCTGTTAGTAGCTGCCACCTGCCTGCCACAGCTCAGCTGTAGAGCACCTGGGTTCCAGGTTCAATCCCTGACATCTCCAGGCTGGGAGAGACCCATGATTGAAACCCTGGAGAGCTACTGCCTGCCAGTGTAGACAATACTGGGTTAATAGACCAAGAGTCCATTTAGAAGTCTTACTTTGTGACTGCCTGTCTTCTGTTGGGGCTTTGCGTATGATGAAATCCTGCACATGTGCAGCCAAAAGCCAAGAAAGTGGTTTAGGGACCAGATCCTCAGCAGGGTGTGGACTGTGCTTCGTGACATCTCAGAAGCCAGGGAAATTGCTGAACATAGTTTCCAGTGCTTGGCGGTGGGCTTCAGTGCCTTACAAAGCCTCCCCCATGACAAGCAGAAGCAGAATATATTATGCAAAACAGAAAGCAAAAAGCTGAATAGACTATGCAATAGTTGAGTCACCAAGCACACAAGCATAACTTGCATAATGTATGCAAGATACAGAATCACACATTTTTGCTGTTGCGGGATTTGGATTCCCTCAGAGGAGATTTATTTTTAAAGCACAGGATACATATATCCCTGCCTGCTGTACATAGGATTATTATGCTGGAGTGAACCAGTAGCAAAGTCAAGAACAGTCCATTGCTTCTCTGGCCAGAAACTCAAGCCCGGCCACACTTCTTGGCATCAGAATGCAAATTTGTCTCAAATACAATTTGCCCTCAGCTCTATTGACCTGTTGGGAACAGCATTCCTGATAGTCAGAAAACAACTCCAGGTCAGCAGGTATTAAAAGAACGGTTGTTGTTTTATTCTTTTTTGGTGGGTACAAAAACCACAGTTTCTTACACAGAACAAGATTATAAATAATATCGGTAACATGAGTGACCCGTAGTCTCTTTTGATTCTATACTGCAGACTGATGGTGTTCTCTAAACTTATTTGTTGGTTTCTTGTAGTTAGACAGATGCAAATCCATGGAACACAGAATGATGGGACAGAATGAGGATGACCAACAATGTTTATAAAAAAAAGTCTCTGAATTTTATTACAGTGATGACATTTTATATCAATTATTGCAATGAATTGTTCCCTAAGATGGTTAGAAAAAAGAATTGTGTTGTCCTCTACTGAATTTACATCCGTTAAAAAGCAAGCATGTTTCAATATTCCTCTTTTTTCCCCCAAAGAAAAAAGTAATTAATTTCTTTTATTTTATTTTTTCACAGGATTTACATATTTATTTTCTTATCACAGTTTAGTGACTTGTTTCCACAGCTGGACAGTCTTCCCACTGTATAATGTTGATCGTCGGGAAACACAGGTAAGCATGTTCATTGACTTCTATAGCAGTTGGTTCTCCATGTTGCCTAGACAAAGACCAAAAGGTAGCCTTTTCCTCTTGTCTATTCTTCACAGTTTTAATGCGCTAAATTGGCAAGTCCTATTAGTTGGTGGTTGTTGTTTTTTTAAAGTCCGCTCAAGTGAAATTTGTCACTGTTAATATTCCTGTCCCAACCCCGCCTCCCCCCAACAAAACTAAATTATGATTTTTTTTCCTGATATAAAATCTGAATTTGGGTTTCCGAGCTGAGACCATGCACACACATTTGCTGCTGCTGATGTCTGGCATGCCAGGATGCCCTTCCCATGCTCAGCCCATTTCTAAGTTCATCAATGACATTTCCCCGTGTCGTGTTACAGTCCATGCTGTATTCCCGTCAGTCACTGACACAGTTTAATTAAGGCACTCGGATATTTTTTTGGTTTTTATGGTAGGTCTGATGCAATTACCGCCAATCCCGAACTTTGTCTAATTGCAGTTCCACTGTGTACAGCCTTTGGGCAGTCGGGAGTCAGAATGCGTCCGTTTTCTCCCATGCTCCCTGTGATGGATAATCTGGCTTTGTTTCGTATGGCTTCAGAAAAGGTCAGCTGGGAGGCAGGAGAAAGGACAGAAAGGGAGAGGGAGAAGAAGAAAGGAGGAGGCAGAAAGGAAGTGTTACAATATTTCTGTTCCCCAATAAAACCAGTGCACAGCAAACACCAAAAATATCTAGGTGTAGACATCTGCATTATCACGTTAACTGTTTATATAATAATATGGATATAAGAGCATTTAACACACTCTTTTAAATAATAATAATCAAATTAAAGCTCTAAAAGAGATCAAACTGGAGATTCTCGTTCTGTTAAAATTTAGTAAAAGTCAAATCTCTGTGGGCAAGTGTAAAATGTTACTCAGTTGCCCAGTTTTCCTAGGAATCAATCTCATGTTCCTCCCCACCCCTCCAAATCCATTTTCATGTATATGTGATAGCAGTAAGGCTCGGAATTGTCTCACAAATTAGCTCGTAAATCTTGTCAAGCTGATATCATCTAGTTTACTGCATTTTTTGAATAAAAAAAATTACAGGCTTTCTGTATATTTAAATGAAAATCCAGCCAAAGTTAAGCCCCTTTTAGCCCCATTGATTTAAATGAAAACAAAATCCAAATATATGCTTATCTCCACAGAAATAAATGGGACTTAAAAGTGTTTGACTTTAGCCGAATTCTTCCTCCCTTCCTTTCCACTTCTACCTTGATTTCCTTTCAGTTAAAATTAAGGCAAGTTGCAAATACTTAAAAGGCTAATAAAAACAACAGCTGTAAAAAAAAATGTGTATATACATAATGTGAAGAATTCAAAATCTGTCTCAAAGGCTTGTTTAAATAAATAAATAAAAAATGGTTTAGACCTGCCTGGGAGTAACTGCCCTCCTCTGAACTCAGTGGGACTTACTTCTGAGCAAACATGCATAGAATTGCACTCCAGGGCTGGAATCCTATTGGGGGTGAGGTTTGAGGTTTCAGAATGCCAAATCCATGGCAGGCTTTCTTTTAGAAAGAAGCATCTCATTGTTTGCAATTTCTTTTTCTTTTTTTTTAAAGGCCCATTGATTTGAAACGGGACATTGGCACCACTAAGTTTTGTTGGGCCAGGGCCAAACTCTCCAATAAAATGAGTTTATTTGTTGAAATCGTGGCAATAAAGTGGCTACACGTGGCATATTATGGGACAAGAGCAACACACACACACACACAAACACACAAGGCCCAAAGCAGGACATTTATGGTGGATTAAGACAATCCCACCCCTATGCAATCACTGAGATTGTCTTGAGAGCACCAGCTATAAGGGCTTTTTTTTTTGCATTGGGTGGTGCCTACAAATGAGCGAGTGACCCTCCTTGACTTTGCATGCAGAGCATTGGAGGGAAACGTTTAGCTTCTGGGGGAAGCCTCCTGAATTGACCTTGAGAAACGGAACAGAGCGAAAATGGATAGTTGACAAAGATGTGGGACAAAAGGAACATGGCTGACATATCTCTTTGCTTTTTGAGGGATAGGGGAACCTCTGGACCTGGCTGCAGATGCACCCTTTTCTTGCCTGAGAGCTGAGTAAAGCTTTATTATATTCGTTTTATGGTGTTTCTATAATCACCTACATTAACACAAATCTCAAAGTATCGTACAAAGGTGAAAACAAGCAAACAGATTGAAAACCATTTAAAACAGAAACACCAAATCACGAGGAACATGGAAAGATAGAGAGCTACTAACCAGGGAAAGACTAAGGAAACTGACATGTTTCTGCTAAAGGGTGGAATCACCCAACCATTCATTACTGGACAAGTGAATTCTACATAATCCGAGTTATAAATGAAGCAAGGGGTGGGGTGGGAGTTTAAAGTGCTTTTTGTTTCATTTATTAGAGAGGTTATATGATACAAAGGTTGCTTCCAGACAGCCTGTTCATTGGGTGTTCTTCTTGAATTGTTTAGATGAGGTTTGTGGGGAGATTAGAAGACATTGTCTTATTTGTTCTGAACTGTTTGCAGGAGGGTTAGATAGTGTGCTCTGTCACTCTCCTTATTGCAAAAAGTCTGGTTTTGGGCAGAAGCCAGCTTGTTTTGCAAGACCAAAATCAATTTGCCCTCTGCCTTTCTGTCTAGCTACTCTTAAGAAGCTGCCTTTGGAACAGCCTTCATGTAAAATGGTTATGAAGGATGTCATTCACTACATTACCCAGTGTCCTCTATGTAAAAATCCTCGTGGAAAATATCTGGGTTTCACCACATAATTCCCCCCCCAAAAAAAACACCAAGTGAGTTTGTGTGCTTTTTGCTGCCGTGCGTTAAAAATGGCTTAGCACCTTGCACAAATGGGGCGCGGGTGGCGTTGTGAGTTAAACCACAGAGCCTAGGACTTGCCGATCAGAAGGTTGGTGGTTCAAATCCCCACGACGGGGTGAGCTCCCGTTGCTCGGTCCCTGCTCCTGCCAACCTAGCAGTTCGAAAGCACCTCAAAGTGCAAGTAGATAAATAGGTACTGCTCTGGCGGGAAGGTAAACGGTGTTTCTGTGCACTGCTCTGGTTCGCCAGAAGCGGCTTAGTCATGCTGGCCACATGACCCGGAAGCTGTACACCGGCTCCCTCGGCCAATAAAGCGAGATGAGCGCCGCACCCCAGAGTCGATCACGACTGGACCTAATGGTCAGGGGTCCCTTTACCTTTACCTTGCACAAGTGGAGCTGCTGCTGGAGAAACAGAAACAGGAAACTTTCAAGAACACAGAAAGGTTTTGAAAGCCACGTTCCCTCTTAAATTGTTTCTGGCAGGAACAAAAGGTAACAGACAAATGGGCAAGGAAACCTTTTCGGAAAGGGAATCTATACTTTCCCACTCCATGTGCGCCAAGCCCCCTCCCACGTCTTCTTCACCCCCCTCCTCGAAACCCACCTATTTCTCGGTGCTCTCCAGCTACAGTGACCACACGCCAATCTCTGGTCATACTGTGTTTGTTCTGCATTGTATGGTTCTGTTGTGTATCGGCTGTGCCTTTTGGCAGCAGTCTCCTTGGGGCAGGGGCCTGCTATTTGACAAGCACACTTTGCCTGCTGTGCACTGCATGAATAAAAATAAAAATAATAAATAGAATGCCTTTCTTTTTAAAGTCTGAGGTGGCAAAATAAAATGCTTAACATTTACAAGCTTACACCTAAGCTTCATTTGCTCTGTGATTTTGTTTTTTAATTGCCATAGTACTGGTCTTGTGGGTATTATTAAAGTGTACAGTTGTACCTCAGAAGTAGAAGAGAATCCGTTTCAGAAGTCCGTTCGACTTCCGAAATGTTCGACTTCCAAAGCGTGGCTTCTGATTGGCTGCAGGAAGCTCCTGCAGCCAATCAGAAGCCACTGAAGCACCGTCGGACGTTTGGCTTCCAAAAGAATGTTCAAAAACCAGAACAATCACTTCCAGTTTTCAAGCGTTCGGGAGCTGAAACGTTTGACTCCCAAGGCGTTTGGGAGCCAAGGTATGACTGTACTGAGATGTGTGTGTTTTAGGACCCACCCTATTCCTGTGATTTGCTTTAACTGTTTAAATCCTGAAATTTAAATTGTTGTAACCTGCCCTGGGACCTTCTGATGATCAGCACCCTACTATGCACATCTACTCAGAAGTAAGCCCCATTGACTTCAATGGAACGTATTTCCAGCTGAATGTGTATGTAGGATTTGAGCATTTGTACCTTACCACAGTTTTGACAATCCTACATATTTCTGGCTCAAAGATGAAGGGGGATAAGAAAGAAGACAATCAGTGCACCTGCATGCTTTCCTAAGAGCAGCCACTCTCTTTCCTTCAGTCCTGAGTAGCTCTTCTGCTTGTGACAAACAGGGCACTCTTTTTCCATGAGCAAAAACTGCAGTTTTGCTTGTCACCCTGTACTGAAGAATTTTGCCGTGGCCTTCCAAACTGCATGCTGCGAGGCACATCAGTTTCAGCTTGTTGGAGGGAAAGTCTTCTTGCAAATGCAGTAAAACTAACTAGCAGCACAATCATATGCATGTAGACTCAGAAGTAAGCCACATTTATTAAGAAGATGTTTTTGTTTTTTTAAAGAAAAACATTGTTGAAGCCCTGCTGGATCAAAGCAATGGTCCATCTGGACCAGAACAAAGGTTCATTTAGTCCAGCATGCTATTTCCCTTCTTAATCGGTTGCCTCTTGGGATATGTACAAGCACAGCATGGAGACATTAGCCTTCTCCTGTTGCCGCTCCCAAGCAGCTGGTCTTCAGAGGCATGCTGTCTCTGATCCTGGAGGCTGCATATAGCCTTATTGACCAGTAGCCTTTGATAGATTTATCCTCTGTGAATTTGCCTAATCTTTTAAAGCCGTCCGATGAAGAGGCGGTCACCACATCCTGAGGCATCACCTGCCTCAAATTTGTTACAAACTTATTCCAATGGAACGTATTCCCAAACAAGTAGGGAAAGGATTGCGCCAGAACTAACTAAACCTAACTAAACAGACTATCTACAGAGAACATCCAAGAACAGAAGAAACCAGGTGCACCAAGCCTGAGTCTTGATCCTCCTTCATATATAAAGCACCTAGAATTATTTTTTGAAAAGCCATCTTCTCTTATGTCTGCCTAGGATCTTGCTTGGCCTCATCCTTCATCCAGAAATATAAATGTTCACCATGAAATCTAAAATTTCAAATAATAATAATAATAATAATAATAATAATAATAATAATTTATTATTTATACCCCGCCCATCTGGCTGGGTTTCCCCAGTCACTCTGGGCGGCTGTAGACATCCCTGCAGATTTTAAATATATATATATATTTAAAACCCATTGTATCCAATATATTTCTATTTCTCTATATATATATCTTGATGCATTTTTTAAAAAATAAAAAAGCACCAAAAAAACCCACCCCTTTCAATGCAGATGTCTATTAGCAACATATAGGAAAGTATACTAAACATCTGCAGCCAAAATTAACCGAACCGTTTGTTTGTTTTTCCAAAAGAGGAAGCTCTCTCGATAAGCAAGCAGTTACCACCACTGGACAGACAGGGCACAAGACCGCATGACAGATGATGATGCACCAGCCACTCACTGTAGTAGGGCCCTAAGTCCTACCCCTAAATTTTAACACTCTCGGTTCCATATACGTTGTAACCTTCTCTATAAGTTGCTAAATTCTGGGTATGCTGCGAGGAAGTTGGATTAAAAGTCTGTGCACTCTTTGCCACCTTCATTCTCTTCGCCTCTGCCCTGGATTTGTAACAGAACTCTATCAAAGCCACCAGCATAGCCAGGCCCAGGCCTCCAACCAGAATGTAGAAGACGCCCGCAACATTGCTGAGACTCAGGGCGCTCGTCTTGTCCTGGGGAAACAAAAAGGGGTGTACGTGTCAGATCAAAGGCGCGAGGCGGCCGGAGAGCAAACAAACAAAACAGTACAGTACAAGTACAGAGGCATAAGCGACGGCTTCATTGAAATACACGGGGAAAGGGAGGAGGGGAAGACAGGCACTGACAAACGTCTTCCGAGATAATTGGCCTGCCCTGGCTTGCAAAACAAACATACGTATATAAGCAAACAATTTGTTTTCAGAAGCAAAATGCTACGAAAGATTACATGTGCTTAACCAATACTTTCGGATGCAATTAGCCCCTCGGTAATGAACGGCGGTGAAATAGTCTACCACAATTAACCGCAGCGTCAATAAAGCATATCTATCCTCTCCCGACTTGACGTTTAATGGTGGCCTGAACACGGGGTCGTTAGAGGATCATTAAGTAGCCTAAGTGATCTATGGCATGGCTCCTTTTAGGATAAATATGCTCCGATATATTTATTTGGAAAAGAAAACACCAGACCGGTCTTCCAACTGCTGGTTAAATAAAAGGCTAAATGTCCGTTACATTTAAATCACTTTTTAAAATTCAGGCAAACAAATTTCCTGTCACAGCTCCCGAGCCTCATGTAGGATGTGAGCTAGGAGACAAATGAGTCTTTCCTCACAAAGAACAGCCTTCTCACTTCCTACTATACTGTTAAAGGAGAAAGAGGCCTGGTTTGTGAAGCACTTCAGTATGGTGGAGAGGGAGAGGGGCCTGGAGCATTGGAAATTCAGGGAACAATCTTGCTGCATCTGCACAATTCCACAAACAAGCGTAGCAGCATTCTCTGGATCGGGACCACTGGCTTGCCTGGTTTTCTCAGGGTTGTTGTTTAAAGTACTTATTGTTACTATCAGAGGAAGCTGCCTTGTACTGATTCAGACTTTTGGTCCACCTAGGTCAGTGTTCTGCACTGATTGGCCGTGCTCAGGTGTTTCAGACAGGACTCTCTCTTAGTCCTACCATGGCAGAGATTTAACATGGGATCTTCTGCACACAAAACAGATGTTCTGCCAATGAGCTATGACCTCTTCTCACTAAGGGACTGCAGTGCTGATGCGGTAAATTGTTAGATATGTAATTTTTAAAAAATCCATTACGTTTTTAATTTAAGGCATTAAATTTAAGGTGTTAAGTAAGCATTTCAAATCAGTGGATGCTTTCCATCCTGCGAGTTCGTGCGGCCACAATTCACTGCTGATTTGAATGAGTGAATGGCATGAACACGAGACTGCACACTTGGCATTTCAGGATTTCAGAAAGATGCATGTAATTGTACATCATAATACTTCAGCCTTTTTTAAAAAGGATTTGACATTATACCTCCCATTGCTATACTCCTAATTAAGCAATTTATCCAGGCATGCCTGTAGTAATAAACACTTTTAAAAAAATGGGCTGAGAGTAAGACTTGATTTTTTTAAATTCTGAGCTATGTGGAATTCGCACACCATGATGAGCGCCAAGTTCAGTTGCTGAAATAGTTTAATTTAAAGATGCATTATTTAATGTTCCAACTAATGGCTGGGCAGGTGTAGGAAGAACATCTTTCTATGTTGTTCATGTTGCGGGGGGGGGGGGGGAAATGAGCGAGGAACGTAACATTTTAATCTGCCTCCAAACTTGTTAGATTTGCAAAATACCGTCAAGAGAGATGGCCTTCCTTTTTAAAATGAGGAGCGGCAGGAGTCAAGTTGACATGGAGGTACTGCCAGATGTTGGTGAGGTGAAGGTCCACCAGACATGATCAGGGTTACAGTATATTAAATATAACACAATGCAATATCATCTTCAGATCTTGCTATCATTTCTAAGACTGATCAACAGGACCATTCTGAACCTAAGTGGTTCAAGTTGGTTAGAGCGTGGTGCTGATAACACCAAGGCTGCAGGCTTGATTCCTGTATATTCCTGCATTGCAGGGGGTTGGAATAGATAATCCTCAGACTCCCTTCTAACTCTACAATTCTATAACTGTAAGTCCATCAACAGAAGACCTTTTAGAAAAGCATGTTCAGCGAGTGCTCCAGAACTGAGACGCCACCATGCCTTGTATAAACCAGAGCATTTTTTTTAAAAAAAGTTAAGGGTTTGGCATTTGGGGACATGCCTGGGATGAAGCTGGTGTTGAAGGGCTTTAATTTAATTAATGCTTTGACCATGTGTTGCCTTTCTCATGCAGGGTTTACGAATCCAAGCGACCACTTCATCTTGCCCCCCTGGGGTTGGGAGGGAAAGGATAAGCGCCTTCTGCACGGTGCCTGTTCAATAGCTCATTTATTTCCATTCCTACGTGAACATTAGCTCCCTCGTGAACACAATAGCGGGTCCCGAACTGCAGCGACTGACCTTGCTTCCAGAGTCCTTGGGTCCACATTCCCCTTTATCGTACCACCATTTGTTTTTCAGCTTGTCTAAGACGCCTGCCTCACTGAGTTTCAGAACGGCAAGGTTTACAGGAGTTCTTCACGTGGGAAATAACATAAATAACATTATATATGTTATTTTATGTTATTCAAGTAAAACTACATAGAATCGCATTGCAAAGTGACGGAGCGGAGGCCACAGAGGCTGCTTATGTCGTGCACAGGGTTAGAGACAGACATACGACTGGGACCTGCTCCATCGCTTCAGGTAATGGGCACATACTGCTGGGGAAGGCTTGGGGGAAAATTGCGTGCAATTACTGTGAACCCAAAACTATTGGCTTTCACCGACATTCAGTGGCTGACCAATAAAACTCAACCAGATGTTGGAAATGTTTCCACTTAAAAAAAAAAAAAAATGTCGAAGCAAGGAAGCACCAGATTACCAGATTGCCTATCTGTTGTCCTCAAACTCACCTAGCCTGACATTTGAGCAAAATATCAACTGAACAATTTAGGTGGCAGACCAAAGCTGGGTTTCATGAGGTTGAGTAGGATCTGTTTCAGTGTAAATCTGTTTAGGCTCCCAATGTGCACCAGTATGGATGGGCCTCCCTATTGTTGTATATTTCAATAAGCAGGGAGGATATAGCTGCCTCCCTCTCCATGGAAGGTATGGATGGCAACACCCTTGATAGTTTTTATATCACCAACTAAAGACCTGATTATTCCACTGGGTGTTTAGAGGAAGTTGGTAAAGATGGCTGACACCTGAACGTTATTTTATGCAGCACTGATTGCTGCTATACTTTTAAACTGATTTTTATTTAATTTTGTTGCATCATGATGTTTATGTTATGGGTGGGATCCTTTGGTGATGGAGAGTGGCCTACAAATTTCATTAAAAAATATTAAAAAGCTGTGCTTAGAGCACAGTATGTTGTGTGTCCCCAGGTCTATAAATCAAAACCCTACTGAACCAGGCCATTCCTTTCGGTGGCACTGGGCTTCTTTCAGCTTTTAAGTGCCTCCACAGGGTTGTTCGAAAGATGACATGGAATAAGCCAATGGGCTATTTGGGAGAAGGGGGGGTATAAATGTGATTGATAAATATAGATAATATAAAGATAATATAATATACCCTGCCAGATGGGCAGGGTATAAATAAATTACTACTACTACTACTACTACTACTATTTATTATAATAAAGGAAGCACCTGCAATCACATGATGTTTATATGAGTTTTCTTTCCTATGGGAACTGAATGACACTTTGAGCAGGTAGAGTGGATCATAAAATGAAGATTTATTTATTAATTTCTTAAATGTCTATTTTGCCCTTTATCCAAGGACCACAAGGTGGTTTACATATCAAGGCCCAAAAATAACACAACATACTAACAAACAAAAACATTACCCCCCCACACACAATTATGCCACAATGCTAGTGTTCAGGGGACAACTTGTGCACCAGAGCTTGGGCCCCACTCTCACAAAACTACAATTTCCAGGTTTCATTTGCAGAAACCACAACAATAAATCCACTTTTGTGTTGGTGTGCTCTAAAGGGAAATCATAGAAATGAGGCTATCCAGGCAAAGTCTGGCCCCTGCAACTAGCTGGCCTGCTAGTTGCCACCCACCCAAGAGTTAAAGAGATTTTTTTGGATGAAGTGTGACTGTAGCCATTGGGATTTTCTTTTTCAGTGAAAGACCGGGCTTGTCTCTGTGGCCTACTGAAAACCTTCCTCTTCCAAGAAGCCTTTTAAGAAGAGATCTTCCCCAGTCTGCATTTGTGCTGCAATTGATTTATTAAATGTTTTAATTGCTTTCTTGCCTGTGTGTTTGCTGCCTTCTGCTCTTTTGGGAGGAGGGGCAGGACATAAATTTAATAAATGAAACAAAATAAGTTGGCCCACCAACCTCCAGCTCCAGTAAAAACCAGTTAGTGATGGACAAGCAGCCTGAGTTATTCACCTGGAGAGACAGGGAGCTCGTTGGGCTCTTGTGATATTGTCTGCTGTGCTGTGCTAATGTCTTCCGCTGCATGTCCACCAAGCTGCTTTGTCCCTACCAACTTTTGCGTCAAGTCTGTTTTGATTTTTTAATATGTAGAGATTCCAGGTATGACATGCAAAATGATGATTTGGATTCCCAGGCCAATATGTTGGGCTTGAGACTCAAAACAAGGATGCAAATATTTTTGCTTTGACAGTAATTGCACACATCTGGATGTTGGTTTTTCGCTTTTTTATCAATGCTGTCAAGGATTTCGTGGCAAGGAAGGAAAGAGCCCCAGCAGATGCACCAATTACTCTACATACTGTTTACCCGCTTTGGTGACATTGAGGCTAACCTTGGAGTCACCTCCCCCGCTGCCACATTCTCCTTTGTCGTACCACCATTTGTTTTTCAATTTGTCCAAGAGGCCTTGTTCATTCAGTTTTAAAACTGCGAGGTTAACAGCATTTCTTGAAACGATAAAACATATTTTGTAAGAAACTGCATAGCCGTTAAGATGTTAGAAGGAACGAGGACTTAAAAAGCTCTTTTATCCACACACTAAATAAACCTCTCATTTGCATATTATAACACACCTGTGGGGAGGAAGAAGCATGCTGGCAAACAAATTTGGGGAGGGAAAAATGCATTTTTTCCAATGGAGGGCAGCTTTATTGCTCGGTGCTTAAGTAAGGATAATATGATTTTGTAAACCGATAAAAAAAGAGAGAAGGAGCTATTCACATATTTTCAATGTGGTGATAAAATGCAGCCAGGATATAGAATTTAGAGTGTGTGCATCCTTTCCCCTACAGTTTATAACAGACAGTAAAAAAGAAAAAGACCCTTGATTCAATTTCTTTAGCAGCCAGAGAGGCATGATTGTTTGTTGTACAAAATACGAATATTAAATTTCAGTTCCCTTGAGCTGAAATAGCTCTTGTACTAGCATTAAAGTCTGGTGGTAAAGTGTGAATTAAATAGGTGTACAAAATGCAAGATCAGCCCCCCCCCCACTTTGGTGCGAGTCTCTACTTCTTTTTACAACTGTCCCAAACATAGGTGTATGATGCACAATTCAACCAAAGTTAAAACATATTGAATCCAATGGAAAGGATTCAAGCACTCCCATTAAAAACAATGAAACATAAAATGTGCTTAATTCTACGTGGATTATGCCCAGATGATTAGGCTACCTTATTGTTTATGATATTATGTTAGAGGCAGTGTCACTAGAGAGAACTCACCACCACATATCTAAGGGAGATTGTTTCATGGAATTTAGGATAACGGTGGAATTCAAAACAGAGCTCTTACCTGACACCATTGGGCTTCATATTGCAACAAATTACCCTAGACTTGGCTAGAGGCTTCTGGACCCTGGCATCCATGCATGATGCACCAGGGCTCTGAGATCCATCCCTGCTCCACCCACAGAGGAGAACAGGCAAAGGTTGCCTCGGTGTGTCACTGATGTATCAATGAATTCCAAACAAAACTGAACTTCAATTTTTGGAAACACAGGGTTGCTAACAATGGAAATCAGATAGCTCCTTTAGCAGAGGCTCATGAAATCACTGGATAGAATTTCCATGGCACCACATTGTCTGATGCTATCTAATGCCCAGTAGACACTGAACAGCAGGTTTAAAGCAAACTGAGCTTGCTTAATAAAAATGTGGGCCATGTGGCAACATGTAAAAATGCAAGGCAGTGATTTCTTCCTCTGTCAGTGACTGTCTTTTGCTGAGATTAAATCTTAGAATTGAATCTGTTGCAGATAAGCAAAGGAGTTCTCAAATCCAGAAACTTATTCTGGATGTACGTGTTTTGTGGCCCACAAGGAGTTGGAAGGCTCCTCATTTAAATCAAAGTTTCCAGGCTGAAGCCTATACAGTGGTGCCCCGCAAGACGAACGCCTCGCAAGACAGAAAACCCGCTAGACGAAAGGGTTTTCCATTTTGGAGGCGCTTCGCAAAACGAATTTCCCTATGGGCTTGCTTCGCAAGACGAAATGTCTTGCGAGTTCCTGCGGATTTCCCCCCTCCCCCCCTTTTCCTAAGCCGCTAAACCGCTTATCAGCTGATCCGCTGATAAGCCGCTTATCAGCTGATCCGCTAAAAGCCGCTAAACCGCTAATAGCGCTAATCCGCTAAACTGTCAATGGGCTTGCTTCGCAACCGCTATACGAAGAGCCTCACGGAACGGATTAATTTCGTCTTGCGAGGCACCACTGTAAGGGCCTGCTGATGTGGGTTAAGCAACAGGCCAGGGTACTCTTCAACTGGTCCAGGACCATGGACAGCTCACCACAGGCCTGATTAAAAGGTAAGGATAGATTAAAGGCAAACCAGTAAGTAAAGAGTTTGGAGTGTTATTCCTGTGAGATTTTGGAGCCAACGGTGAGCATCAGTAGATGGTGGAGGACTATGTGGGCTAAAACGGGCTGCACCCTATTAAAGGGTGCATGCTTCAGCCTGAAGTCTCCTGCTGCCTCGTGGACATGGCAAAGTGCCCTACTGAGTTGCCAGTGTCCTGGAGATGAGTTATTGGAATCAAAGGGATAGGGCAAAGTACAGGATGGAGGCACCACTTTCCCCTTGTGGCTCCTCCTGTGCAGGCATGGGGAATGTGTGTTGTCCTTCACATGTTGTTGGCTATCCTTGTCAGCACTTAGTTGAGATTCCAGAATTGCACTACTAGATGATCCTCAAGGTCCCTTCCAACTCTACAATTCTACAATTGAACTCCCATCTGCACAGCCAGAATGACCAATGGTCAGAGATGATGGGAGCTATATAGTCCGGGGGGGGGGAGCACATGTTCTCCATCCATGCTCTAGTGCAGGGTTTCCCAAACTTGAGTCTCTATCTGTTTTTAGACTACAGTTCCCATCAACCCTGACCACTGGTCCTGCTAGCTAGGGATGATGGGAGCTGTAGTCCAAAAGCAGCTGGAGACCAGGGTTTGGGAAACGCTGCTCTAGTGGGAGAGTTACTATGGAGGATATGTCCTTAGGTGGTTCTTGCTCCTAGTCCCTGCTATCTTCCATCTTGTAGAACTCTTCCCCCGATAGAGGGGGCTCTTGGGCCGTGACAGCTGTACTGGTTATACCTTTGCCCTGATGATGCCAACTAATTATTGTAGACCACCCTGTACATAAGGAGAGCATCTTTATGGGTCAGCTGTTTTGGAAACACATTTTGTCCTTTACTGCCTTTCATGCACATTTTTTTTGGGGGGGGGTTGTTACACAGATCCTTGCCAACTAATTATGAGGTTTCACAACTGTCTCTTAACAGAATTGACCTGAGCCTCATTTCAGTGGCTGTTAAATTTGTATTAGATAGTGAATACAGATAATGTAATTACTTGTCTGTCCCTGGAACTCAAAATACAGGAATACAGGCTGTGGTGTTAGGGATAACACTCTGCTTTTTTGTGGGTAAAGCCTTTGGGGCTACGCTTCTTAGGCAATCTGACAAATGTAATTTTATACAAGTACTCTAATTATGGTTTGTGATCAAGAGCAAGGCTGGACTGAAATTGTTCATTTGCTTCCTTTGTTCCAGGAAGCAACTGCTTTTGAACCAGAGATATTTATTATGGATTTCCAATTAATCATTTAGATGACAACAGTTTTGTTTCCAGTTAGTACCTCAACCCACACCTTCCCTCCCCTCGAGTATTTCCAGCGAAGTACTATTCATGGGGTGTTTTTTCTTGAAGATTTCAACCTCTCTTTCCATCATGCTGAAAGTCAAAACAAAATGCTACTCTGTATATAAGGGGCTGCATCCAGTATAGCACCAAGTTACTCATTCTGTCAGCACAAGGATGGCACTTCTCCCTCTCCTCCTGTATGCCCCCTAAATCTATTCTGCGTTTTCCATCAACCCTGTGGGGCAGATTTGGGGAGGGTGTGGGGCATGTGCAGAGGGAGGAGTTCCATTGCCCAAGGATAAATCCTTGTGCTGACAAGAACGTGTTAGGTGGATACCACCACCCCTTGTTCTCCCCACTTCTTATTTTTTAAAAATTGAGGACCACCTGCATAGATAGTAGAGCATGAGACTCTTAATCTCAGGGTTGTGGGTTCGAGCCCCACTTTGGGACCCCCCCTGCATTTAAGGGGGTTGGACTAGGTGACATAAAATCTACAGTTCTGTGATTTTATGACACAGTGGCTGGAAAGTATAGATACAGTGGTACCTCGGTTTTTGAACGTAATCCATTCCAGAAGATGGTTCAACTTCTGAAACGTTCGAGAACAGAGGTGCAAAGGGCAGTCTGCAAATTCAATAGAGAAAATTGAAAAAAACAAACAAACAACCTCAGCGGAAGCCGTTCAACTTCTGAGGCGCGTTCGAAAATGGAATCATTTCCGGGTTTTCGGCGCTCGAAAACTGAAACGTTTGAAAACTGAGGTACCACTGTAACAGAGGACTGTCCTCAAATGATCTTAATGTAGACTGTAAGCTTATTGGGGCATGGTTCTGTCCTTTACTTATATTACTCCTTAAGGTATCATAAGACGAGCATAGTGGTTAGAGGGATGGACTGGGTCTGGAAAGTCTCCACTCAGCCATGAAGCTCCCTGGGTGACCTTGGGTCAGTCACTATCTTCCAGATTGAGTTACATCACAGGGTTGCTGTAAGGATGATTGTAAGGGGATGGGATGAGAAGAATAATGTACACTGCCTTGAAAGCATTGGACGAAAGGTGGGATATTAATAAATAAAATAAACACACATATTTAATAATATGCAACAACTGCTCCTACTAACAGAAAATAAATTGTGCTAAATGTGTCAGCAGATCCATGTTTTATTTTATCCCCCCCCCCCCCTTTGCAGCCATGCATAAATATGAAACTATTTTAAATTAATGCTGTTTATTCTCATGTTGTCCACATTGGCTCTGGAGATGGGATGGTGTGTTTCCTTCATTCTTTAGTTATATCCCAGGGCATGGGCTGATGACACATGAGGCCACCAGATTCCTGAAACTTAACAGGTCTGGGTTTAGTCACTGCTTGGGTAGGTGGTTGCTTGGAAACCACATGCATGATAGAAGGAAGGTGTAATGGGTAAGTTAGGCTGAGAGGCAGTAACTGTAAGTGGGGATTTGAACTCTGGTCTCCCAGGCCCTAGTCCGACACTCTAACCACTGCACTGCAATGGCTCTCATCTTGTACTACTAGAACAGAAATACTGGATGCTGCCCTGAATGTCTACAAATCTTATTCTAATGCCTTATAGTACCAGGATATGTCCTCTGCCTATTTAGAGAAATTATCTGTTAATTGAGAAATTTGCAGATTTACTTGAGATGGAGATTCCCATGCCACTTAAAAGAAAAACAAAGCAAAATCCATCACGGGTGGGGTGGGGTGGGGTGGGTGGGGGGTGGGGAATTACTCACCCTGGCCAAAATTCACCATTACGGATCAGGAAGAATAAAACTTTTCCACTTACTTTTTTGAGGAAGGTGCAAATTGCTGTTGATAGTCCTAAAATAACAATTAAAAAACCCTATAAAAGCTAATCATGAGAGGGTTATTTAGTAGGGTTATTAGCCATATCCATAGACAATTTCACAGCACAATAAGAAAAAAAATGGAAATAAAAAGGAATGAAGTAAATGAGATTTTTAAGCGCCTCTCATTGTTCTGAAATTAAGCTCAAATTGGTTATGAATCTAACCACATTGCATTCCTTGCTATATCTAACAGGCCATGTAAAAAACACTTTTGTTTCACACTGCCTTTTTAAAAAAATAGCTGTATAATTAAGATGCAACCCAGTGTATCAAAATAAGCTGCTGTCCATTTTGCAATGAATATTGTTCTTCTGGCACAATATTTTGCATCTGCCCATCTGGAGGAAATTTATAGAAGGTTCATGGGGGAAAATGAAAATATTTTTCTTAAAACAAAACTCTCAGAAATACCCAGGGTTGTGTAGGCCCAGCTAAGTTGGTTAGGTTTTATTTTATGATTTAGAACTACAGTACATAGCTCTATCACGGAAGACAGTGAGCTTCAATTCAGTGCTTTTAAAGAGGCACATTGGGAAGTCATAATCTTTGAACTGAATCCCACAGAGTAGTTCCCTCAGCCACAGTCCAAAGATAGAGCTCCTTGCAAGTAGAAGCTGCCTTGCCGCTTCAGTGCTGGGAAACTCCACATAGATTTTCTCCCTGGACATGCAGAGCTTCCCCACCACTGAATATGGAAGCTTCTGCACACGTGGAGCTTTCCTGAGTCCACCAGAGCCTCAGCATGGAAACCATGATTGGGGGCTATAGCAAGTAGCTTTGGTTACAGGTAGGTAGCCGTGTTGGTCTGCCGTAGTCGAAATAATAATAATAATAATAATAATAATAATAATAATAATAATAATATCCTTCCAGTAGCACCTTAGAGACCAACTAAGTTTGTGTGCATGCACACGAAAGCTCATACCCATAACAAACTTAGCTGGTCTCTAAGGTGCTACTGGAAGGAATTTTTAAATTTTGTTTCGACTACAGCAGACCAACACGGCTACCTACCTGCAACTATAACTATGAAAGGCACCATATTGAGCCGTATGAAATGGAAGTCCATCAACTTCACCAAGAAACTTGCACAGGTACAGACTGACATCTTCTTTCTGATTAAATGCAAGAACCTAGACATTATACCTCAGGATCTTAGAACTAAGAACCCTCTACAATCCACTGGTATCTGAAGAAGTGTGCATGCACACAAAAGCTCCTACCAATAACAAACTTACTTGGTTTCTAAGGTGCTACTGGAAGGGATTTTTTTTTAATGCAAATATCACAGAAGGTGATAAAATTCAATTAGGGGAAGAGCATTGTCCTGAATGTGTTTTTAAAAACAGTAGCACATTGTGAAGGTTTTTCCATCAGAGCCAGCCCAAGACATTCTGCCACCTGAAACAAGGGAGAAGATGGCACCCTATGCACAAAGAAACTGACTAAACTAGCCATTGAAACTTATTTCAGTAATGGCAGCATGGCAGAGTCCTCTACCACAACTGAGGGGAACAGGCCAGGCCATGTGTTGCACACAGTTCTGTCCTCAAACACCACCCCAACATCTACTACCTTATTCTGCCTAATGGTAGGGTTGGCCCTGAATACAAAACCGCAAAAAACAACAACAACCTGTTGCTTTAGTCCTGATAAAATGCGCCACAGGGCTCTGGTTTCCTGACACTTTTTGGGTGTCATTCCCTTTACAGATCCCTTAACTGAAAGTATGTCACAATGCTAATACTTACCTGTTTTGTTGCCCTCTGAAAATGCCACCCCTGGGCAAGACATTACTTCAAGCTGGTAATCTCAGTTGAGAAGAGGCTTTCTAAAATTGTAAAAACTGCAACACTATTTTTAAATGCAGAGATCTTGGAGACCGTTAAAACAATGAGCTCAGCCCCCACTGAGGCATCTTAGAGAATCAATTCTATATGATTCCATGATTTTATGGCTACGTAGAGGATTTTTTTGTTGTCATTGCAAACAGAAGAGAAAGCATTAAAGTGATCTCTGACCTTATTCATGTGAACTGCCTGCCATTTCGCTATTATCTTAGCAGGATAAATCTTTTTAAATGTCAGAATCCCCACAGTTTCCCCCTTCTGTTCAAGGCACAGTATACTTGGCCTCTTTTCCTTTTCCTTTTCCATGGCAGCTGCTATAAAGAAATATAAACTGTTTGCAGGTGCCATAATTTCCTGAGCATTTTCACATTTTAAGACCCAGAAACCCTACTGGCAAAATACATAATGGAAAGGAGAAAAAAGATGTTAAACTTGTGCCATCAATAAAAGCAATACAATAAGCAACAGTCTTGGGGATATGCAAGGCTTTTCTTTTTTTTTCTAAGCCAGAACTCAGTTCCAGCCATTGCTATTATAAGAGAACAAGGGAGGCGTTCATGGTGAGTTCTAGCACCTATTTTTCAAGAAAAATAGCACTGGGGATATGACATACAAAATTGGACAAATCTATTTTGGCTATAGGACTAAGAAGCACCTTATCATCTTAGTGAAACAGTATAGACCAGGATTCAAAACTTTAACACACACACACACACACACACACACACATATGTTCACAAGATGGTGCCAATCAATTCTGATTTATTAATACTGTCCTCAAGTGGCTTTAGTGCCATCTCTCTAGATAAAGAATAACTTTTATAACAAGACCAACAAATTTCTTATGGTATATTCTGTGGACCAGAGTTAGAACAAGTCAACAATGGGTAACCCTCCATATTTGTCCTGTAGAAAATGGTAATCAGAGGTACGCTTGAAGATGCAAGTTGCATTAGCTACCATGGCAGAGCAATGGCATTTGGGTTGGTTTGGACTAGAGCTTTTATTGATGGAGTGAGCTTTGCTAGATAAGTTGCTGGATATTTCATTTTTGCCTCTCTGTACTGAATGTAATATTTTGATTTTAACTATTGCTGGTCTGGATTTATTGAGTTGTATGATTTGTGTTAATTTCTCCTGTTTTATTGTGCCAGTCTTACAAGGTGACATATAACCCTGAATTCTTATTTTTTAATAATAATAATAATGATGATGATGATGATGATGATGTGTTGGGGCTTGTTTTAATTACTCAGTAATTAGTGAAAGCCAGTCTGCACCTCCTTAAAGATATTTCTTCCCATGTTCCAGATCTCAGCTTGGCCAAACTTGGGCTTAGGGGGCCAAGAAACACTCAGGCCTATGAGAAGAGGTGGATAACTATGTATGATGATCTTCTTTGCTATAGATATAGAGCCAGCAAGTTCAGTGATTTCAAGTGAGCACAGTACCATTGATACAGAACTGGCATCAGGACCTAACATCCTTCAGCAGCTGCCAAGGCCCCAACAGCCTAGTAGAGTCTTCTGCTGACACCTGTCCTGGGTCCACCATTTTTTTTTTTTAAAGGCCGCTGGGCCTAGCTGCTATTTTCATTGTTGGAAATGGAAACCATAGCCCCTAGCCACCTGCTGCTGCTTGGAGCACTGCCACCCACCACCAATGCCAAAGTCCGACAAAAGAGGAGGACTTTGCACAAGACTCCCTCAGAGTTGAAGATGGAACTGCCCCAACAGTCAATGTCTGAATGAGCAATAGGAAACTGCTAACCAGTTGGGATGCGAGTGGTGAGGCTAGCCTACAGAACTGCCCTTTCAGTGCCTGCATTTCTGCTATTTACCTGGATGAGGTTGGGGTAGGGCAGCAGGTTTAAGGTGTATATCAGTGGGGCCGGAGACTGCCCTTGTGAATCTGGTGCATCCACCAGTGTGCTTACCCTGCTCCTGGTTCCATTTGGACAACCACTTCCTCTTTCAGTTCTATGTGCTTTTCAAGACTCAAGATTACAAAGTACGGATCCACATGGATTCTCAGGATTTTTGCATTGGGCTACCCCAAACTCACCATCAAATCACACGTCTGTGGCCACAGCATGTACCACAAAAATCATACATCCACTGTATCATTCAGAATATATTTTTTCTTGTTTTACTTCTCTAAAAACTAGGTGCGTCTCATGGTCCGGTGCGTCTTATGGAGCGAAAAATACGGCATTTCTACCAGATCTGACTTTTACCCAGATCCTTTGGAAAAGCAAAGAGTTTGTGCACCATTGCATGTACTTTTCTTCCTTCTCTCTCAATGGGTAGATTGTAAGGGGACTAATCTGTAGGATGCAGGAGAAATTTCTAGAGAGGGCAGCTGTCAGAGACTGGGCAGAGGAGGCATGATGGAGACCACCTTCCCATCCTGACTCTTCCAGGGAAGAGGAAGAAGAAGACAGTATAGATTAACAACTGGCTTGCAGGAGGTCACAGCTCAGAGGTAGATGAGAGGGAAAGTTGGGAAATCATGGGAGAGCAAAGAGCTCAAAGACAGAGGGCACACAGCAGCACCCGTAGAGGAGATGACGAGGATGTGGGAGAGAAGGTGGGTGGAGATTCACTCAGGACAACACCATTATCCAAGAAGGTAGGTAGGTTCTACAGCCTCTCTCTGTAAAGATTGAAATAAAAAAGAACTGTCAGAAACTTTTCTTTGTCTTTATAATTTCCTGAGAAAACCAGCCGGGAGCTGCTGACAGCATCATATACAGACTAGCTCAAAAATCCAGATGTGCCCACAGCTCTAAAAAAATGTTGGTGCCCACTGAGAACACTGTCTCCTTTGCTTAACCCTTCACCTACATTTTCCTTCCTTGGGTTTATTTTTTTTGGGTGTTGCTGCTGGAGTTTGATGGAACCCTGGGAATAGGCATGAACATATGGTAACGCTGAAACCTAATGCTACACGAAACCATGGCTTAGGATGGCCATGCTGGCTCCCAGGGAGGAGACTGTGGGCTCAGCTGCATTAGCCATGTTACAATGCTATAACTGCACTATAAACATGCAACACCAGATGGCACTGTAGAGCACGAAACTGTGTCTATGCGATTTTACATAGAGTTTTTTCTTTCGTTATAATGATCCAGCCTGTATCTGCTTTGCTCCTCCCCAGTCATTTTAGCTCAGTGTGATGTGGCAGCTAAGCCAATGCTAGTTTGGCTTACTGTATCTGGCCAAAATTTCCTTTGCCAGGGAATAAAAATACTGGAATACTTGAAGTTCTTGTTTTAATCATATGCATCTGTTTGGATTTTTTTTATATAAAAAAAAGGCAAACAGTGTTTTGTTTGTTTATTTCTCAAGTTGATTTTTGGTGCTGAACGCTTGGCGGATAAAGCTGAGCCTGGATGAAGTTATGTTTTGCTAGTGACATAGTCTGGTAGGAACAATGTTGCTATAATAATTCGCTATCCAGCCTGTGCCCCCATCTCTAGATCCTGCAGGCATTTGAAGATTGCTGAGAAATGCAACAACTTGCAAATGTAGTATGAACAGTGGCTGTAGAAAGCCCCATATTATAATGCAGAGCTAGTTTCTTTAATAATTTGGCAACATTATAAAGTGAACACCTCTAAAAAAAGAGGACCAGGTTTTGTTCTTCCTTAAAATTCAGCATCTGTCTGAGTGAGTTCCAAGAAAGAACTGTTCTTAAGATGAAATGAATTTACTTAGATAAGACTCTCATAAACCCTCACGGGGCTTATCTTACATTTTGTTTCCGATTACATAATTTTTGTTTGCAGCTATCATTTCCAGCATGGTAGACGTTTCTTCTGAGATGTCCCAAATCTTGGATAAAAGTCAAAACTAAAGAACTGAATGAAAGAAAATTCCTTTCACTCCATAGGGTGGCGGCGGCCTAGGAATCTTTTTGTGATGAAAGGCCAGCCCCCACATCTTCCTCCCTAGGAGCCTCCAAAGAAAGAAGATGGGGGAACAAGGAAGAAGGGTGTGTAGATTTATCCTGGCTGTTCAGAGGAAGAAGAGCAAACTCTAAGTTAGAGTAGAACCGCACTGCGAGTGGGTGATTGTAGTCACTCTAAGCTCAACAGGGACTGTAGCCTGTTGCTTCCTCATCGTCATCCTCCTGCAACAGATCACCCCTCTGTCTCTATTTCCGAAGACAACCTGGTTCAAATCCTCACTTCCCTACAGTTCATTGGGTGATGTTGGAGCAGCCACTATCACCCAACTTAATCTGCATCGCAGGTGTGTTGCTAGGGTAAAATAGGCGTGAAGCGACTTCTGTGCACCTGTAAATCCCCCCTCCTTTTTATCATTTGCTGCCTTCCTGTTTTTTTTTCTTTTCTAGAGGGTGGGATTGTGTATGTCACCTTCAGCTCCTGGAAGGAATGGCAGGATATGAAGACACACACACACACACACACACACACACAAACAAATACATACACTCCACATCCATCCTTCCACAAAATCTAAGATCCTTTGGGACCTGTACATTTCTCGTCCCCCCCTTATTGCTCAGGCTCATCAGTTTCAGTGTGTGGCTGAAGAATGAAAATGGAGCGTTGCGGCTAAGTGGTATCTTGAATGGTCTCTTTCATGAACAGCCTTGCCTGCTCTGCCATCTCTTTAACAGGACAGGCTAGCCTAAACTATCTCAGGTTAGGTGATAGGAGTATTTCTTCCCTTTATCCGCTCATTCTGGATTGCCTTTTGATTTAAAAAGTGATCAAGGTGAGAGAGAATGCATTATGGTCATACATTATTCAAGTGAAACACAATTCAGATTAATCTCACTGAACGTGTTGCCATTTTGGTGAATCCATAGAGCAAGTCAGGAGAAAAAATGCTGCAAGTGCGAATAGCTTTTGAAATGAGAATTGTGGTGGGGGTTGAGGGAGAGAGGAAGTCACATGTTTGATTTCAAAGGTAGGCCCCCTTATATTCATTAGCCTATCTTTGAAATCAAGCATGTGGCAGGAAGCTCTCACTTTATTTCTCCCACACCATTTATGACACACTTCCAGCAATGTTCATATAAATTATACTTATTTTTGAACCTTCATTGGGGAAAATGCCATTGTGGAATATTATTGAGCTGGTTTTATGTTATGTTTACATTTAAACTAACTTGCCCCGCCATTTTCTACATAAACTTACATTTATTTTGTGAAACTAATCTGAAGTTCTCTTTCCCCCCATTTTTCCGCACAATGTTATCATAGCGTAAAATGTTATTACAGCTGACGCGGGTGGTGCTGTGAGTTAAACCACAGAGCTTGCCGATCAGAAGGTCGGCGGTTTGAATCCCCGCGACTTGGTGAGCTCCCGTTGCTCGGTCCCTGCTCCTGCCAACCTAGCAGTTCGAAAGCACATCAAAGTGCAAGTAGATAAAAGGTACCGCTCCGGCGGGAGGGTAAACAGCGTTTCCGTGCGCTTCTCTGGTTTGCCAGAAGCAGCTTAGTCATGCTGGCCACATGACCTGGAAGCTATTTGCGAACAAACGCCGGCTCCCTTGGCCTATAGAGCGAGATGAACGCGCAACCCCAGAGTCGGTCACGACTGGACCTAATGGTCAGGGGTCCCTTTACCTTTTACCTATAATTTTAGAAAGGGAGCCTCCAAACAAAGACACTTCTCAAATTCAGTTTAGTTTCTCATGGAAAATTTTCCGAATTGGGCATTAGTGCACTCAAAAGCATTGAAAGAAGCTGACTCATATTATTTGTTCTACTGTGTTGTTTTAAACATGAGCTTTAATAATTTCAATCTGAGTTGGACTGCATTGAATTATTATAATAATACGGTATTTTGTTTCTGTTTTCAATCACTGTTATTATAAACTGCTTTGAGATGAGAGAGGCTTGAAGAAATAAAGGAATGAAGAAAGAAAGAAAGCCGGGGTGTTAGCTCCTGGCCATTTGAAGGAAGAAAAACAGTATCGTATTAGAATTTGGGGCTTACATACAGGAAAAACAGCAGCAGAAACAGAGGTCCCAGGCCAAACTATTTTATATTACCATAGAAGACCAGACATTATGGACCTTCTGCAACATTCCACCGCTCCTTTAAGGATTACGGGTTTGAATTGTTTTATTTTATTTGTTTATTTAATTAAATTTATATACCGTCCTTCATCTGAAGATCACAGGCTGGTTTACAGCATAAAAATACAAAAGGAGAACAATTCAGGAAACAGAGTTTTGGGGATGGACTTGCTCTTAGCACAGCAGGACCAAGAGGCTGAGGAGCTGGTGCCTCTCTCTATCTAGAGGCAAAGAGCCTGGACACTGTCCAGTTTTCACTAGGTTGAGTGAATAAACTACTTTGGGGGAATCTTCTGATAGACCCAAAGCACAGTTCAATCATCTAGGTAGTTTTTGTTCTTCCCTTGCAAAACACATAGACTGACCATGCGTTAAGCAAGCCAGGGGCTAGCAAGGACTTTTGCCCTTTAAAACCACAATGGAGGAATAGAAATGGATAAGGAAGGCCAGCCTTCTCTAATCCCCCTTAGGTTGTACCAGTGATACAACTCTACCTATTTCTAATAACTTCCAACTCAGTGCTATTTACCAAAAGAAGCTTTGTTAAATTATAGATATTCCCTGAAGACTGACAGCAACGAACAAGGAACAGCATTAAAGTTTCAGCTACATGGAGCTAAATAAACCCTTTGAGAACAGCTACTGTATATTACCAAGACAGAGATGATTGTTCGGGGAGATTTGCTCCCTCAAACAAATAGCAGGAATATTGTTTAACAGCAACCTCCACTGGGTGCTCGTTGGTCGAACTAGAAGGGTACAGAGCCGAACGGTTGATTGTTTTCTAGCTAGGTTTAAGTGTTTGCTACTGTTATTTATTAATTAAATCAATTGCACCCTGCCTCTTCCTTCCAAAAAATATTAAAATCATAAACAATACCAAAGTCAGACTCAGCCATACGCTAGAGCATGACATTCTGAGAACAATTCTCCCTTCCTTCCCACCCAATCTAATAAGTGATTCTCTCTTTCCTCATATTAGAGTACAAGAATTCTTTTGCAGTCATTTAGCAAAAGCAGAAGTGTAATTGCTCCCGCTTGGCCTGAAAGTGGTTAGGGATACCGCAAATTTCTGTCCCTAATGCAATTTCCTGTTACTGTGATTTTCTGTTCCTAATGCAAAACCTACATTGTCAGGTGTGCAAAATCAAATACCCAGAGTGCAGTAGTTAATGTAATAATTCCACATGTGGAACAACTCCTGTTCTTTCCCACACCTGTGTACACTCCACACACCCCCAAATCTGCTCTGGAGGATTGGGGAACACCCAGAACAATTGTAGGGGGTGCATGGGGACAAAAAGAGGGAAGGAAAGTCCCATTACACAAGCAGTTGTTCCCAAAGTGCAAGGAGGTATTTGTACTACACTGAATACACAATGGAGAGTGGATGGAAAACATGTTGTAAACCAATTGTGAATAAAGATATTGTTATGCAGTAGTAAGTGTGGAGTATGCCCTAAGTTTCTTTCAATTCTTGTGATTTTGTATCTGTTGGGATAGAACGTCTGAGAGCAACTTTGCCAGACGGGTTCCTTCATTTAAGTAAATACTTTGGCTAACTACCAGTAGTTAAGCACCATGATCAGCATAATCAAAGGAGTTGCTCTGTGCCATAGAACAAGCGGACGGGCCTCCCCTGCCCATCTAGCTACCAGGTAGGACAACAAAAGCCACTGTAGTGTGAGCTTGAAGCAGGGGGGAAGCTGAATACACAGAGACATGATTGCTCTGTGCTGGATCCAAAGCTGTGACAAATGGAGAAGCAAGATCAGTTAGGGTGTTAATACTGGGAGCCCCTCCATTTTATGCTCAGGTTGTATATATGTGCAAATAAAACCATTTCCCCTAAAGACACGACAGCCTCCGCTGACCTTCATTCCAAGGAAACTAAAGCTGAGGAAGCATCAGGAACTCCTGGATTTCCTCACCACTCAGAGATCTAGGTGGAATGAATGTGACAATGATAAGGGTCTGAATTACACCACCCCCTTTTTGGGCAGGGATGAATTTCTTCAAATACTTATTGCCAGTGTTCAAGGAAACAGAAAGATCTTCAGAAATAAAGGGGGAGGCTTTCAACTTCACTAAGAATGGCTGAGATGCTCCTTTTATGGTCAACTTTGGTCCTAAAAATTATTCCTCTCCTCCCTTGCCTCACAAGTTGACGAATGATCCACATGTAAAATTGTTGCAATTATCATAACTGATTGGCACTGGCTAAAGAGCTGCAAAACAAGTAACAGAGGGCACCAAATTAGAGGCAGAGAGAATAATTACTGCAGTGGGGTGGGGAAGATGAGAGTTTAGGGCAAAGAACCACACCATGTCCAATAGAATGGCTGGCTCAGTTTAAAAACATGCAACATGCAACCAGCTGGCACCTCTTAGAACTATGGAGAATGCTTTCCTGAAATCCAAACTGCAAGCTAAACTACACTCCCCTTGTTCATTG
Organism: Podarcis erhardii; assembly: GCF_964252035.2. Taxonomy (NCBI): domain Eukaryota; kingdom Metazoa; phylum Chordata; class Lepidosauria; order Squamata; family Lacertidae; genus Podarcis; species Podarcis erhardii. The sequence goes on along the minus strand of NC_138508.1, from coordinate 22,500,700 downwards.
GTAGCATAGTTTCATTGCTTTGCATGGCACGGGACAACAATTTAGAACAAAACAAAATAAAAGCCTTGCCCTTAACCACTACCCACTCATTAGTGGTTCCTAGCATGTGTGTTCAAATGGCACTCTTCCACTAAGATTAGTTCTGACTTCTAGCTGCTGAAGATTTACCTGTCTTTTATGTTTCCCTCTCATGTTCCATCATCTTAAGCCATTGTTTTAAGCTGCTCAAAGTCCAGCAGATTCACCATCCTCCCAAACACTCCTGCAAGATCTTGTCCCTCATTTCATCAGATATGGTGTTGTTGATGATCATAGCTACACATGGAATCCATCCATGAAATTCAATGAGAAGGCCAGGGAGTAGCAGCAAAAAACAAATGGTTGTTCCCCCAAAGCAATGAAAAGGTATCACTTAAAAGCCCTCCTCAACACCATCCCCAATCTGATTTGCCCCATCTCTTTGAAATAAAATAATTTAGAGATGGGCTGCTCACAGATCCCCCCAGCAGCGTATTTAGATGGGCTCCTACACACTGAGCTTCCTCCAAAATAACTGTGGGTCACACATTGACTTGATGCCAGGCTGTGTACAAACATTACTATTCTGACACAGCCAGTGGCTTTCACTCTATTGCCACAAAAGCCTGACTTCTGGTTTTCCTAGCACAGGTATCAGCAAACTGGAAGCGGGAAGGAAAAACTGAACTATAATGTGGTCCTAAAAGACTAGTCAGAAACAAAAAGCATTTTCTGCAGTACTTCCTTCCCCCATTTGCTGACATGGATGGACCACAATGGAAACGAATGACTAATTATCAGTTGAACAACACAAGGCTACAGAGTTGGGAAATAACAGGAATCAGGAAGGGTTCAAATAGAAACCCATTCCCCTGCTCAAGTGTAATGAAGGCAACTATGAGTGACAATAGATATTAGCGATGTATGAGCTCACCACAGCTCTTATAAGATTGCCTTGGAAAATGAGCCACGCTATTTCCCCCAAAACTGGGAAATAGCTTGGGTTTATTTTCAAGGCAAGCCGAAATCAGAAATAAACTGCCCGCAAACCAACACCCATCCCACCTAGTGATCCAACACTTCTCTTCAGCCATCTCTGCTTGCTCCTCCCAGAGTGTCATTACTTCCTTCCTCCTGCCTCCTTACTTGCAGAAGCATGATGCCATCACCAGAGAACTATTACATTAGCCCATTGTTTTGAGAAGGGGGAGTGAATTTGGAGGTGGATGGAGAGACCTCTCTCTTTACTTCGCTGGCGCACATCATGGCCCTATGTAGCATACCAGGTCACAAGGATTCCACAGGAAATGCAATGTTCCCAAATTCCCCAGTAGCCCTTGGTGAAATTAGGGGCTTCTTAAAGCCAGATGATTTGCAGCTGCTAGAGAGGAAATCTGGGCATTTTGTGGACACATCTGTCATTACACATTTTCCTAGCTCGGCCTTCCCCAGTCTGTAATCCTCCAGGTGTTTTGGAGTCCAAATCCCATCAGTCCCAGTCAGCATGGATTATGGGACTTGTAGTCCAACAGTAACTGGAGGGCAGCAGGTTGGGGAGCTTATCCATGTTCCACACACTGTAAAACGAGGCATTTGAATTTTTCATTCAAACTATTTGATAACCTTAAACTGTGCAAAGCTGCCACTGTTTTCAGAATTCAAAAGGATTTATGAGTTATTGCATCATCAGCACACATCAACACAACTTGGCAATCAAACCGATTTGTTAGGGGTGGGGAAGATATTTGCATCTTTGTATGTAAAAGCAAAGACATGCAGGAGAATCCCATGCATGTTTACTCAGAATGAAGCCTCCTATTTTTCAGTGGGGCTTACTCCCAGGTAGGTGCGCATGGCATTCCCATCTAAAGTTGCAATCTAGTGTCCACTTACTTGGGAGTAAGCCAAATCAAACCCATTGGGACTTACTTCTGAGTTAAAACACATAGAATTGCACTGTATGGTGCTTTAAGTTCATACGGTATAATTTTGCATCCTAATTCTTAAAAAGTTTATTTTAAAAATGGTGGCTTTGAAGTCAGTAATAAAGCTGGGAATAAGGGCGGCAAAGTTTTAAAATATTTTATGCACAAAAAGACGCTTTAACAAAGGACTCACTGAGGCTGTTTTTGTCTCAGTAATACTGTCCTTTTGAGATCATGGTGGGACAGGGAGATTCTCACCTAATGTCTGGCCACCCAAAATATGACAGGCTAAGCTACTCAGTGATATCATGTAATTCAATAAAATAAAATAAAAAACCTGTTGAGCCTGAATAGCACTTGGAGCTACATTTTGTCTTGAGGACAACTTGGAAGCAGTGTCTGACCAGTTTGTTTTTTATATGGCCTTGACAGATATACACCAATTGTGACTATTCGGTGGACTATGTTATTCGTACAACCGTTACCTCCTTGTCGATCGAAAATGTGAAATGGGAAAAGGAAGAAAAAAAAAGAACATACCATGTCCACAGAACAACACAAAAAGAACTAGATCAGGGGCATCAGGGAAGGTGGAATACTATAACAACACATGTTATATTGTTATACTATTCCACCCACCTTAATGAAGAACCCTTTGGTGTGGCTACGCCATAGCCTTTCGAATCCAGATTTCCTCCCACTTTCATGGTGTCACATGGCTTGCGCTGCTCAATGTATTCATTCATGGTGGACTCCAGGAGGAAGGCAAACTTGCCCTTGGACTTGCGGACACGGGCAACTCCCTCAGCCGTAGTCCTAGCGAACACGGACGGGTCTGTTGTGCTCATGTACGCCCACATCTTTTCATACACTGCTATTTTAGATCTCTGAAGGAAATTAAAAGGAGATTAGATGCAGCAAAGGGATGAGGTCGCCACAGAAACAGGTCACAATGCATAATGTATCAGGAGTCAGGTGTTTTTTGATCGCTCCGTGGAGGGAAAAAGATACCTTTCGATAGCATTAGAGTCATTCGTAGGAAGATACTGCAGTCCTGACATTGCTTACCGCCAAACATGCTCGCAAGTTTTATGCGCAGCCATGTTAAAATCATTTCCAGGCAGAATCACGACAAACAGAAGAAATTATTGGAGGTGTCAGAATGACTGGCAGGGAATGTAATGATTGCTAAATGTAGCCTTTTGTACAGGTTGGTTCGATGCAAGCAACAAAATTTGGCTACACACAGGGCTGTGGAAAGAAAAATTGCACAGACTGTTGCTGTGTGTACAGCCTGTGCATTTCCCCCATGGAATGGTCCCATCCTGTGCAAATAGCCACCTCTGGATCATTCATAGAGGTGGCCATTTGGCACTACATGGGAGCATCAAATCCACGCAATGTTACTCTTACTCATGCTATCTAAAGGCCAATTCTGCTATTCACCAGCCCTGCTAGACCTGCTAATAAAGGGAAAAGGCCAGGAAACAGCTGAATAGCACCAACGTATGCAGTTAATAGCTAAATAACCATTTCCTATGGTCAGATGCAAGCTTGAAATACTTGCTTGATAGACCCGCCTTGAATAGATTTGCCAAAGGCCTGTCTTTGGCCATTACCTATTAACTGTCTATTGCCCAGTTATCTCCCTAGTGAATGGAAGGCAAAAATAAACTCAGAATGTGCACTAAGGCAAAAAGTCACTAGTGTAGTAGAAATAACTAAATTCACAAGGTGCGCAACAGTGTAGAATGTGTGCATATGCTGAGTAAGAAAAGAAATCACACCAGTGAGAAAACATGGTGTAGTTCTCCTGGAAGCTTTATGTGGGTCTGAGGAGCACCTGTTCAGACATATCCTTGTTTTAAGAGGCTTAGCTTTTGAGAATGGCTGATCTGCCTACAGCTCCCCTTCTTGGCTAGAGCTGGGTTATGGCACACACAATGAATCACCAACAGGTATCCTTTGAGTTTCACATTCAAACCCCACTGCAGGCTCAAGTCCTGGCATCTGGGGTGGTGGAGCATGTCCCAAGGCCTTTTTGCATTCCTCTGGAAGTATAACAGGGCTCAGAGAGGACATCCCTCTAGAAGCTCCCTTAAGGGTTGTGTCAAACAGCTGAAACATGCATTGTTAGGGGGTTCTTATACCGTTTCATTGAACTATGTTCTATTCATATTTAGGACAGAAGGCCAAGGGTAAAAGTGATGGAGGACATAATTTAAAGTACTATTATACCACTTTGACAGTCATGGAGAATCATGGGGACTATAGTTCATTCTGGGAATTGTAGTTCTGTGAGGTCAGCACCCCAAACAAACTACAGTTCCCTGGATTCTCTAGGACCTTTAGAGTGGTACAATAGTGTTTTAAATGTATGGTGTGGGTGGAGTCTAAGAAATTTCACCACTTGCCTAACTATCCTATCAAAGGCTAGGCTGTTTCCAGTGTTTAAGAGTCTATATTTAATGGCAATGAACACAATCCTGTCCAAGTTAAACACTTTCAAGTCTCCATGGCCAAGCATATAGTGGCATCAGTGGGACATAAGAGCCCTTAATTATGTCCAGCAATTTCTGTTTCCAAGCTTCTAGAAAAGGGTACATTTTACATTTCTGTAGCAGAAAAACAAAATTAAAGTAACGTGAATAGAAAGCTTTAAAAGATGAATGTGGTGAGGCAAAAGACTGGAACAATATCTTTCATAGTTACAGACTTATAAAGCATCCCTTTTGCTTCATTCCAGTGCCTGGAATTACATTATTATGCATCTTTTCATCAAAGGGCGCCTTCAGAAAACCCGTAAGCAAGAGTCAACCTGAAAGACCCCTTAGAATCATCATATATACTCAGCACTCCCTTTCGTCTCCATGCTGTGGTTTGCAATCAGCTAGCAGAGCAATGCTATCTTAATTACCTCTGCCTCTACAGTCCCTAAGGGCAGTTCCGAGCTTGACATGTCAAGATCAATATATTTGCCACAAATTAAAATGATTGCAAACGCCAACAAGTGGCTTTGGAGTTTCAAAAAAACACAATGTCAATATTGTTGGAGCTACAAGACCACAAATCTGATTTTCCATAATGCATCATTATTCCGACTGAGTTCCGAACGCTTCCCAGGTAGAGCAAGGGAAACAAGAACCTAGTAGGCATGCCAACTTACTCTGAAGAATTCTTTCGTCGACCCAGAGTCCAGTGTCCCATATGCAATTTCAGTTTGTTTGGCAAGGTCTTCTGCACTTTCTATGGGCGAGACCATTCGCTCAACAGTCAAGAAAGCCGCAAGGTTAGCGGTATATGATGAAATAATGATGAGTGTGAAGAACCACCACACACCTCCAACTATGCGACCTGAGAGAGATCTAAACATGAATAAGATAATGCATATTTTCCTATCTTTTGACCAAGGAGAAAGAGAGAGAGAGACAGAAAGAGAGAGAGTGAGAGACACCATTATTACAGGAAATTTATTCGCCAAGCAGCAGTAACTGGGACTGAAACGTAACAGGACCAAAGTTCTGTTTAACCAAGCTTCTCCTGATATCCGGTGCTCAATCCAGGATACAGTGAGTGTGGCGTATAAATAGAAAGGCAATATACCTCTGAGTTTTAATTATATTTCTCAAATGAGAAAGCAGCTGCTACAGCGGCTGGAGTTCAGTGGTTTTCAAACTGCATTCAGGGGAATAACAAGGCTCCTTGTGAAAATATAATTCGCTGAAGGAAAGCTTCTTTGAAAGATAGTTTGCCCACCACGACTCATCTTCCTCTCAGTAAGGGTGTGTGTTAAATGGCTTGCAGGACACATTCTCAGTTAGTGAGCCTCAAAATACCTGGCTATACATGGTCTGAGATGGAATCCTAAGTACTGTGCCAGGGTTCTTTGGCAGATAGGTCTCTAGAAAGGATCGAGTGAAGGTTGCAAGTTTTTAAAACAGCTAGGCTACATTACCTTCTGTATTCCAGGAACATATTATTACATACTTAGCAAGGTATGCTTTAAAAGATCCAGAGTGCTCTGTATTTGTTAGGACATTGTATGAAAGAATTCAACACAAAGATGCCTGCCACATCTAAGCAAGTTATAGACAACATGGTCTATATGTATCCAATTGGATAGCCATCAGGAAGAACTCTTTGGATTTTCACAGCAAAATTGACTGTCTTTGAAAACTGTTTACACCGCAGTACTAGATATAAACCCTTCAACTCCATTAACTTTATAAAGTCTAGACTTTATAGACACCCAAGCAGACACACTGCTATCTGTTGCCAGGTTTTGCCTGGAAATGAATGAGAACTGTCCTTATTCAGAGAAAATCAGTGATGCTTAAGTCCTATTGAAATAAGAAACTGATTGGGACTCCTTTCAGGTAGTGTTTTGGGTCTGGGACCCTGAGAAAAATAGCAAAATCGCTTTGTTTTTCACATAAGTTGTATGCACTTTTGACAAATAATACTCCACTATTGGGGGGGGGGAAGCACATTTCAACACAAAAACAGAAACTCACTCAAATGCAGTCCAGGCCTCATGAAATCCCTAGTTTCAGCAGGACTAACGTCCAACAAACATCCTCTGCTCTGTATCCTAAGTGTGTACTCCATTATGCAGGTTTTGATATTGATTTCTGTACAGCATGGTTGCACCCTAAATTCTGATTCTCTAATTTACGTTCCACCTGCTGCATTTTCCATATTACCTTTGGGAGTCTGAAGAAATAACTTAAGACAATGCAGCCGTCTGAAGATTGCCTACATTTGAGCAAGGCCAAGAGTGGACATGTGGAATGCCTAATGTTTATGCAACCCAACAGTTGTGAGATGGATGGGGAGGGAGGTTGGAGATAAGAGGGAGGGACCGCTGTCGAGGCAATGGAATAGAGGCTACTTCAAAGGTAGATAGTGTAGGAATGTACCTGTTGATAAGTGTGCATGATCAATGTGTGCATGCTATGACAAAAATATAACCAGTTAGCTTAAAGTATTTTCTTTGAGAAGATGTGTTAGAGTTCTTTGTACTATGCCCTGGACATCTCTTGCTCCCACCTTACTTGGTGGGTGAGGGATCCTACTGTAGCAGTGAAATAAAGATTTTCCACAGCAGTAGCATTTTGGCTCAAGAAATGGAAAAACAGAGGAACTGAAATGCACTGGGAACAATGGGAAAGCTTTTTCATATTGTCTTCGTATAATACAGAGGCTGCTGGCTTCATCCCAAACCAGAGCTGGCCAACGCCAGCTCTTTTGGGGGGACGCATTCTGCTTTCCATACGGGTCTAGTTGCCAGACACACAAAATACAAGCTCCTGAGTGATCATATGCCATAATAAATTTGATGTTACCTAGTTGTAAGGGTTTCCCAGCTGTAGCGTACCTATGCATAACATTACGTACAAGCGTGAACATTTACAAACAACATACATAAGTACGGTATCCAAAATAGAGATGCAGCATTAAAGATAGAATATCCATTACAATTCTTCCCCCCAGTACCAATCCAGGAGTTGCCAATTGGCTGTACCTACCTATTGCCATTAACAGAACCCCTGTTTTGCAAAAATAAAACAAATATCCGTGAAACTTTAAAAACTACAAGAACCTGAAACGTACAAAAGGTTCAAAATGATTCAATATGGCTGTCTGATTTGAAAGGGAGACAATTACTTGGAACACGTTAATGAACAGAAGAATCAATTTTAAAACATCAGCAAGCAAGTGGCTGTCTCTTGTGTATGGTATTGTGTATTCTCACTGCTGATAATAAAATATACTTTTTTAAAAACAGAGATATTATTTCATACCAACCTGGGAGAAATATCACATCCTTGCTGCATGAAGGCACCCAGGGAGAACCACAGGCTGTTGAAGATGCCAAATTCATTGGGAGGCTGGTCACTGGGCCCTTCTTTGCCATCCTCTGGCTCCTCTGTGTGCCACTCATATGGACTAAACCTGCTCACCAGGAACAGGACAACACTGACCCCAATGTAGGCAAAGACTATGCACATCCAGATCTCGTAGGCTAAGGGGTCCAGAAAGGAAAACACTCCAGGTTTAGATTTCTGAGGCTTTTTGATCATAATGGATATGCCCAGACTCATAAAGGGCTTAGAAAAATCGATAACCTCCTCTCGTACCAAAGTGATGGTCAGAGGCGCGACAGCAATCTCTGCTTTCTGCAAAGAGAAGGAGAACCCAAACAACTACAGATTAGAGAAACACGAAATGGCACAAATTGTTTTGCAACAAATGGATGCATTAGACTTTTGCCCTCTTAAAACTAAAGGCCAAAATGGATACCAAAGAAAGTGAATAGGAGACTGTGTGCGCGCACATGTACATGTCTGTATTCTTACTGCATAAATATCATTCTATAATCTATTATTAGTAGCATCAATGCCTCTTTGATCATGAACCTTGAAAAGTACCTGGAGCTGAAGGAGGAAGTTGAACGAATGACAGTCTTTCTCACTTCCTCTTTCAGCTCTGTGTTCTTCTCGAGGCTCAGATTAATTCTGCTAGATCCAACTTTTACACAGATCCCTTGAAAAAAGTAGAGCACTTCCTCTCTTTCTGTCTTGGCGGTGGCGGGAAACACCTGATCCAAGGGATGAACTGGAATGGTCTGAACCTGCCTGGAAATAGAAATAGGTCGTGCCAATTGAACCGGGTTTTGGTTTTTGCTTTTTACCTGATTTTTCAAATACTCACCTCATCTTGAACTAACTTAAAGCATCGTGCTTATTTTGAACTAACCTATGGGAGTCCAGGCAGTGATCTAGCCTGTACAGCACTTCTCTGCACACAGTGTACATTCCCACTGTGCTTACAAAGCACACTCAAATGTTACCTCACTTGTGGAGCCATTTGTGTGTGCAGCCTGGAGTTCCATGGGGCTTTGGACTGCAGCCAGTGCCATCAGCTCTGAAGAGCTTTAACAGTGTCTAGAACAGAGCTTTCCAAACTGTGTGTCGCGACACATTAGTGTGTCAGCTACAGTGTGTAGGTGTGTCATGCAAATGCTCTTATAAGGGGTTAGTTTAACCTCTGGTTTCCTAGTAAAATTGTGTCGCGAAATGATATGTCTAAAAAGTGTTACACCAACATGAAAAGTTTGGAAAGCTCTGGTCTTTTAAGAGTGCATGGCTCCATTTATCAGAATGAGTAAGGTTCATTATCAGCATTTCCCATTTTGACTAAGCAATAAAGAAAATATGGATATCCAATAAAAAGGCATGGTGTAAAGTGTGGAACCTCTTGAATGCTGCCGCCTGTTTCAATGGCTTAATTCACATTCTCTTTTTCCCTTCTCAAATATTCATTTTCAAGGAAGCTTAACAAAATGCAGCATAAATTACTTGAACTTCAGAGCCTCATTCTTTGTTAGACTTTGACAGAAATGGGCAATGACCTCCTTATTCATCATGCAGTGAGTGGATAATATTCCATGGCAGAAGAATGAATATTTAACCAGAGTTGACTGCTGGAGATTTTGAGAACACCTGCAAAAGGTAGCTAATTGCATTCATCACTAGAAAGTGCTTTGATGAATAAGCTCATCACTAAAGATTATAGTGTTGTGCAGATAATATTTTAGTCATCTAGATTCATCAGAAAAACAGCAAGGATCCCCTAGCTCTGCAGGACAGTCTTCTTTAGATATCTCAGTTGGTAGAGCATGAGACCCCTTAATCTCAGGGTTGTGGGTCTGAGCCCCACATTGAGCAAAAGATTCATGCATTGCAAGTGTGTTTAAAATTTCAGACATAGTCTGCAATCCTATCCCCAATTACCCAGGAATAAAATGGATTTTTCTTTGGAGTAAATAAGCATTGGATTGTGCTGCATACCAATATAAAACGAAAATGTATGTGAATTCAAATAAATAAAAAAACAAGCTTTGGGTATTGTTACAAGGATTTCACAGCTTGCCTCCAATCTGTGTTTGGGAGTGAACAAAAAATGGGTTTGGCTAAAGTGAAGGATCATCATAGGTGGAGGACTGTTCCAAACATGATCCTGCTTTCTCATGCACAGGTATATTCAAAAGTGTAAGGACATCAGATGATAGGTCCATCGGTAGAGCATGAGAGCCTTCAGGGTTGTGGGTTTGAGTACCACGCTGGGGGCTCCTGCATCACAAGGAATTGAACTAGATGATCTTTGTGGTCCCTTCCAACTCTACAATTCTATGGTTATATGATCACCTCCCAACCATCCTCAGTCACTCAGTGAACCACTGAGTCTTCAAAGCATCTCCAGTCCTGCTCGCAAAGTTATGCTGATAAATGAAAATTCCTCTCTCCTCTCCACTCTTCCTAAACAGCAGAGCAGGGCTCCTGTCCACACAGCACAGAGATTGTTGGAACAAAACCTTTGCTGCTGAGAGAGCTTATCAGATGAAAGAGTCTTGGCTGTCTGCAGAATAGGAGCATCCGAAGCTGCCTTATACATAGTCCAACCCAGTGCTGTTTTTCTGGGGGGTATGCATACCCCTAAACATTTTGTGAATCTTTGTACTTTTGTCCATTTACTGTATTTATTTTTCCTCTATTTGAATTATAAAATGGTGATTTTCTTGAGTCGAAATGAGAGTACCCCTAAACATTTTTTTTTGGGGGGGGAAGCACTGGTCCAACCACTGCTCATTGCTGTCTACACTGATAAGCTTCAGATCGGAGTCTTTTCCAGTTCTAGAGTTGCCAGGATTGAACTGGGGAGCTTTTGTATTCAAACCATTACCTCCACCAGTTGAGCTGCAGCCCTGCCCAGCAATGAGAAGGTGGGGGCAGCCTTATCATTCTGCTTTTCAGTGTAGACTTTCATACCTCAGTAGTTCACTTGTAGTGTCAAGATGCATTTCCATATTTCCAAGTGATTAAAAGGGAACATTCACACTCACTAGTTTAAATGTTCTGAGAAATGATCCATCAACAGGGAAATTGTTTTAATGTCCCTTCCAGAATGGAAATGCAATTTTCTTTCCAAGCGAAGCATTTCCTGAACATACATGCACAGTTTATAAAAGAGGTTGTGGCGTGCCACCTGCATGTCTATTACAGCTCGGAGGTAATATTTAGATTATTCATCAGGGATTGTCAACATTCATATGTCAACATTTGCCAAGATAAGAGCCAGACAATCGCTGGGACGTATATAACCCTACATGACAACTACACTCATGAGAAGTTGATGCAAAAGTTGGCATCAAAAATAGATATGCTTACCCCATACACCAGTTCTCCCACCATCCCATTCCAGATTTTTGTGTTTGGATCCCTTGCTCCGTATTTTCCATCAGGAACAATAGCAATTTTGTACTTGATGCCAATATGCTTTGCAATTTCTGATGCCAGGTCTACACAGTATCCTTCATACTTGTCATTCCCTTCAAACAGTTCTCTGTTTTTTTTCCACATAACATATGGGGCTTCCTACAATGAAAGAAGGAGAACTGTAAAAGATAAACATATAGCATAGCCTGTCCAAAGGTACATGTTATTTACCACCAGCTGTGTCATATTGAAAGGTCACATCATATAATATTGAACTGATCACAAAATCGAAAAAGAAATCCATAGGAAATCTATCTATCTATCTATCTATCTATCTATCTATCTATCTATCTATCTATCTATCTATCTATCAGATTTGCAACATATGACATACACTTGTCCAGTTGAAATCCAAAACCCAATTTAGAATTATTTTTTTTAATCCTTGGGCACATAAAAAGAATGACAAAATTAATGGACCAGTTGCTTTAAAAATCAATTTATTTACAACCATATTTTAACACCTTTGTTTATATGGATAACTTATTGACTTGTATTGGAATAATTTTACTCAAAAAACACCCCTGGGTATAGGTGCCTTTTCAATACGCTGAAGGAAGCATCAGCTACCCCTTATAATTCAATAAGCAAAATAGCACTCACTGGGTTGGATCCAGACAGGCCTTTCTCCTTCTGTTCATGGAAGGCTCCAAGATCCAGCAGAGGCTCCATGGCAGAGATAGGGGAGCCCTGCCCCCCTGCACTATGTTTAATGCTCCTCTGGAGGATTGGCCAACCCTCTACAGTTTTTCAGGGAGCAAAGAGGGCTGAAGGCATAATCAGTGGAGATAGCCTATTTCTCTCTTTCCTCCTGAGCCAGCAAATACCTGCTGAGTACATCTCTGGATCCAACCCACCATTAGGAATGTTTTAATATTTTTTAATTTTCATTCCCTATAGAATCAATACAAGCAGAACTTAAAGAGAACTAAAAAATAAGTAAACAAGCATGCTATTCATCCACAGCCCTGTTGATTAAAATCAACCCATACCAATTAATCAACCACACCTTAGCTGATTAGTGTGTAAATTTCAATCACGCAGTCCTCCATTTAAGTGAAACATAAGGAAAGATTGCATCCAAAGACTCAGATCTGTAGATTCAAATTCTGTTCCTTGGAGATTCAGAATTCTGTTCTTTGACTTATAGTTTAATTTGCTGCAATCAATCTTCAAAACAAACGAGGTCAACCATCATAGTGCTTCTTTTCCCACGTGTCTCATTGCTCTCTTAAAGCTGTTTCCCTCTCTTTCCTCCTAAAGCTCCCCCCCCCCCAAGTTCTCAAATGTGGTTGTGAGATCATTTCTCCTTCCCCACATGTAGCCAGGGGGGGAGTTCCAAATAGTGCATTAAGTCAAAAATCCAAGCACCATGCGGAGATTTACATGGCATTTCAAAGGTACCATTTTTGAATGCAATCTGAACATATATGCAGTTGCCTTTTATCAAGTTTGGGGAGTGGTCCATATGGACCAGTACTGTCTGCTCTTAAAGGCTCCCCCATGTTCTTTTTTCAAGAGGGCATTTTGGTTTGTGTTGAATTTGGAATGCCCTGAACCCAAATAATGAGTTCTAAGCAGTGATGTCTGCGAATTCTGATGACAATGAAAAAGGGAGTGGAAGCTGGCAATGTTCACTGATTCATCCTATGTTCAGGATAGCGAATGCGACTGGTGGTCACCGTTGCTGTTGTGGTTTGAAACCACAGATTGATTACCCCCTCCCGCCGCCACATATGTGTTGTGTTTTCTTTGCACTGAAATGAGTGGAACATGTAAAGACAACGGGATTACATAAATTACACAATTAGTTATGTAAATCACACAAGTTATATAATTAATCGTGTAAACACCATTCCCCCCAGTAGACAGCAAGGTGAATTAACGTCGTTTTTGGCAGAACATGAATTGCAGTGAAATGGAAATGATTCTGCCTGTGAAAAATGCAGGGCGGAATGGAAAATTATTCATTATTACGTCACAAGCAAATACGGAAAAGTCATTGTAACCATTATAGGCAAATGGAGAAATATTTCGGGAAGATGGTATTTTCACCATGGTACATCTTCATTTTGACACTGTGTCAGTGCCTTTTCTTTCTGTTTTCAATACCTTATGTAGCAGCATCCCTGCATTACCCAATGTATCAGTTCTAATATTAGAGATTTAAGATTTAATTTAAAAAGGGGAGTGTTTGGTAGTGCTGCATCACTTACATCTGATGACCAGATAAAAGAAACAGAGGTTGTTGCCATTAAAGTCACCATTTACCAATAGTTTCTCATCAACTCTCATTTGGGCTGAGCTGTGGCAACAGTTGGCAAATGTGCCTTCAAAGGATAACCATAGCAGCCCCCTACATTTGTGTCCTGTCTAAACAGATTATGCAATAATACATAGCCAAAATAGGAACGACTCAGATATTTACTGGGACTATGATGCTGGAATTATCTGGAAAGCAAGAAAACTTTCATTCCATCTTCAGTGAAAATAATGGGCTCCCAAGGTCAATATTGTGTAAACCAGATAACATTCATCATTCGGAGCACAATGCTAACAATTACCGTATGGTTGTTTTTATGTGTTCTTGCGGCTTCTGGGGTTCTCCGGAAGCTTATTATGGGATTCTCAATCAAAAGAGCAATAATAGCCTCTTCCTTGAAAAGTAGATTCCCCCATATTTACCAATTTTCTTCTGCAGCATGCTGATTCAGAGGTATTGTGCTTGTTCTACAGCACACTCTCAGTTCATTTAGTGATGGAGAGGTCCTACAGTACTAGCCAGGTGAATGGAGACTGTGCCCTAGAACTTATTTTTTGCAGAAATCTCCTGCAACATGCAGACAAATTGATATCAGGACCACCGACCTAGATAAACAGCCAAAGCATCGATATGGCCAGGAGTTTAACTAAACAGGAGCATGGGTTCATTTTCATGGAGACACACTAATATGTATCCATATGGTGGTCAGATAATGGCCGCACGCTACATGTTCAGACTGTGATAACCAAAGCTTACAGAAAATGCCAGCCCTTGTGTATGCTGTACCTTCAAGGTTGTTTCACTTTGTATTCAACTTTTGCCTTTCAAAAGAACGGCATTGCCAGTTGGGATGACCAAAAGCAACCCCACACCCCTACAGTGAGAAGTGGTTCACTCCATTATTCCCTCTACCCCCTCATTCCGTGCTCATTCTTTTGCATGTGTACACCCAACCTTTATTTGTGGAAGTTTTGAAACTTTTGCAACTGCAACTATCTCGTCACTAAAAGCAGCTGAAAGACCAAGCATTAATAAAAATAAAAAATGCATTATCTCCGTTGCAATGATATCAGATCACCCCATTTCTCCCATGGGCAATATTGCAGTTGCAGGAACTCATTCAGAGCTGTTATATCTGAAACATTTCTAGAAATCCAGCAGAGAGATAGTGCCTTGCAAGACATAATACTCTGCACACTTAGGGTACTTAAAAATGTAATTGGGAGAGGTTTAGCTTTCCATGATGTGCCCATATATATTGTCTTTTGTCCCTGTAGTTAAGCAGGCTTTGAAACAATACAAAAACCTTCAAAACTTGATGATCAGAAGCAAAAGCAGGGTAAACGCAGTACCATGTTGTGTGAAGGGATCCAACAAATGATGGCCTTCATAGCCACAACTACTCGAAAAAGATAGGTTGTTTATGTGATGAATGCATAATCCATTGTTGGCTCCATCAGGCAACCCATTTTGATTTCTATTCCTGCCACACAACGGCTACAAAACTAAACATGTGTTGAGAAGATATCCACCCACCATTTGGTCTGATGCAGTTTCTAATTACAATAAAATTAGAACACTCTGGAGGAGGTTTATGAAATATAATTCCACAGGAAATCCACATTTCAAATGATTAGTAACAAAGTATGAACATAGATAATCAAAGTGGTACAAGCTTTACTTACAGAAATCTGATATCTATAACAATGGTTAACATTTAAAATATACAGCTTTGCAACAATAGATTTATCAGTGTAGAGAAATCCTTCACAAACTTGCTAGTACACAGTTCATAATTAGAAACTAGGGAATGGTCTTTTTTATTTTTTGAAAAGGAAATATATTGTCTCTATGCTTAATTTATACTCAGAAAAAATAATCTTGCACTTCCCAGAGAACTTCAAAGCATTTGCTAAAGTATAGAAAAGACATTTATCAAAGGTTTGAAGGTCAGTCTTGCAAATAATAATAATCATTTGCCTTGTCATATATAATAAAACATTCCATGGGATTCAGTGGGAAGGCAATTTACACCTCTATGTTTGGCAAATATAGAAGAACCAAGTTCTCCACACTTTTTCGGCTAAGTGATGTGCAGTCTGAACCTATTGGTCAAGACCTGGAGCTGAACTGGTTACAACCAATGTTCCTTCTTAGTTCATCTATCTGAGCACCTATGTAGACCCTCCCTGACCTTTGCAGGCTTCTTGTATAGTTAAACAGATTAGCCTCTCCTGCCCAAGCTTGCATGGCCCAGTTCTGAAGCTGCTCTAGCATACGTCAAAGCCCTGACAAAAGTTTTGCTATGGTCTGTGATCAGCAGAGGTTAGTTTCAGTCTCTGTTACTTATATAGGTAAAGTTGGTATTGGTGTTCTTCAGCCAGGAACTCTCCCTGCCCTCCCCTTCAGCATCCAAGAGAGCAGAAAAAACATGGATGCCATGGATGTAAAAAATGGGAGACACTCATGTATTTTTCTTGTCATAGTCCTGTTGCTCGGGGGGGGGGGGTGAGGGATTGCTTCATTGCAATTCAAAAATGCACTAGCAAGCAGCCTGTGGCGGTAGGCTATGGGCAGGTGCATGACTGATTTTGGAGCTTTTAAAAAAGGCCTTGGAATTCAAAGACCTGATCCAGCTCGTCTCATGTTCTTATGGTCATGCGGATTTTAAAAGAATCTCCATTTTAAACCCACATGGAAGCAGGATAGGCTGAAGTTAGTCCCATCCACATATAGAATGGGGATGAACTGTCCATCCAGATTAACAATGAGGAATGGGTTCTGTAAATGTCAACAAACTTGTTCACATGTGAGCAAACCAACAGTAGTTTAGCAGCTAGATGCTGCAGCTATTTTATAGAGAGTAGCTTGCTAAATATTCTAAAAGCAAAACGGAAACGTCTGATCCAACCAAAGCACTTCCAAAATCCCATTAATTTCAGTATCAAGAATTTAAGCAAAATATTAATTTTCCCATTCAAATCAGCTGCGCTTAAAATGGCTTGACTTCAGCAAGATTGTATACATGTTTCTTCAGCATATTTGTTTCTTCCTAACAATTGTTTTTATTCATATGCAAATCAAAGCAATTAAACACTCAGTTAAAATATGTACAATTACAGCACAGCAGTAGACATATTTACTATTAAATCCCATTGTGTTCTATAGAATTTACTCCATAGTAAGCGTGCTTACTTTGGCAGCATCACTCACCAGTTGTATACGCACTTCCTCAGAAGTAAGCTCCATTGAGTTCAACAGGACTTACTCCCAGGTGCAATGCTAAACCCACTTATCTGAGAGTAAGCTCCCCAAACCTCAATGGGGCTTACTTCTGAAGAGACATGTATAGGATTTGTACTGTAAATCAAGTATGTGCCTTCATTATATACCTTTAAGCACCAGGCAAAAACGTTCTTCTTTAACCAGGCCTTTGGATGACGAACATCCTATGCCGTTTTAAAATGTGTTGAGGGAAAGTGTTATTGGGTTGTTTTTTGTTTTTATTTTGTATTTTCTGATTTCATCCTGTGAACTGCCCTGAGACCTGTGGGTATAGGGCGGTTAACAAATTTAATTAACCACTACTACTATTATTTCTTTAATCAGCCAATACCCCCAAAACACGGAATTAGCAGATAAATGCACCTGGATGTTTCAACATATTACAAGGGAGAGGAAAAGAAGCAGAGATGTTGCCCATAATATCTGCAACCTGATGCCATCCAGAGGGTTATTCAACTAACTCAGAGCAGATGCATTGCAATTAATAGATCCAACTCAGTTATGCTTATTATGTTCAGTGGGTCTACGCTGAGCAACGCTTAGTTGAATACCACCCAAGGGGTTTTGCTAGTGCTAGCAAGGAACGCTCATAAAACACAAATGGAACAGCTCCCTCTCTGTTCTACTCTTGAATACTAGCCTAGATGTTTTGGACTACAATGTCCATCAGTTCTAGGCAGCATGGCCGGTCAGGGATGATGGGAATTGCAGTGCAAAGCATCTGGTGAACACCAGATTGGGGAAGGCTGGCATGTACTTTCAAGAAAGGACTAATTTGTATTCATTATGTGGATCTGGGGTCTGTTATGAACTGTTTTGTGGAATTATCAGGGGGTGTTTCTTGGGTCTGGGTTTAGACTAGGTGTTCCTGATTCGATAGTTCTTTAACATCCAATAATTAATTCACATGTTTATCCTCCCCCTTTTAGACTTTGTAATTTAAGAACACGGCAGGTGATCTAGTTCTCTACATCATTAAAATAAGAATTATTACGCTACATAAATGTTAACTAAAGCTCTCTATTTTTATATCAGCTTTTTAAATAAACCCCCACTAACAGCAAATTCATTTTTTTCACATTAAGGTAAAACAAAAAGATAATCACATCTGCTATACAACCAGAGAACATATTGTTTCCTAAAAGTAGAACATGCTGATTTGGGCAGTATAGATTAATTCTACTGATATCCTGTGTCTATGAATGAAATAGCACTGCATCAAATGAAGCACAGGAACATACAAAACCAGAGGACACTAAGCAAATTGCCAAATGTTTTATTAAAGCATGCCATGCGGGAAAGAGTTACTAATAAATAGATACCTGCCTTCCAGAAACGGAAAAGCCGAGCATTACTGATTCCTAGGAACTATTTAATTAAATGTAGAAATGGACCCAGATCCAATTTCTAAGCAATCCCAAATCCTGTTTTTCCCAGTGGCACTGAATTAACTTTCCTTTAATATGAAGAGGGAAGTGAATGGGACACGTCATTCAAAGCAGCCTTTTTCACTTGCTCGCGTTATGGAAGAAAGCACATTCACAAGATTCTGGAGATAGACCACAGCTAATTAAATGGATCTGTATATATACAGTACGTGGCTGAAGGGCGTGACGATGTTGTTGCTGCAAACCAGCACAGGTCACTGTTTGCCTTCAGAGTTAAGTGCTGGGGTTCAATGCATATAATTAGTTGGGCCTTGACGTAGCCACGTTTATCGATTGCAACTCAACTAGCATACGGCGAACTCTTCTTATAACAGATGGTTTTGGGGGGGGGGGGATTCCATTGCAGCTGCAATCTGGGACAGAAACCTGGGCGGTTCTAGATGGGGCTGAATCATTACTGGACTCTAGAAGCAAAATAATAATAATAATAAATCCTTCCAGTAGCACCTTAGAGACCAACTAAGTTTGTTATTGGTATGAGCTTTCGTGTGCATGCACACTTCTTCAGATACACTGAAACAGAAGTCACCAGACCCTTATATATAGTGAGAGGGTGGGGAGGGGTATTACTCAGAATAATAATAATAATAATAATAATAATAATAATAATAATAATAATAAATTTTTATTCAAAAACCGTGCTCAGGGCTGCTAACAACAAATTTAAAACAATTATAAAGCAGCATAAAATGCAGTATAAAAACATGAATAACAATAAAATTCAAAAATCAATTTAGGGGAAATAAGCATTAGATAATCCCCAGGGCTAGCTGGCTGAATTGGTCCTACTTGGGCCAGTGAGGAGGCCAGGAGATAATTAGCTGTGGGGTCTCAGAGTGGGTGATCTTCATAAAAGGGGAGGGGGAGGGAAGAGAAAGGAAATAAAAGATCAGGCTGAATTCAAATTAAAGGCCAGGCGGAATAGGTCTGTCTTACAGGCCCGATGGAAGGAGGTTAAATCCTGCAGGGCCCTAGTCTCATGGGACATAGCATTCCACCAGGTCGACGCCATCACTGAGAAGGCCCTGGCCCTGATGGAGGATAGTCTAACTTCCTTAGGGCCTGGGACCTCTAAACTATGGTTATTCATGGACCTTAAGGTCCTCTGCGGGGCATACCAGGAGAGGCGGTCCCGTAGATACGAGGGCCCTAAGCCACAAAGGGACTCTAGAAGGTTATGCAATACAAATCCTAGTCCTCACAGCCAATAAAGCATGGCAAGGACATGGAAATAGTATTGCAGTGGTGAGCCTGAGACTCTCCACATCACAATCTACCTTTGGTTATGCTGGCTGGTAATGATGGGAGTTGGGAGACCCAACAGTAACTGGAGCTGTGCAGGGACGGCTGTAGAGGCACGTGGTTTTTCATTACATGTGAAGAGATGTAATTTGACGGTAACCTGGAGATACCTTTATGCTGGAATCTATTGGTGTTACCATTTGGCTACTAAGCTTAGGAATAAGTACCTGGTTGTACCAAACACATATGATATAAGCTGAGTTCTCCGTATATTCTGTGGTCCAGGATACATCTGCAGCTCTGTTCATGTGCAGTGGGTGCCACACACTGGACTTAATTGTTTAAGCACCATCACATACCAGTCTAAATGGGTAGGAGAAGTAGGTGTCAATGTTGCTGTGTTGCTGGGCTGTGTCACAACATCTTCCAAGCTACATCTCTAATAGGTTGGATCTAAAGGCTCCGTTCCTCTGACAGAAGGAATCTCCCTCCAATGGAACAAGTCCTTTCTTCAGGCTAAGGAGTCTTTCCGTTTCAGAAGGACACCTTTTATCACAGGAAACTCCTTTGGATTATGGAAGGCGATCTTTAGGTCCAACCTATGTATTCAGAGGGACGCAGGTGGCGCTGTGGGTTAAACCACAGAGCCTAGGACTTGCCGATCAGAAGGCCGGCAGTTCGAATCCCTGTGACGGAGTGAGCTCCCGTTGCTTGGTCCCAGCTCCTGCCAACCTAGCAGTTTGAAAGCACGTCAAGTGCAAGTAGATAAATAGGTACCACTCCAGTGGGAAGGTAAACGGCATTTCCGTGCGCTGCTCTGGTTTGCCAGAAGTGGCTTAGTCATGCTGTCCTCATGACCCAGAAGCTGTCTGCGGACAAACGCCGGCTCCCTCGGCCAATAAAGCGAGATGAGCGCCACAACCCCAGAGTCAGTCACGACTGGACCTAATGGTCAGGGGTCCCTTTACCTTTACCTTATGTATTCAGAACCTGCTAGAAAGCAGCAAGTCCCGGCTCTGTTCTGGAAATGTTTCTGCCCTGACCAACGTTTGTGGTTCTGGGTCTGGGAATGAAGTCCAAACCATCCCTCATTTGGTGCATGGCAACGGAAAGAAATTTGGACACTGTGCACGAGCCACTCCATATGAATAGCTCATTACAAGTGGAGAACCAACACAGAAATAACTTTCACCTGCACGCTGAAGCTCAGCCTTAACACAATGGAAAGGGCACAGACTGAACATTTAATAAGGCTCCCCCCCCGGCTTTTGTATAGTTTTGTTTAACTCTGAAATGGCATGCTAGGGGAAACCTTGGCATGCTACATAAAATTCATTCAGATCCTTGGTTTGGAAAATGAAAATACCAGTCCTAGGACTGGTTGAGTTATTTCACAGAGAACATTTATTATGCACATCAAAACGCTTCACTGCAAACGAGACAAGACACTTTAAACAGTTTCTTTCCCTTGCATCCTGCTTCTTTCTCTTTCTGCAAGCACTGCTTAGTTGCTCCTAAACTTGGAAGTATTTTACAATAATTTACACTGTACATGTATGGTAGCCTTAATTTAAAGACGGGCATGAGAGGGAAAAACGCAACTGAGAAAGAGCCTTGAAATCCTCATCATTTTCTTCATAGCTTGGCCAAGTTGAAGATTGAATGCCACCTGTTTTAGGCATTTCAGAATAGTCACAGAGCTTTTTTATTTTCCTTGATGGTTCAGTGCCTGGTCATCCAGTCAGAGGATCAGAAATCCATATGGAAAAATATAGCTCAATTCTACTATACTGGAGGTTAACGCTTGAGCCTTAGTTAGGAATGTTCACGGCAACGTGGGACGCTTTTCTTCCTTGATCAATTTCTTAAAATAGGATTCTTCATCAGAGGCTGAAAAGAGGAGGACTGTACTGAAGTATGATTTTTCCATTACTGTGTCTTTTTTTTTTTTAAAGGAAAAAGATACATTTTTTATAAGTCCCATGCAAAAAAGAATTACGCAATTAGGTTAGGTTTACACTCGTAATTTCTGAACACAGTATTAGTTCTTTCCACCCTAGAATGACAATCCTTAACAGGTGATTTGTCGTGATGGCAATGAATGCGTCACCATACTCAAGTCTCACAAACAATGCAACAGCTAGTGGTGCAGAGAAATCCAGTCCCACACACTTTACTTTGGATTGTCTTCAGTTCATCATCAATTTAGAAATAATAATAATAAAAAATCTGGTTAAGGAAGACTAACACCACGTAAAGCACTCCATGTTTCTTAAAACAAACCTTATCTGAAATGGTTGGGGAGAATAACCCCAATTCTTTTCTAATGAGATATGTGAAAAGGGCAGTACAAACCAAGTTTTTTTCGGGGGGGGGGAATTAAGACTATTCAGGTAAAGGTCATCCTTTGCCAGTCTGCTTTGACACACATCAAATTTAAAGGGCACACCTGACTTTAGAAGAAACAAAAATAGGTTAGCTATTCCCTTCAAGAAGTACAGCTTCTTTCGGAAGAACCAGTTCTGAGACCTATAGATTCCCTTTTTTATTGCTGATAGTTGTGAGGAAATGGTTACATTTTTTATTATTTCCTTAGAACTTTTAAAATGTAAAAATCCATGGTAAGTGTCACAAATAATAATATAAAACATACTGGCCATAATCCATCCAAAGTCCAACACTTTTTAATATCCCACTGATTATTAGGTGAGAAGGACACAGCAGTTCATGGGAGAGGAGGAGTCACTTCCTAAACCATGCCAGGTCATTTTGGGCTGGGAGAAAGGTGCCCCCACCCCCGGCCAACTTTTTCCATTCCTCCCCACCTTAAAAAAAAAACCCCTTCATATGATAAGAGTGGCAGAGAAAATGTGCCATATCTAGGGTTGGGTGAAATATCTCGGCCCATTGCGGTCTGTGTCAAGGGAAAGAAGAAGCTCTGTTTATGGTGGATCCAGGGTCTTCTCTGACACACTCAACA
Organism: Podarcis erhardii; assembly: GCF_964252035.2. Lineage (NCBI taxonomy): Eukaryota > Metazoa > Chordata > Lepidosauria > Squamata > Lacertidae > Podarcis > Podarcis erhardii. The sequence goes on along the minus strand of NC_138508.1, from coordinate 22,478,201 downwards.
TGCCCCTGGGATGCCTGTTTCCAGGTCCGCTGGTGAAAATTTCTGCCACCATATTGCACAGTGGGGAGTGGGGCCCATAGCATCCAAAGGACCCTCACCTGCCTTCCGTGAGAGCTAAGAACTGCTCTTTTAAACATGTACATATGCATCAAAATCAATGGTACTTAAAAGCGCTTAGCTTTGGATGTATTGTGGCTGCTGTGGGTTTTGTTCAGTGATATCTTGACATGGTAAAAAGGACTACAGAACCGGTGTCTAAGAATCAGCTTCTGTTTGAAGACATGCTTTCAAAAATTACGCATGTTTCCATTTTGCACACATAAAGAAAAATGAGTAAATTGTTCTAAATGAACTAACTAGCAAAAATGTACTTATTCGCTATAAGAGTCAGGGAACCTGCATTTCTTGCAAATTGCAATGCGCAACAAACATCCACCAGATACATGTTTTCCTCTATGTTTTCCCCCTTTAAGAACAAAACAGAAAGCATTGCAAAAAAGAGAGGGCTACGTTACTGAAAGGCAGCTTTTTTCTCATTTCAGAACTTTTCATTTTTTGTATATGGTATACTGCATAACTGAAACATTTTAAATACAGCAATGATTTGTTTTGATCAAAGAGGACTTTAAAAAATATATTAAAATTGTTATTTTAAGATCTTTTATCTGCCACTCCTCTGTTAACTTGCCCACTCTGATATTTACTTTGTGGGAAATCAGACAAATATATATGGCTTACAGGCCTGCACTTTCTTCCTTTCTTTTAAAAACTTACCATAATTGTGGTTACGATTACTGTTCTGTTCTCAAGAGCTGACGTGTCATTTCCCAATGTAGGCTCATGCTGAATCAAAACTAATTTATCCATATCATTCCAGTAACCAATCTGAAACACATAAATGCAAAAATTAAGTCTGCATACATATATGTGGATGATATGATTTGAGCACTATGTTCCCCTTGTTTTGGGATGATGTGATTTATTGATTATGCATAACCAGATGTTCCACGGGGGGGGGGGGGACAGTATTGACGAGGGGCTCATCCAGGCTTCCTTTTGTGTTGAGTTTCTAGGCACAATTCCGGCCTTTAAACTGTTTGTCTGATTGGTGTTATTTCACGGCGCATTCCCCATGAAAGCCCACATTTTACCTGGAAAGTGTGGCACAAAAGTCTGGATGAGCCCTAGGAAGATTTGTGTAAAGAGCTAAGGCTATTTATTAAGTTGGCAAGTAGTATGGATTATTTTATACCAATGGTCAGGATTATGGTGGAAAACAACATTTATCAATATGCCATTTATCACTTCACTTGTAAGTCATAGACCTCTCAGGCCAATGCTCACACACCAAAGTTATGACTTATCAAATGTACATTCAGTTTATGATAAAAAGAAACAGAATTGAACAAACAGGAAGCCCACTGTATGCATGTTTGTTTTCCCAGAAGAAAGTATCTGATTTTAATGGGATTTACTCCTTCCAGTTCTGTATGCACTTACATGGAAATTTTTCACAAAGAGCACAGAGGGACTTATGCCAGAGCGGTAGTCTTCAAGCTTTTCAGACCCAGGACTCACATTTAGTCCACTGGAGACTCAGTTACTGTTGTTTTTTTTAATCAAATATTTGTATGGTGATAGTCCTGCTATTGTGACCCACTAGAGGTCAGGCGGAGAGCCAGAAGTGGATTTCCAACCAGCCATTTGAAGGGCAATGTTTCATAGCAATCATATATATGGTTGATCTACCAATTAATTATCAAAGAGATAAAAAGTGCAACAAAGGTTAAAATAGAAAGCAAGCAAGTGGACCCACATTTGCTTTGGTTCATGCATGCTTCTGGCTTGTGAACCAAAAGTTGGCAATAGGAAATGTAGTCAGTAGACAAGAGAGAGATAAATCCCCAAACCAAGCATCTTCCTTTTAAGGTCTACTCATATGTGCAGAGCAATGTGGAAGCAACTGAGGAATTGGGAGCTCACCTGTTCCCTTCAGTGAGCTGAGAAACTGCAAGTCTCCTGCTTCTATGTTATATTATTTCTCTTTGGAGGAAGTGATTTGCAGAAACAATTGTTGGTTTGATTATCAGAAGCAAATACAACTTCTTGGAACACACTGACCTGAGTCATGGGGAGTTGATGTGAGCCTAGTGGGACATTTATATTCTCTGAGATTCTTGTCCGTTATTTGTGAATTATTCATCTCCCCTATCTATAGAGACAAGATTCACGGTATGCTTAGCATTCCCACAGCTACACCTATTGCGTGGACAGGCGGAGTCCCCAGATCCCGAGCGGTCCCCCCCCCCCCCGTCATGTGGAATAACGACTCAAGACAATGTGCTATGGGATTAAATTGGCCACAACTTTATTAAATTTCAAATGTGGGTAGACCTTGGCTCAGGCATTGGGCGTTCTCCCTCCCCAGTCCCCAGCCGGGGACCTAGGGAGCATCAGGGTTATCCAGTGTGTGTGGGGGGGGGGATGGGCTGGGAAATGTTGCAAGTGCAGTTTGAGAGCAATATCTATGGTCCAACAGAAGCTTGAGTGGGTTGGGGGGACATGTGCCAATGAAACAATAGTGTTAAATCCTGCAAATGACAACTCGGGTTCATAATTTAATCACACAAATGCATTTGTGACTTTGAGTAGTGGCACATTACAGGAATGTTTCTTTCATAGACACTCAAGTAAAATGGGTGAAGAAAAAGGTTTGCTTTTTCTCTCTCTCCCTGCCCTTTTCTGTTCTGGTGAACAGAATGCCATGAATTGATATTGCTGAAAGAATCATAAATCATAAATCACGAAGCACAAAACACAAAACATAGGAAGCAGGGATTCACATTGGCAATAGAAGTGAAAACCTATTACATTGCTTGTGCTTATTTCTTGTCCTTGATCAGAACAATGGTGCAGCAAATGAAGTATTGTGCCTTTGGAAGTAACAAATTCTAGATATGTGTGAGATGATGATGACTAGCTCCTGTACTTGGTACCTTCTACAGTCTATGACCACTGAAAATAAGGCTGGTTTTCACAGGAACCGGAAGAATTTTTCTTCCTTAATTACTGAGCCGTACTATCCAGATAAGCATCATTCACATTTTGTACTTTAAGCAGCAAGAACAGAGCATCCAAGTACATTTCAATGAATAGCTAAGAATAAAATGTGTAGAAAGAAAAGTGAGTGAGGAAATTACAATAAAACCATGGACAGTCAAAGCTTCCCAAGACTTTGGGTATCATGGCTTATAGAGAGGAAACATGGAAAAGAATGTGTGGCAAAGGATACATCTAGACATAACTCAGCGGCATTGAATCAAAATAAGAAAGAAGTTCATTGAAATAAGCAGTATTTAAAACTTTGACGACATCTGACATGCTATCAAATAAAATAAAACTATAGCTTGGTTTCTGAGTTGCCCTTCTGCACTACAGTGGAGAGCTGTTCACAGGAACTTAAATCCAAGCCACGTCTGCAAATCAACGGGGGCTAATCCTTTCAGGATATTGATTTGAAGACTAAGGGAATTTTGGCTTTAGTTAACATCTATTTTCAACATGGGATGGAAAATAAAAATGGGGGGAAATGTTCTCCTCTTTTGTTTTACACGTCCGGCCTACTTGTGGAAATGAAATCTCAGTAGACTCGCAACTATGTAGTTGTAGACTTTAATTTGCACTCTTTCCTTGCTGGGGGCAGCAGGGATCTGCAGCTTATAAAAAATTAGAGGATAGGCTATCGCTCTGCAGTAGAGAATATGCACTGCATCCAGGAGGGGTCAATCTCCAGCATATCCAGTTAAAAGGATATTAGCTGCCTGGGGAAAGATCTCAGACAAAAACTCCAAAGACCTACTGCTAGTCAGAATAGAAAGTATTGGAAATAAATGACACAGTATAAGGTACAGTGGTACCTCGCAAGACGAAAAGAATCCGTTTCACGAGTCTCTTCGTCTAGCAGTTTTTTCGTCTTGCGAAGCAAGCCCATTGACGGCTTAGCGGATTAGCGCTATTAGCGGTTTAGCGGCTTTTAGCGGCTTAGCGGATAAGCGGCTTAGCGGCTTAGAAAAAGGGGGGGGGAGGGAAAAAACCCCGCAGGAACTCGCAAGACATTTTCATCTTGCGAAGCAAGCCCATAGGAAATTCGTTTTGCGAAGCACCTCCAAAACGGAAAACTCTTTTGTCTAGCGAGTTTTCCGTCTTGCGAGGCATTCGTCTTGCGGGGCACCACTGTAGTTGTTGAGGCTGCTGGCAGACTGGGGTAACAGCAAGAAGGCAGGTGTCAGGGACTGGCTGGGTGAAGAGGAGTAGTGGGAGACACTAGCTGGGGAACCTGCATGGGAAACCCCAGAGAAGGAAGGCTCAGAGCCAGGGGGTTGGTGGTGGAACTCTGAGGAGCAGTCAGAGGGAGAAGATTGGGAGGAGGGGCTTAATGCTGAAGGAGCAACAGGGTTTAGTAAGCAGGGAGAGCCAGTGGCCGGGAGCAGTTCAGAATCCGAGGCTGAAGCAGAGGAGGGAGGCAAAGAGCTTGCTGAAGAATCATGGGCATCTCCCTCTCCCAGAGCTGTAGGAAGGTCAGGTGGTACCCAGTGCGGAAAAATTCTCTCCCCCCACATTGATTCCCCCCCCCCTTCAAAAATGGTTTTACGTTATTTCATATTTTCTTACAAAGGAATATTAAATAATAATAATAATAATAATAATAATATCTTTTATTTATATCCCACCCTCCCCGGCCAAAGTCGGACTCAGGGCGGCTAACATCAGATACATAACATTGGTAAAAAAAAAAAATCAAACAATAATTAAATTACCTCCTTAAAACATGTCAAAATCAAATTAAAGTCTAATTAGATGGCTTTCCGCAGGGTTAGGGTTGGGAACAGTAAGTGCTCCACTGAATTGAAATTTCCGCCTTCACGACACAGGAAAACGGCCAAGTAAACAGCTATTTTCGTGGAGGAGGATCAAGATATTAACTGATATGCATGAAATTTCATATATAGCTATATAATCCCTAGTGTAGTAAGATAAGACCTTTGGAGCAGGCATTTTCAAAAAAGAAGTTTTTTTTAATCAACCGCCCTAGTAGGGCAGTAATTGTTCCTTGATAATTTATCACACCCCTCCATGATGGAACCTGGAGCAGACGGCCCTCCCCACCCCCCTTCCTACTCTCCTGCCCTCTCCTACTGTGATTAGCTCCCCTCCCCACTGGTCCCCAAGAACACTCATGATAATGAGGGCAAGAGAACAGTGACCAGAGGTGAGCAGGAGTAGTTTGAGACTGCTTGGGCAACACCCAGGGATGGAGACTTAGAGCAATGCAGAGGGAGAGGAGCAAGACCTGCTGGGAGCAAGGACTTCTTAGGAGCAAGATCTGCTGGGAAGTGTTGCTGAGTTGTATGCAGCTACCCTTAGTGTTGATATAAGAAAAAGCAACATTGCATAGAACTGAGCAATAATGTGAATTCGACTCATAAACATATTATCCCTTGAGCACAGGCAGGCACTAATAGCATGCTTCTTCCCTGAGAAATCCAACCTGACAGACTGAATTACAAATGGAAGCAGAAAAGAAACTCGTCTTACTGCTATTGCAAGGTTCTTTCCCCCCAAAACTCTGCCTGATGGGGGGGGGGAGGAGGAGGGAACTAGTTCCTTGAAATACTCTAACACACTTTGTCAGAGCTGCCTCTAGGTCCCAGCTCACAGAGGACCAACGCCCGGTTGATGTAATGTACAAAAGTCTTTATTGAAGTTTAGTTTCCATTTCAAACCCCAGAGCGTGCAGCCCTACGTCTTGGCCCTAGACCGGCGAAGTCCCCTCTGAGTCACTCCCCCTTCCGCACCAGTTTAAGATCCTAGCCCGGCTCCACCTCCTGCGCTGTTCCTTCCTCCTCTGGGTCCTTCTGCCCCCTGGGGTTTCCTCCCTCCTGGACTCTTCTGACGCTGACCCCCCCTGAGTCTTGCCCTTCCTTCCGGCGGGCTTTAGGACCTGGCTCCCTATCCGGGCTACCTGCTGTGCCGCTCGCCTGTACATTTGAACTTGGCGCGCGCGCCTAGCCGGTGACTTTCCTCTTGACCGTTTCCCCGCTCTCCGATGGAGGCGTGGTCAATCCTGACTCATCTCCTCTCTCTGGTGGTGAGAACACTGGTCCCGATGCCTGACACTCCTCCCCCCCACTATGCTCTGGTGGGGACGCTGGTCCTGATTTCCAACTGCTGCTCAGGGAGTCCCCGCTGGCCCCTTCCTTCTGGGGTTTCCCCCTTGGCACCCCCCTTGCCCTGGCCATCGGCGCTCCTCTCTGTGAATCTTCCGATTCACTGGAGAGACTCGTGGAATCTCTCTGACCACTGTCACTGCCTACACCCCCCTCGGATTCCTCCTCCTCACTCTCCATTTGCTCCTTCTCCTGTGTCTCTGCTCCTGAACCCCTGACACACTTTTTCAGGTGATCATATTTTGGGCCTGCAGCAGCATATCACTGCAAAGTGGTTGTCTGACCTTGGACTCTTTAAGCTTTCTACCTTCCTTTCTGTTTCTTTGTACCTCTAAGTTATCATGCTTGTGAAAAAACAATTGTTGCAAAAAGCAAAATGAAAACAGAAGACCCCCCCCCAATGGCAATTAGAAGATGAGATCATCAGGTTGGATTCAGACTTAGTCATGCTTTATTGAAATGAATAAGTCCTGTTGGGGCCTACTCTGAGTATGACTAGGCTGGATCCAACCAGTCAATGGGCTTGGTTACCATGCCACAGGCTGAAAACCATGAATGAACTAAAGAGCAAAGAACAGCTTGGAAGACTGGACTGGCACATACCTTTCGAGGGCCATTGCTCTTCAGTTCAAACACGTCCATTGAATAGTTGACTCGGCGGCCATAGTGGTCAAACTGAACATTTCCCGTGAGTCCTTGTATTCGAACCTTGAGACAGGAAATAAATCAAGTTGGTAAAAAGCATGGATGTTTTGCAGTGCCTTTATGTGTGCGATAGGACACTCCATTGTGTAACCTCACTGCAACATTGTGCACCAGCTGCAGCTTCTGGGCCAAAAGAAAACATCACATACAGGACACTACAGAATCCAGTGTAGAAGCTGCCAGTTCATGGGCCACATTGGCCAGGCTTTCCTGGTCCAGGAATGGGCACATTCAAATGTGGAACATTTGAAAGAAGCCTGATGTAGTTAGTAGCTTTCCGAAAGAGTAAATGTATACCTTTCAAGTGGTAATCTTCCTTTGTCCTGCATTTTCATTGTTACCCAAATTGCAATAAATTCTTACCATGTGCACATAGGCAGAGAGCTGCCTGCAGTGACTTCTTTTCAGTGTCTCTATAGTATGCTCATTTGCGTTTGCAAATGGTTTAAAAATTCACTGTCGGCTCCCTTGCCCTCTTGCTTCTTCCTCTAATCCAGAGGAGGGGAGCTTTAGGCCCAGGGAACAAATGTGGCCCTCCTGGATATCTGGTCCTCAGGAATCTCCCCAGACCACTTCCCTCAGCAGCCATGCTCCACACCACCAAGTGCTTTTGCCTGTGTGGTGTGTGTCTTTGATCTGCAATAATACTTCTTGTATGCCCGGATGCACAGATGTGTTTTGTATGTGTGTGTATGTGTAGAAACCTGGAATGTTGCCTCTTGCACAAAGGGTAAGAGCAGCATCTGCCTATACCTGCCGCAGGTGTGTGGTCCCAGAAATGTTACCTGTGCGGAAGTGTATCCCCCAGGATGCAAAGGGTTTATTTCCTCTGCTCTACTGCAACTGACCCTCCGTGAAAAGAGAGGCTAATTATCTTGATAGAGATTTGAAGAAGAAGAAGAGGAGGAGGAGTTTGGACTTGATATCCCACCTTTCACTCCCCTTAAGGAGTCTCAAAGCGCCTAACAATCTCCTTTCCCTTCCTCCCCCACAACAAACACTCTGTGAGGTGAGTGGGGCTGAGAGACTTCAGAGAAGTGTGACTAGCCCAAGGTCACCCATCAGCTGCATGTGGAGGAGCGGGGAAGCGAACCTGGTTCACCAGATTATGAGTCCACCGCTCTTATCCACTACACCACACTGGCTCTCTTAAAAATTTGAAAATTTTAAGCCTTTTTTTTCATCACGAATGCAGAGCCCTGACATCAGGGGAAAGTATTTCCTTTTAAATGAAATAAGGAAAGTGAAAGATACCTTTCTTTTTGCAAGTTACACTGAGCTAACAAACTGAAACACCTTTTGAGGTGACAGAAATATGTTTGGTGTGCAGTACTGCAAAAGTTCAAACAGCTCTTAAGACAAATTTTTTTTTTTAAAAAAAGTTTTGTTTTATGAGTGTGATGTGAAATGCGGGGGTTTGAATCATTGGTTCATATTCTTTCACCAAAAATGTTGGAAAAGGAAATATAAGCAGGCTTTCCATTCTGCCCAAATATTTAAAACCCTGAGCCAGTTACAGTAGCTTAGAGCTGCCCACCCGAAATAAACAAAAAGGAAATAATCACAATAATGCATCAACTGCTAGTCGCTTTAGAGGTTTATGATGTTTCCCAATATCCATACAATGACTTCAAAAAAAGCATCTGGGTTTAAGTCTTTGCAAGAACCACACCTGTTTCAACGTTCTCTCCATGTCAATCCCTTGGCTCCACGGTGCAGCCGGGTTTGCAAGACAATCCCCTGCGTTCCCCCTCCTAGAAATGTCAATTTTCTGCCTTCGAAGGTTACGGAACGTCTCAGCCATCACAAGCACTCCATCGTAGGTTAGAGCAGAGGTATACTAAGAAAATGTAGAGATTGGGCATCAGTCTTAACAGTTTTGTTTGGTAAGGAAACTGGTTCAACATTAAGAATATATCTATGAACAACTTTTCTCTTTCTCTAATGGAGGTTGAAGCTGAGTAGAATGGTTTTGTGGACTAGAGTTTGTGCCCCAAAGCAACTCTTATTCTTAAATAACTTTATTTCAAATAGCAATAGTTGCTGCAGTTGCTAACAATAACTGGGGCACCTTTTTAATAGAGCAAAAGGTTTTTAATTTACTGCTTGAACATAAACTAAACCAAAGGGAGTCAATTTGGTGCCTTCCAGATGATGTTGCGGGACTACAACTCTCATCAGTCCCAGCCAGCATGGCTGATGGACAGGGACAATAGGAAGGGCAAGCCAACAAAAACTAGAGGGCACCACGTTGGATATCCCTGAACTGAACCCTGCAAAGATCGACCCAAATTATTTTAACACCATGCCAGGAGATGGTTAGCATTGACAATAGCTGCAGTGATATTTTTTTAAAAGGTATGGCAAGTATGCATAGTTTAAGTTAACCTATTTGAGCAGTCATTTTAGATATGTTGCGGACAAGTACCTTAGGAGGAGTCTCTGACCCTGGGTATTCTCTCTGGTCCAGTTTCTTCCACCGTTGCATGAGTTTAGCAACCATAGGCGTATTAAAATCCACCAGCTGAAACCCTGTGACATTGGCTCCTCCATGCATAAATCTGTCCAAAGAAATATCCTTGAATCCCTGCAAAAAATCAATTAACGCAACACAAATTGAAAATTCTCCACACACTTTAAGTACATAAACAGCCACAAATTAAATCATGTGTGTGTGTGTGTATATATATATATATATATATATATATATATATATATATATATTCCACATGAACAAGGACTTAAATTAGAATAATAGAATTGGTTGTGACTCCAAACTTCAATGTCCAATCCCTGCAAATGCAGGAAACTTACTACTGTAGCATCCCTGATATGTGGCCATCCAGCTTTCACTTAAAACATCCAATGAAGACTCCATCACCTTCTGGAGCAGTTTGTTCCATGACTGAATGGTTCATGGTGTCATTAAGTTCTTCCATATGCTTATTATTAATCATTTTTTCTTGTTGTTTGGAACTACAGCTTCAGGTCCGTCAGTTTGCTCCATGAGACAGCCTTTCAAATATTTGAAGGTGGCTATCATATAAACACTTAATTCTCTCTTCTCTCTGCTCCTTGGGCCTTTCCACATAGGGCGTGCACCCCAGGCCCTTCACCATCTTTGTTGCTTTACTCTAAGTCAGTTCTAGTTTGTCAATATCCTTCTTGAATTGCAGTATCCAAAAGTGCTTCAAATAATGCCTGAGCAAAGCAGAATACACTAGCACCATTACTTCTTTTGATTGGGACATTATATTTCTCTTGATGAGAGTTACATTAGCTTTTATAGTGACTGGATCATATTTAGTTATTCGTCAGCTAAACCCCCTAGGCCTAGATCCTTTTCACATGACCTGCCAGCTAAACCCCAGTGCTTGCTATTACAATACAGTGGTACCTCAGGTTACAGATGCTTCAGGTTACAGACTCCTCTAACCCAGAAATAGTACCTCAGGTTAAGAACTTTGCTTCAGGATAAGAACAGAAATCGTGCTCTGGCTGTGCGGCAGCAGCAGGAGGCCCCATTAGCTAAAGTGGTGCTTCAGGTTAAGAATAGTTTCAGGTTAAGTACGGACCTCTGGAACGAATTAAGTACTTAACCCGAGGTACCACTGTATACCTTAAACAAAATACAAGTACTTAAGAATGAAATCTATTGCAACAAAAACTAAGTCCTTCAGTACCAGCTACTGTGGCTGCACAGTGCAGCACTACAGATCTCTTCCCCATTCCGGATGATGAGTCAAACATGTTCCAAATAAATTTTAACCAGGATTGCCCTGTAACTTCCAGTTCAAAGTCAATAGCAAGATATTCGGCTCAAAAGACTTACTGGTGCCTGCACTTAAGAGTAATCCCACCAGGGTGAAATAAATAACTGTGGAAACAATTGCATTTTCCTAGTGAATATTTTTCTGCAACTGGAGTACTTGGAAGTCTTTGCAGCAGAATCTGATATTCCTGTATGTATGTGCAGAATGAAGAAACGGCTGTGGTTTGCTGTTATGTCATCTTGTTATGGTTGGAATGCTGTTTTTTGTTACTTCTTGTCTTTGGACTGAATTCTGTAATCATCGTAACTAAGAACAATAGGATTGTGCCAGAGTACATTTATTTATGTACGTATTTGCTACATTTGCACCCCACCTTTCTTCCAATACACTCAAGGTGATTTACAATTTAAAACAATAGCATACAACCTAAATAGAGATAAACTTGAGCCGAAAAGGGAGTGCAAAGAGAAAAGGAAAAGAAGCAAATTCAGATACCAATTAATATATAATGTTACGTAATTAGGGACGCGGATGGCGCAGTGGGTTAAACCACAGAGCCTAGGACTTGCCGATCAGAAGGTTGGCGGTTCAAATCCCTGTGATGGGGTGAGCTCCCATTCGGTCCTTGCTCCTGCCAACCTAGCAGTTTGAAAGCACCTCAAAGTGCAAGTAGTTAAATAGGTACCGCTCCGGTGGGAAGGTAAATGGCGTTTCCGTGCGCTGCTCTGGTTCACCAGAAGTGGCTTAGTCATGCTGGCCACATGACTATTGGCTCCCTCGGCCAATAAAGCGAGATGAGTGCCGCAACCCCAGAGTAGGCCATGACTGGACCTAATGGTCAGGGTTCTCTTTACCTTTAATTGTTACAATGAGCTAGTCACCTTTGATGCAACCATGTGTGTGTGCGCGCACATGTGCTAATGGAGACAATTCTAGTAGGTGAGTAGTCATACGGTTTCAACCAAGCCTTGCTGTATCAACTCTCCCTCAGTTGCTTTAACCCAAGAGCAAACCTATGTGTGAGATATTTTGATCTCCAATGAGCCAACCCTATCTCCCTCTTTTTGACTGCACAATCTCAATTTAATAAGGCCATGAAGGATTTTGCCAGACAAGCATGGAGTTAATTCATAAAAAAATGTTCTTACCAGGTTTGCAAGGATGTAATGATAGTTTTTAACATGCTTTCCAACACTCACAATCTGTAGGAAGAAGGAAAGAAAGAGAACAATGGATACGGCATTACTTCAAACAGTGGGTATCGCTTATGACATATAATTTGGGTAATATAATGTTGAGATTGTTTTACCTCTTCATCAACATTACAAAGGTACCTAACAATTTCAGTGCCTAGATGTTCGAAAAGAGCTCAAATAATCCCAAATGTGAATTAAATTTCTGCCACGTTTCTGTGTTTTTCACTCTCTGTTTCACTAGCCTTGTGAAGGCTACCTTGGCAGGATCAGTTTGCAACTAGTTACAGAAGTGCAGGTTGAAAAAGCAATCAAAGGAGTATAGCAGCAAATGTCCAGGTCTGTCCTAAAGCAAGATCAGTCAAAGTTCCTCAAAATCAGAGCAGACAGATCTATAGAGAAAGTCAGAGTTTCTTATAAATGAAGATATGCCAGAGAATTTATTGTACAAGCCATCAACTTCCCTCATTCCACCCAATCAATGAGATGAAACCACCATAGCAAAACCATATAAACATGGGCATGTGAATTCAAATCTGGATCATCCATTGAGTTGCCATCTGCCCAGCAGACACTTTTGGTCATTTTTAAAATAGTATTTTGCACCTTTCTATTTTATTACATCTTAACTTCTGCTTTAACTACGGTTAATTTTTTTCTGCTGCTCTGTTTTTTCCTGCTGTTTTGTGTATTTTAATGGTTTTTAAAACTTTTTTTGGAAACTGCCTTGAGAGTTTTCTAAGTCAAAAGGCAAAGTATGCATTCCTTACATACAGGAATAAATTAATACGGAGCCCTCAAAACAAAACAACTCTTTCCTTTAAGTATTGTTAGATGCCACCCGCAATCTATGAGTGGTGTGAAGTTCCAGTGAATTTCAGGAGCTCAGGATTCTGGTTTCGTTTTGGAAATAAGGCACAGCGAGACTATGGTGTCTTTAGGATATATGGCTTATTTACACATATATACAACATGAGCCTATGATGTAGGGGCTCACAGCATGATCACATCAAGAGGGTCTTGCTTCTCCTGTATCTGCAACCTTGGATTCAGACTGACTTCAGCCATGGCTCTGACACTCTCAGCAGCTTGCTGACTTTTACAGACTGCAACCTCTTTTCTCTTTGTCATCTCCCAGCCAATTCTAAAGACTCTCCTTCCAAAACTCTTCTTTGTTTTCCAGACTACCTCAGAGCTAGAGGGTGGGCTTCACCAAACTGCCATCTGGCACTGACTTTGCTTTCTTAATGGTTTTTCTAAATGGGTCATTACCTTCCCTTTGTCTTTCTTAATGGCTCATCTCCCAGGCAATTACCAGGCTGGCTTGCCTATTCCAGCAATTGAATCTGTGCTGAATCCAGGCATTAGAAGGGGGATTCCAGGCATTCCACCTGCCTTCAGAGAACTCATCAGTCTGCCATTTTGTAGAGACAGTTAAACACCTGTTGAAACATACTGCCTCCCATAACAAATGACAATGTTGCCGAGGCTTCCCCTGTATGACTGTGTGACATATCCACTGCCTAGATAAAAAGAACCGTGCCTCACAGTGCTATAAATTTGTAAGGGGCACGGGGGCTTTTCACAAGTAGAAGGTTGAGACTAGAGTGGCAATATTGCGGCAGGAACAGCAACAATATAAGCATGGAAAGAGATGAGATTTCTATGGAGCACCTGAAGCAAGTATAAATCTTTCACAAAGTATTTTAAAAGCCTTTGAGGGAGACAAAAAAAAAGATGATTCACTGAGTGCAGGCGAACATTCAGTACCAATGCAGTAGCGTTGAAGTTAGCCTTTGGAGAAAGACTTTGCAATACAACAGTTTTTACGGGTTGATTGAAGGAGGCAGCTGGCATTGAGGTGCCTGTTGATAGTTTTCATTCCAAGATAAAAAGCAGAAGCCCTAGCCAGGATACAACTGGCAGGGCATTCATAACTGGAAGACAGTAACTCTCCCTGCCACCCCACCAAATGTAGAGGCAGGCTGGAGTGTTACATCTACAAAGAAAGCACCTAGTTATATGGGAAAGGGGAGATACAAAGGACATGTGAAAAAGCATTAACAAGTATCATTTCAGCAAGTTTCCTGTAAAAGTGTGGGCTGCACTGGCTATCACTGGGCTGATGCACATCTCCAAAGCTCCTCTCAGGTGGGGTGATGCCCTGTTGGGAGATGCTCTGAGGAAGAATGCTTTTGTACACGGTTCCTGATTGTTCTTTTCCCCATGGGTTTAGGCAGATGGCTTTTTACAAAATTCTCATTTATGTAACTGAAATCTCAGCTATCACTATTTTATCCTAGATATGCTTGTTGACTATTATATTTGGATATGTGCATGCACATTTCATTACGGCTTCCTCTTCCTATTTTAACGAAGTTTTTTGGGTTTTTTTAATGTGAACATCAACTATGAGGCCTTTAAATCACTGCTGTTGGAACCACTGTTAAGCCTGCAGATGTTTTAAACATCAAACATAATAATCCTTCTCATTAGAGTTCTTTAGGCCGAGTTATAATGTAAGTTTATTGTTCCATCCAAAGGCTAGAACAAACAGCAATATTTTGGCACCATAAAGGCTAACAAATATTTTGTGATATGAGCTTTTCTAAGCAACAGCCTGCTCCATAGGATTGTCAATCAATCAGAAAAAGCACACACTTGTTTTATTTAAAGCCAGTTACTAGAAAAGCAAGAGGCAAAGATTTTGCCTTCTTCCCTCTCTTTTATTTTTGGACATAGACATATTGCTGAGCTCTGCCTCTGCACTTGCCCAAGCATTGTAAGTATTTGCCACTTTACATGCAAATGATCACACACTAGTATCGAAAGTGCTTCACATGCATTAATCCTTGCAACATTCTATAAAGGTTGGGTAAGGATTATTTCCCCCATGTTGCAGTGTGTATGTGTGGATCGGGGGGCAGAGGAAGGATGGAGAAAGAGAGAGAGTTGCTTGCTTAAAGCTGCCCAGTGAGGTCACGGCAAAGACAGGATTCAAACTGGGAACTTCCTTATTTGTAGTTCAATCTTTTAACCATTATGCTCAATCAGGGTCAAGGCATAACTAAGTTGTGTTCAGCAATCCTACATTTTTGCTTAAGAACATTAAGGTTGATTCACCTAGTGCATCATGACTGGCAAAAAACAAAACAAAACAAAAAACACTGTTGGACCACAAAGAATTTACCAACAAGTTAGAGGGATGGATTCAACACCGTGCTATGATGAACATCCTTTTTTGCAGAAGCACTACAGCCTGCCAGACAGAATGATCCCCCTTTCCTTCCCCCTTGTGCTGTTTGTGCAGTTCTACTGACCCCCATCCCGAGTTAATTTTTAGGAGGTGCAGGGGGGCGTGGGGAGAGGTAGGGGGAAGCGTTGCTGTGCAAGCAGAAGTCCTTGTGCAAGGCTTCCATAGGTGGGGTTCATTAGGTTAATCCCACCCTAAAATGTTTGTTATGGCATAAACCAGTACAGTGGTACCTCGGGTTACAGATGCATCAGGTTACAGACTCCACTAGCCCAGAAACCTGGGTTAAGAAGTTTGCTTCAGGATGAGAACAGAAATTGTGCTCCAGCGGCAGCAGGAGGCCCCATTAGCTAAAGTGGTGCTTCAGATTAAGAACAGTTTCAGGTTAAGAACCGACCTCCAGAACGAACGAAGTACTTAACCCGAGGTACCACTGTAATAAAGAAACTGTATCCACCCCTGTATCATGCCTCTCTATCTGGCTCTTGTTAACCTTTCCAGGCTATACCCTGTCCCTAACCACAGCCCCTCTAGCCAAGCCACATCCCCTACCAGTCTTGCCTTCCACCCTTTGTGTTTTGCCTAGCATGTAGACCTGGAAGGCTGCCCAGAAGGGAATTCCTTTGATCTGAAAAAGGTTCCCCATACCTTTGTATGGACCATGGACCACTTAGCTACCTTCTGCCCAACCATACTCTATGATTCTTTGCTCCCCCACCAAACTGATCATGTTCTTTCTCTTGGGGCCATTGGCTATACATTGCAGGCAGCAATGGATCGGAGTACTGATGTTGATCTGTGGCCAACAGAGTTGGAAGGACTTGCCATTCCAGTATTTTTTGCAGGACATCTTTGGGAAGACATTGCATTAATCGATCCTCGGGCCCATTATCTCAATTATTGTCTGTAACTTCTTTTGTTACAAGCAGTCATTCTTCTAGGAAAATACAGCTAGGAGGGATGTTCTTTGTGTGTTTTTCCATTAGGCACATGCATACAACATTACATAAAGAAGTTACCAGTCAAATCTGAGTTTTAATAGGAAAGCTTTTTAGATTAACAGGGTTTTTCGCCTCTCTACAATAGAGCATCAAATATTTGTGCAAAGCAGATGGATCTCTTAACATTCATTTCCACTTATACTTTCAATTCAGAATCTGTGGGTTGTTTTCATTATGCGTAAATGGAGACAAAATGAAAGGTCCACTAAGTAATTATTGATAATTTTGTGTGTAGCTATATTGGGGCAGAAGAGTGGGAGTTAATTAATTTATAGCTGCTATCACGTTATCAATGGAGCTGATTAGCAAAGAAGTTACGGTAAGTCTATTTTCAAAAATCAGATGGTCATTTCTATGGGAACAGACCTACGCCCAGTTAGGTCCCATTTGGTTCATATAAGCATGCAAGCTTTTGAAACGGATCAGGATCAGTGATTCTCTGCAAGGGAATTGGGAAATTCAGGGGCAGAGGAGCAGAATTTTGGTAAGGTGGAACAGCTGAGAAGGCACCTTCTTAAGTGTGGCAAAAGTTTGTACGACAAAATGCAGCAAAACTGCTAAAACATCACATTACACCAAGAAGTCAGACACCTACTTCCCTGACAGGTGGTACGCAGATGGACACTGCCAGGTGGGCTGCTGAATTTTTTTTTTAAAAAACCAAGAACACAGACAGCAGCATATTTCACACTGGAATCAGCATATGAATGAGTCGTCCTAAGTAGTGCTGAGTTGTGAGTGTTGATTTCAGGGCAAGGTTTCTTTGTTTCCCTCCAAAACATCCCCAATCTTTTACTAATCTTTCAGGGGCCCCCAAAGGTGATAATAATGATGATGATGATGATGATGATGATGTATTTATTACAATTAATAAATTAAAGGGGGCACCAAAGGTGAACAACAACAACAACAACAACATATTTGTACCCCGCCCATCTGGCTGGGTTTCCCCAGCCACTCTGGGCAGCTTCCAACAAAGATTAAAAATACATTAAAATGTCACACATTGAAAACTTCCCTAAACAGGGCTGCCTTCAGATGTCTTCTAAATGTCAGGTAGTTGTTTATCTCTTTGGCATCTGATGGGAGGGCGTTCCACAAAAGCCACTTCAATACAGCAAGGCAGGCAAGATCAGCCTGGTTGCTTCCTGTGGCAACATGACAGGTGGACCTTCAACTCCACTCTCCGTTCAGAATGAGGACAATGCGAGGGTTTTGTTTGCTGCAAGTGACATTGTCAGGTAACCACATCTGATTCCCTATGTGGCATCGTGATTTCACCCTGCTGGTCACTGGATTCCTCATGGGCTTGGTTTTAGGCAGCCAGCGAGAATAATATGCAGTCGCAGAAAGTCGCAGAAGCATCTGCAGCTCAGCAAGCTGTGAAAGGCAGCAAGGAAGATGAGCAAAGGTGTGTACGTTGGGAAACATTCTGGACCCTCCAAAAACCCTGTTCTTCAGGCAGGTTTGCTGGCAAAACATCCAGCGCAGGAGCGGCTGTAACATTTTCAATATCCCTTTCTATGTCACGTGTATAACCGTAAGGTTAAGTTAGTTGCAATATATCCCATTGGCATTCATAGTTCCTTCATAACATGGCCCGAGTTCCTGTTTGTAAGAGCCCAAATAAGACAATTTATTGATGAGCTCAGTATATTTATGGCTATTGCCTTTGGAGGAGAAAATGGGGTGCAAGGAAATGATGTTGATGTTATTCAAAATAAACACACACATTTTTTCATTACACACACACACACACACGCACACACACACACACACGTGTCCCCGTCCTCTATTTCATTAAAAAGGGCCTTTTTGGTAGTGGCACCTGCCCTCTGGAACGCCCTCCCACCAGATGTCAAAGAGATAAAAAACTACCTGACTTTTAGAAGACATCTGAAGGCAGCCCTGTTTAGGGAAGTTTTTAATGTGTGACATTTTAATGTATTTTTAATCTTTGTTGGAAGCCGCCCAGAGTGGCTGGGGAAACCCAGCCAGATGGGCGGGGTACAAATAATAGATTGTTGTTGCTGTTGTTGGCTGAAAATTCATTCCTGGCTTCTTAAAACCAGTTGCTGGAAATCACAAGTGGGGAGGGGACTCATGTTCTGCTTGTGGGCTTCCCATGGGCATCTGGTTGGCAACTGTGAGAACAGGATTCTGGACTAGATGAGCCATTAACCTGATCCATCAGGCACAACGTAGGTTGTTTTCTAAGCCCTGTAGAAGGAATGTGACCCTTCACCAACAAGCCAGTGTTTGATGTGAAAGAAAGGTAGATGCTGGCACAAGATATCTGAGACATCTCAAAAATTATGATCGGGAAAAGGGGATATATAAATGTAATAAACAGGTATTTTTTTCTGCAAACAATTAAAATGCACTTTCAATACTTCTTACTAAACACCATCCTTGCCACTATTTTGAAGCACCTGCCGTAGAAATCTGACTTCTAACTGCCTTAAAGTCAATGACAAAAACTTGTATTGATTTTAAGCATGATGGATTATGCAACAATCCTTCTTGGTGGGTGAAGACTATCAATGGCGTTGAAGGAACAGGTGCCATTCATAGTTCAAGAAGCCCAATTATAAAGATTAAACTCAGGGGTGCAAAATGTACAAATAGTGCAATATTAGTTTCTTGGAAATCAATACTAGATATGCACACATCTCATTTAACACGGGAATCCTGGCTGGAAGCTGAGGGGTGATACATGAATTCCAGGGGGACATTTATATCCATAGCGCAATGCTCACTTGAGTCCCACTGAACTGGTTGAATGCATCTTGATGCAGGATTGGAATGTGGATCACTTGTTATCACATGAGACTAGGATTTGGATCACAGTAGTCACATTAAGATTTAACACTAAGCCATAATTTGCTTTCACCATGGGTTGTTGAAGAAGCCAGGATCCCAGTTGCAGACAAGTGATTGCAAATGATTGCACCTAAGGAAGGGGAAGAGGTCACCAGCTATTTTGCCACTGAAAATAGGCTGTGGGTGGGGGAACTTGAATGCTCCAGTGCAAAGCACAATCCTAAAGCTCCTCTTTGTTAACTCTCTCCTCCCCACTCCTCCTGAACCAAAGTCCTTACTGCTGTGGGCATTCCTTCAACAAGGAATAAAGTCAGGATACTGGGTTTTACTGAAACTCACAGATTTATTTTTGTTGTTGGTCCCAAACGAACCATAGCTAGTTGGCTGGGGTGTGTTTTCAACCAAACAAACCACGGTTTAGCATGATGTCCAAACCCAGCCAGTGTATATCAAGAAGCCATACAGTCATCAGTCTATAGATCTATGAGTTTTTACTCAGGTACTCAAATAGCTTTGCAGATTTAGCATTCTTACTATGGTGAAAATAATGCACTGGACTCTATAAAGCAACAGCTGCAGAGGAAAACATTTATTCTCATACTTTTTTTTTAAAAAAAAGATCATTTTCATTCTCTTTTAGAATGATGATAAGATTTGATTATAAGGTATGATGTGCTTCAAAATACATTCAGAGCCCTGCAACAACAAACAAGTGTGCAAGATTCGTTTCCATGGTGGTACCACTGTTGTCTCTGCAATGGTTGTAGAAACACCTACATTTTGAAATTTGCTATATCACTTCCCTCCAGTTTCTTCATCTCTATAGCTGCCTTCAAAGGGGTCAGAAAGCCTTTTTGCACAGCTTCAGAATCACAACACTTCTGTTTCTTATGCAGGAAACTGTGTTGAATATCTCAAGCATGCCCCGTGTACAAATATAAAATATAAAAAGAGCAGCATAACAAAATAGCCTGCAGCACCACTAGGTGGCATTCCTTCACCAGTGCTGCTGCAAAGAATGCTTTGCCGAAACCAAGGTTCATGTATCCATTTGTTTTCAGCTCTGACAGAATTTTCAATCAAGGAGGATTAGATACATATGATTTATGACCTTGTGAATTATTCTAAGGGTATCTGAATGCAGCTCAGTCTGGATTCCGAGTCTGGTTCCCATGCACATATGCAACACTTGCTTTCTCTATACTTCATTGCCATAGAGTTTATGAACTGGCAACTGAATGTGTGGACTGACTCAACAAAAGAAGCATTGCATGCAGGCAGGGAGGAGATGTGAAAGCTCGTAATTGTGACACCGGTGCTGTGGCTTTCTAACTTGTTGATAAATGATCTGGAGTGAGTTGGGAACAGTGAGGCGCCCAAGTGTGATGATGACACAAAATCATTTAGGGTGGGAACAGCCAAAAAAGGACAGTGCAGAGCTCTCTCTACAAGGACATTTCTAAACTCAGGGATGGTTATTAAAATGGCAAATGCAGTTCAGCATAAGCAAATTTCAAGTGGTGAGCATCTGTACCTGTTGGTCAGCACACAGGTGTATACTGATTTGCTCAGAAGAACAGGATAACTAATGTAGATTTGAAGGGAGGCTGTATTTCAGCAAGTGTTTTATTGCTCCTCACTGAAGATGACAAAGGTGGTTCCAGCTTTTATCTCCAGACTAGAGCTGGCTTCAGGGCAGGGACTGTCCTGACCATTGCACTCCGGTTCAGCCAGCTCAGTGTAATGATGGGGAATATTCCCACCTTGCTCACCAGCTCCAAGAGAGAGAGAGAGAGAGGACAGTTAGGGGAGGCTGCTTTGGAGGTGAGTGGCCATGAAACTTTGGCTAAGCATCTCCAAAACAAGCCTCAGCCTCTCACTCCATTTCCAGAGAAGGTTGGGGAAGGCTGTTTTGGTGCGGGATGGCTGAAGCACCCCGAGATAAACAAACATAGGACTGCACCCTTAAATCTTTGATCTTGTGCTACATCTTGCTGAGCTGGAGGAGGGCATTGTCGAGCTCAAGGTGATCAGCCCAGAAGGGATGGGATGGAAGAAAACGTGGGTCAAGGAACTGTGGCTCATGCCCAAAACATGCCTGAGTACCTGTCTTGGGGGCAGAAATGATTCCCCCTCCCCGCCCCACCACCTGGAGTGTGAGAAGCAGCAGTGCTAACAAGCTGTGATGATGCACTAGTGTGAAAAAGGTGGAAGAATTGCTGCTCCATGTGTCTAGCACCTCTGAGTGACCTTTGTGAGACACCTTCTAAACAATGGAAAACTGTTTCTGCAGTTGTTTGTCCCACAACTTGTTCCCACACAGAACAAATTTTAGTTGTGAGTAAGAGGGGAATTAGGGACGCGGATGGCGCTGTGGTCTAAACCACAGAGCCTAGGGCTTGCCGATCAGAAGGTCGGCGGTTCGAATCCCCGCGACGGGGTGAGCTCCCGTTGTTCAGTCCCTGCTCCTGCCAACCTAGCAGTTCAAAAGCACGTCAAGTGCAAGTAGATAAACAGGTACCGCTCTGGCAGGAAGGTAAACGGCGTTTCTGTGCGCTGCTCTGGTTCACCAGAAGCGGCTTAGTCATGCTGGCTACATGACCCAGAAGCTGTATGCCGGCTTCCTCGGTCAATAAAGCGAGATGAGCACCGCAACCCCAGAGTCGGTCACAACTGGACCTAATGGTCAGGGGTCCCTTTACCTTTACCTACGAGGGGAATTTAAAAGGAACCCATCCCCTATCATGTGGTTAGGGCAGCTAAGCTTTTGCTAGAGGGTTGGTGGTGTTTAGGTACAGTAGTGTAGGATTAGGTAATGGTTAAGTTGTAGTTGATTTTAGTTTTGCTTATTATTGTTCTGGGTAGAGTTTATTAATGATGTGATCACGACAGGTAAATTTATTTAAACCCAGACCTACTCCAATCCTGCTCTCTCTCTCTCTCTCTCTCTCTCTCTGTGTGTGTGTGTGTGTGTGAGTGAGAGAGAGAGAGAGAGGCTAAAGGGGTGTTCAAGGGAGTGGGAGATGCAGCTCATTTGTCTGCCCCTTCACACTCTTCTACTCAGCCAAGGTCCACTAGTGGGTAGGACTAGTGTGGTGTAGTGGTTAGAGTGTTGGACTAGGGCCTAGAAGGGCAGGGTTCGAAACCCCACTGGGCCATCAAGGTCTCTGGGTGACTTTGGACCAGTCACCAACTCTCACCTAACACGGGGTTGTTGTAAGGCTAAAAGGGGGAGGGAGAGAACCTTTGTGGGAACTTGAGCTCCTTGAAGGAAAGGCGGGATATAAATATAATAATAAAACCAATAGATGGTGAATGTGGGTTTGGCTGGAACAAAAGCACTGGGAGCTTCAGGCGAGTCTTGTAGAGGATATGGGGCAGATTCAGTTCCTGTTTGCAGTATCAGCTGTGCGCCTGCTGTATCTGTGTGTCGGATGTCCCCCCCCCCCACTGGACTGAGAAGCTGTTTGGTGGGAACTTCACATCAGTGTGCAAATGGATCCAGCGGTGTAGATTAAACACCAGGCTGTGTATAAAAGAGTGGAGGGAGGAAACGCATCATGAAAACAGTCCTGGCCTTGATTGGCAAGGCAAAAAATGAAAGGCAGAGGAGAGAGGCCGCTCTTCAGGGGCCGCACTAATGTGTTTTCAGTGACATTAAAAGCAGGCATTACCTGTTCTAAGAGATTCTGAAGCCTCTCTATTTCACAATCTATTACGAATTTCTTTTCCTGTCTCCGGTCCAAGTCTTCTAAAAGCTGCCTGTAGCTTGCATCATTAAAATTCTCCACACATATGGCGCTGACTTGCCAGCTTTTTTCTCCTGCTGTTTCCATAATAGCTTGAAGTATTGAGTAACCTGAAAGAAAGGGACACAATACACTAATGACACAGTCCTTGCATTCTGTGGATCATAAGACTGTTTAATCAACATCAAGTTCCTTACGGAGCTGGTGAGGAGTTAAGATTTACAGTTACTAACTATGTTGTGCTTTCTCTCCTCTCCTTATTATGTACACATACTGCGGCTGTCAATCTTTTAAAGACTCCTTAGTTCATTGTGTGGGCAATCCACAGAAAGTTAGACATACAAACACTTCATTCCCACTGAAACCCGCAGGACCCAAAGGGCACTGTTACAGAAATGTTGTTTTGATTTCAGTGGGAGTTGGCACCCCTGATTTCATCTGCATTGCACCCTAATTCACAAGTAGCCTACCGATGGGTGTCTGGGTATAAAACTTTATCTGACCAAATTTTAGTCAATATGTTAGCTGTCAACCCTTTTCTTGTGAGGAATCCTATTCGGAATAAGGGAATTTCCCTTAAAAAAAGGGAAACGTTGACAGCTATGAATATGTAGTGAAAAAACAAGTTTCCATAGTTTGCTCGCAATTTCCCTTGTAAGCAGGGGGGGGGGGGAGTGAGAGACCCTCACCTGTATTTTATATACATTTATAGTGTATTTTCTTTCATGAGCATCCTGGAAAGACAGACCCCCCTCTCTGCCACTCTGCCTTTGAGGGAGCTTAGAGGAATAACAGTTTATTCCTCTGCTTACTCTCTCCTCACCAATCGATGACCTCATTCCATCCAAGTGCATGTTCTTCATATCTGTGAAGTCCATGCCACTAAGTGACACCAACTTCATTTTACAGATCGTTCCAGGACCTGGACTAGTATTTGGACTAGTATTTGGAGAACAGAGTTGTCCTCAGATATTCACCATCTCCAATGTGCAGCTCAATCCTATAAATGTAAGTTTATTCAGAAGTAAGTCTTATTAAAGGCAATGAAACTTACTCTGAGGTAAGCGTAAATCATACTATTAATAAAAGCCTCAACATCTGTATAGCATTTTCAAGTGCCCAGGGACACTTCACGTGCATTATCTAGATGTACTGTAATTCTTACAGCAACCCTATAAAGTAATTCAGTACCATTATTCCTCATGTTGCATAGGAGTTCAGCCTGAATTCCTAAGTATTTCCCATATTTAGGTAATGATTATAGCATCTCAATTCAGTGATATTTCGAGGATGTATTCTGATGACAGCATTTCAGCTGGCTAAACACCATAGTGATTTTAATTATCGAGGGGAAATTATGTTATATGTGACTCTCAAATTATACAGTGTACCTTTAGAAGATGCACAGAACTCTAATTCTCAGATTTAGGCAATGCTGGGTGCAGAGCAAGACACTGTTTGCTACTATCTTTATTTCTATAAAATTCCTCCTGCTGCAGAGGAATCTAAAAATGTCATCTCATCTTTGTATAAAGGCCTTTCCCTCCTCGCAC
The DNA here is from genome assembly GCF_964252035.2 of Podarcis erhardii. Lineage (NCBI taxonomy): Eukaryota > Metazoa > Chordata > Lepidosauria > Squamata > Lacertidae > Podarcis > Podarcis erhardii. The sequence continues at coordinate 22,453,924 of NC_138508.1, read as the reverse complement.
AGCTGCCTGCAATACTCTTGTACTATTTATGTGCACTTATTTCTTTTGCTGCATCAAGCCATCTATCTTAAACCTGCTCATTAACAACTTAGTTTGCTAATATACCAAACAAACAGTTGATATCTTTCCCCCACACAATATGCGCACTTGAAAGCATACATTGGCCATGTTCACACATAATGCTAAGCACGACTTGCATGAATGTGGAAATGTATGGGTTCCAGGGGAGAAACGCTCCCCCAACTTTGCTTCTCTGTGGCTTTTTATCTCAGCATAGCATGGCAGATAAGCTAAACTTTGCCCTAGCATGTCACCAGAACTCAGGCTCATGGTTAAGCTCTTTCCTCCTTAACAGCAAGGTGTAGCTAAGGCTTTCTACAGTTTGTGGCTAAGGTTCAGACAACACGCAAATCTAAAAGAGCCATGCGGGTGAGTTGATCCCAGAAAGCCACAGGCCGCTGGCTGTGATTGCACATAACATGAAACCATTATTTAGTGCTATGCACATAAAGTGGAACAAGCCTGAGCAAAACCTTGGTGGTCATACATTCCTCTTCTCCTCTCTTTATCCCATGCTGCCAGGAGGAGAACTTCTGCCAGCATTTAGTTTCAGTTTCACAGAATCTTGTCGCTGCTTACAAACCAAAGATTGTGGTTTATAGCAAACCATGTGTTATAAAGCTGGCTTGGTTTGAAATGGACTAGAGTTTGTGATAAACTATGTCTCTGATTCATATGCAACAGCATATACTCTTCTGCAAAAACAAAACTGAACATTGGCCAGGATAAGAGGGAAGCGAGGGTGCTTTCCGTAGTTTTGTCCCAGCTCATGTACATAGTGCCAAATTGTTATGTGCCAAATGGGCTATTTACTCAATGCTGGGTCTGAGTAAAATATTTAACCCATATTTGTGCTATCTGCTATATAGTCATAAGATTAGTCATTATTATTACCATCATTATTATTTTAAAGAAATAAACAGAGATTACGCTTCTCTGCCTTAGGGGGAGATTTTGAGCTTTAATTAATTAATGTTTATAAAGGGTTTTGAGCTACATGAATACAAGGCATATTGAAACTACTCCTCTTGTTCTCAGACGTAGTTAAAGCAGATGGATTATTAACAATGGAATTAACCTGCCTTTCAACTGCAAAGCCCATTTCATTCCAAGTTCACGAGGCAAAAAACATGGTTAGAACCATTTGCTGCTGTTCGGCTTCCCTTTGTTATTTTTATGCCTACCCCTGGCAAACACTGAACTCCACAAATACTAGAATGTTCCTTTGAAAACAAAAAGGTAATGTCTAATTAAGTCTCCAAATAAGAGCTGCTACAATGTGTATTACTGGCCCCAGCAACATGGAAGAGGTAACTAAATGTTACGTGTGGTTCCATGTTGCATGCTCTTGACCAGGCATAGGCAAACTCAGCCCTCCAGATGTTTTGAGACTCCCATGATCCCTAGCTAACAGGACCAGTGGCCAGGGTTGATGGGAATTGTAGTCCCAAAACATCTGGAGGGTCGAGTTTGCCTATGCCTGCTCTTGACGTTTCATCTCCCTCTCTTCTCAGGCTATTCATTCGCCCTACTTTGCACCCAGGGTGTTTATTGCTTGACTGGAACGTGTCCTTGAACTCCGATAATGCCTTTTGATTTTCCAGAGTGAGGGCAAAGAGGGGTGAGTGTGGAAACTGACCACCTAATGTGGGTGCATTGAAATATCATAGAATGCCCAGCCTAAGTCTCTGCTTGTTCTCAGTGTATATATCCCTGTCATAAGCGCAGCCATTTTTAAAACTCCGTGCTCAGGAAATCTGATGGTCCCTAATTTAACAAGGGATGAAAGCCCAGCAATGCTGCTTTTTGCTACTGGCTTACTCCCATGCAAACGGAGACGAGCAAAGGGTTCTTCAACCTTCTCCACTGCAGAACCAACAGCAACAGTAAAAGGTAAAGGGACCCCTGACCATTAGGTCCAGTCGTGGCCGACTCTGCGGTTGCGGCGCTCATCTTGCTTTATTGGCCGAGGGAGCCGGCGTACAGCTTCTGGGTCATGTGGCCAGCATGACTAAGCCACTTCTGGCAAACCAGAGCAGCACATGGAAACGCCATTTACCTTCCCGCCAGAGCGGTACCTATTTATCTACTTGCACTTTGACGTGCTTTCAAACTGCTAGGTTGGCAGGAGCAGGGACCAAGCAACGGGAGCTCACCCCATTGCAGGGATTCGAACCGCCAACCTTCTGATCGGCAAGTCCTAGGCTCTGTGGTTTAACCCAAAGCACCACCCGCTTCCCTAACAGCAACAGAGGCTTAGGCAAAGGGTAGAAAAGTGCGATAGTTCGGTGGTACAACGTGTGATCTCCTTTGCCCTACTGGGCTGGAACCACCTGCTATGGTCAACGCATTGCTGCTCTCCTCTCTTTCCTGCCAATGCCTCATCATTCAGATCACAGGACGGCATCATATCGCAAGTTCCCCTTGCCCCTGAAACCATTGGTTGCCATTTGCGAACATGGTATGTGGCAAGCTTCTCATTATTAAATGTTACTGGAGAAGAAAGGGGACTCTGATTTTAAACACTTGCCTTGTTCCCATGGCCTCAATTTTAGCCGGCAAAATTGGCTGAGCACCCAGCCTCTGTGGATCCTCCAGGCAAAATGATTTATAATGGTTTTCTACACGTACTTCTGAGAACGCAAATATTTTAAAGCTTACAATCATTACAAGAACCCACAATCTCACCTCAAGTACATGAGTCAGATTATAGGTTAGCACTTCAGATCGTTTTACAAATGTAAATTTCTTGACATAACGGGTGAATATGTTTCCATAGTCAAGGTTAATTTTTAACCTGAAGTCGGTTTTTTCCCCCCTTTGCAGGGAAAGAATGAAGAATTCTTTTTAATTACTGCACAGTTATTCAGCTGTTTCTGTGGTTATATACTCCTTTTTTTGTTATGCTTGTCTGTAATTATCTTTTCAAATCATGCCCAGATCCTTTCCAAATAATATATTCTTAGCCTCATTTCCTATTCACTTCCATATATAGCTCCGTAGTTAAAAGAACACCAGGATTTTATACGTGCTCATGACTCACTGATGGTGTTAACTGTGATTTGATCTTTGGTAGTGACCCAGTCAACATTTATTTAATCCTGTTTCTTGTCACAGATTTACTTAGGCTCAGAGAGAGAGTCATTCAGAAAATCAGCTGGTCTTCTTTTTGAATTCAGACTTGGAACCTTGACTCCCGTTCACAAATTGTGGGAGACACGATGCTGGAATAGTTGGGTCCTTTTGCCTGATCCAGCAGGTCTCTTCCTATATTTCTGACTTACAAACGCTTTATGAACAGGTGACTCAGCCAGGAAGGAAGATAACAGGGCCAACCAACAATGGCTAGTCAAAGATTTCTGGGAAAGTTACAAGCAACACATGACCACTCCATCCACTGTTTGTTCCCAGCATCAAATATTCAGAGACATACTGTCTCTCTTAACAGAGAAGTTCCATTTAGCAATTGTGACTAATAGCGACTGATAAAAGTTATCTTCCGCAAATTTATCCAACCCCCTCCCTTTAAAGCTATCTAAGTCAGCCATCACAACACCTTGTGGTAGTGAATTATATATGTCAATTATGCACTGCGTGACAAAGTACTTTCTTTGCCGGAACAGAATATACTGCCCATTAATTTCACTGGGTGACCTTGAATTCTAATACTATGAGAAACAGATGAAGGGAAAAGCTCTATCTGCTTTCTCCACACCACATGCAGTTTTGCAAACCTTTATGGTGCTATTGGTTGCATTTCCAACCCCCCCCCCCAACAAAGACCTCAAAGATATGGCAAAGATATGGCAACCCCACTTTTCATTTTTGGTTTGCCTTTTCTTTCCTGCTCTCAGCTCTAGCATATCATTTGTTAGATGCAACACCCACTTTGCACATTCCAGGTTCAATCCCTGTCATATATAGATAGGGCTGGGAAATATCTTGCTTAAAACCCTGCACTGCTGTGATGCCAGGTAATGTAGACTAGCCTTCCCCAACATGTTGTCCCCCAAATGCTGCTGGACTCCAACTCCCATCATTCCTGAGTGTTGGTCATGCTGTTTGGGGATTATGGAAGTTGGGAGTGCCACAAGTTAGATAAGCCTGGAGTAGTCAATACCACATTAGATGGACCGATGGTCTGAACATAAGGTGAACTTATGTTCCTGTATTCAGTATCTGGATGTGGCTTAACCTGCAGACATTTTGAAAGGCATTACTATAGTGGCTGCTTTATTTTTAAGATCCTGTGTTTCCCTCTCTACTTACGGTTGATTCAAACCCCATCGCTCTGTAAGTGTTGTCTCACTGTGTGTCACTATTCTGAATGCCTCCCTGCTTCAAGGGAGTTTTACTGTAACCTGCTCTGTGGCCCAGCAGACAAGAGACAAGGCACAAAGGGATGCAAACATTACACAAAGTTACAGTCAAATTAAGATAAAGGGACCCACAGCTTCCACTGCTCAGTAGTGTGACTACCAAATTAATGCACAGTGCTGAAGTCTAGTCAATTTTTATACCTTTGTTTTCCTTTATTATAAAACACGACAGCAAGGAGTCTTCTTTTTACAAAGCATACTAAGGGCGTGGGAAAATAGCTTAACTTTAGGACCCATTACACTGAAGTGGCATAAGAAATTGGCTAAAACAATAGAAGGAAAGGAAGAACTTTTATTTTCCTACTGCAAAAGTTTCTAAGAAGTAGTTAGTAGTGGGTGTGAGCAAGGAAGTTGGAGGATGACCAGGGCTGGTTTGATGAGGCCCTAAGCTACTGAAGGTAATGGGGCCCTTTATATGTCCAGCTGTACTTTGTCAACAACAAATTGTCAGTTTTTTGTGTTGAATATATGCTATGGTAAATCATGGACCTAATAGGTATCTAAAGCCATTTGCACTTAACAAAATGTGTATTTTATCAAAGTAGTTGTTGAACTGAAATACAATTAAGAAGAAGTATCCAGTTCTTTTTTCTTTATTTTTTTGGGGCCCCCCAAGAGAGTGGGGCCCTAAGCTATAGCTTGTTTAGCTTATATGTAAATCCGGCACTGGGGGTGGCCCTCAGCATCTTGTTGGACTGCAACTACCATCAACCCTAGCCAGCTTGGCCAGCGTGCAGACACAATGGGAAAAGTAGCCTGAGAAAATCTGGAGGGCTGCATGCCCATAGCATGGGTTGACAGTACTCAAGGCTGCGTGGAGAGGACAGGAGGAAGGGAAACGTACAGAGCCCATTCAACTGCCTAACAGCATCCATGCCACCCAGGAGATTGTAGCCTCAGATAAGAAAAGAAGAGTCATTCCATTGTCTGGAGAGGTCACTTCCTGGTTCGTATGGAGAAGCTGTTTTCAACAGAGCCCCACGACAGCACGCAGCTCTATTGAGGCAACACCAGGTGTTGAAATTTGGTGTCCCTAAACAATTTTGCACCCACCCACCCCTTTGCCCCCCATCTCCTCATACTACGCCACTGACTACAGGTTCCCACCAACTTGCATGGAACATTGGCCCACAGTGCAAAAGCTGAGACTTGGACGCAGAGTGAAGGTGAAGCAGTCACATGATCACCTCACCAGAAGCCCCAAACCCAGAAACTCTACCTTCGACATCTTCAAGCTGTTGCATGAGTGGCCCAAAGACCCCCTTGGCATGCTCAGTGCTAAAGCTAAGCGGTTCTGGCCTTGCAAGCTCCCAGCTGGGAATGTTGTTTTGAATCAGCCGCCAGAAGAGAATGGCATAAAAGTGTAGTTAAACAGACAAGTTAGAAGGCCACGGAATTTAACCTACTTTTCGGTATCATTGTTCCTCAGGGATAACAGAAAAGGAGCAAAGTGTAAGCACTGTTAGCATTTGCTAAACTGAAGTAATTATGAGCACAGGTACTGCAGCATGAATGTGTGTGAGAGAGATTCTGCTTATTCCTCATGAGTGGCTATGTTGGACCTCAGTGCTTCTAATATAAAATTGTGCAGAAATAGAACAAATATGCGTGATGGACCTAGACAGACCAAGGTGTTCCAGGTATATATGTATGTTGGTTGACATTTCTCCGGATCCTTTATTTATTTATAGTTCCTTTTCTGTAACAAGGAATAAAGCAGTTTGCAGTTAAAAACAAAATAAGCAATACGCTAAGAAGCAAAGCAGCTAAAACAGTAAAGGTAAAGGTAAAGGGACCCCTGACAGTTAGGTCCAGTCGTGATCGACTCTTGGGTTGCGACACTCATCTCACTTTACTGGCCGAGGGAGCCGGCATACAGCTTCCGGGTCATGTGGCCAGCATGACTAAGCCGCTTCTGGCGAACCACAGCAGCGCACGGAAACGCCATTTACCTTCCTGCTGGAGCGGTACCTATTTATCTACTTGCACTTTGACATGCTTTCGAACTGCTAGGTTGGCAGGAGCAGGGACCGAGCAATGGGAGCTCAACCCGTTGCAGAGATTCGAACCACCGACCTTCTGATCGGCAAGTCCTAGGCTCTGTGGTTTAACCCACAGCGCCACCCGTGTCCCAGCTAAAACAGTAGCTCCCCTTAAACAAAGTGGTAGAGCATGGGATTTGCACACAGAAAGTCGCTGGTGCAACCCCTGACCTCTCCAAGCAGGGCAAGAAATGTCTCCTGCCTGAAACCTTGGCAAACTGCTGCCAGTCAGTGTAGACTATTGGGAGCAAGGACTGCTAAAGCTTTAGAGAGAGGGGTTTGCACAACTACTTTGGTGCCTATTCATAGGTAAAGTAATCTTTGGACGGAGACTCTCCTGATTTGGTTGATGTCTCCCCTCTTAGCCTTTATACTACAAGCTCACTACATTACGAGTGAGTAGTGCCTTCTGTCCCTATGCTGTCCCTATACATGTACAGATAAGCTAATATGTACATTTATGCATCAAGCAATAATGCAACCGTTGCAGTGTTCTTTGATGGATTAATTCTGAAAAGCCCCTGCTTCCCTGAATTATTCATTCCCATTACACTGTGCAATAGAACTGAACATCTAACTGGCAAATATGTTTCCTGCCTAAGACAATGATATCATGCTCACAGACAACTTATCATTGGCAATCTTCTTCAAAAATTCCAGCAATCAATTACCTATGTTATAATTAGAATTCCAATAACTCTCAGCGCAAGCATTTATTCTGTTAGTACCCCCTCCCATGAGGACATTTGCCTGTTTCCATTCAGTATTCCATTCTCAGCCCCCCCCCCCCCGCAATGCATTATCAGGACTTCGGTACTTAACTGCCAGAAGTTACACAGCCTACTTGTGCAAGAAGGAACCAGCTATGTTTGGGTTATGTACAAGCTGCTTAGTCAAAACACACAGCTTATTATACTGGTAAATCATCTGAATATCTTCCAAGGGTACCTGTTTAAGGTACCCTTAGGCCTTAGGCCGCTGTACCTCTTTTACTAGCAAAATACAATATGCCTATCTTAGAAAATTGGAACATGGATTGCATGTTTTCACTAATGTTTGTCTTGAACTTCAAAGTTCTGAATACTCTTCTTTTTTAGGAGATATGCAACAACAACAAGGGACATTATTGCCACATAAATAAGCAGCAAATATCACAACTGTGTTTATGCACTGGAAAAATCAATAAAACTTCTTATTTTAAAACATATTCTGTGTTCCTTCCTATGAATGTAGACAACACTGCAAGTGACAGGTTACTAGTTAACTCTGTTTGCCAAATGACATGAAGGATTTAAATACTTAGGTATTAACCTCACTGCTGACATAAGACCACTTGGATGTAGAAATTGCATGGGACTTTTATAAGGGCATTCAACAAGAACTTATGAAATGGCAACACCCCAGCTTTAGCTGGGCAAGTAGCCATGGTCAAAATGTCAGTGTTACCTAAATTCTTTTTCTTTCTTTCAAGTTTTGCCTATTCCCATCCCAATACTTCAGGATAAACAACAGAACTCTCTATAGAAATAGAATGAAATGAGGGATGAGAATGCCTAATTTAGTGTTATATTATGCTGGTTTTCACATCAAATCCATGATCACCTTGGTCCGGGGAAGGACAGACTAACAAAATGAATTTCAATAGGGACAAATGTAAGGTTCTGCACTTAGGCAGGGATAATCAGCTGCACAGATATAAGTACATGTGAAAAGGATCTAGGGGTCTTTGTAGACCACAGGCTGAACATGCATCAACAGTGTGATGCAGCAGCAAAAACAGTGAATGCTTTTCTAGGCTATATCAACAGAAGCCTAGTGCCCAGATCAAGGGAAATAATAGTACCACTCTATTCCGCCTTGGTCAGACCACACCTGGAGTCTTGTGTCCAGCAGGGGCAAACTTTGGTAATCTTTCATAATATGGCATCCTGTGCGAGGTCAAAATCTGACACCCCCAAATGGATCTTCTCAATTATGGATCTTCTCAATTTTGCGCCCCCTCGCCTGGGAGCTGGTTCTTTCCTGACCAAAGTGGAGTCTTACAGCCCAGAGACAAAAGGTTGTAAGAGATCCCAATACTGAGTTAGATGGACCAATGGTCTGACACAGGATAAGACAGCTTCCTGTGATTTTCTGGACCCTGTGTTGCAAAACCTGAAGAACTACTGTAGAGCTCTGCTACAGAGACTTAACAGTCCAAGGCATTTGACATCAAGGAATTCTCTTTTCCTATTCTCTTCCTTGTCCTGGTTTTCTGAAATATGAAGATAAGAGCACATATTTTTGGGAGTCCCCCCACCCCACATTTTATTTTATTTTATTTAAAGCTGTAGTCAGGCCTCTCTGCTGCTGGATTGATGATTGAAGCTCCCAACAATGTCAGTTTCTGTTTCCACTGCAGATGTACTGCAGCACATTCCTGCCCTCCTCTCTCTTTTCATTTCAGAGGCTTCCCGACAGTCATGGGAATCACACTGTGAAGGTGAGCTATCAGACTAGAGAGTGACAAAGCCTGGTGGAAACCTGAGAAGACCCTGAGGACAGATGCACGGTGGCAGAGATATCCACTCTCATTGTTTTGCACACATTTTGCTATTTATTCTTCTCAGACAGAATAATCCTTTCTACTTCATTATGTTTGGAATTTGAACTGAAACTACTGGATCAAAGAACCTTACTTTGCTCACTGGGAAAAAAGGGGGGTTTAGGATGAATAAACTGCCTGCTTTTGAAGACAAGCAGTGAAATGACATTATTTCCATGCAGCATGTAGTATGGAAACAGTTTGCTGTGCTTAAAAGGAAAGGAGAATTGGAGGCTGGCTGCATGGGTTGGCAAACCAAGTATTACTGGGTTTTAGGGTGTGCCCCCAGAGTTCATATGTGGGCCTGAACACATTCATTAATGGCATTTGTAACTCACCTTTCACCAACTGCTCATAGGGTGAGAACAATGCAGTAAATCAAAATTAAAATAAACAAGCTCAGCAAATGGCAAACAGTTCAAACTGGATGGATTGTTGCAGTTCTCACACCTTCACAAAGACCTGGACAGCACCAGGTTGTTGAAGACTGCTGTAACCTGTTGCTGAAGTGTTTGTACAGTGGTCGGTTCATAAAAAAGAAAATAAAATATTATGCACTAAGAAACAATGACAACTGAGCCCAGTTCTTTATGATGTACTAGCAACTGGCATCACTCAGGGATTCTAAGAAACCAAACAATCAATGCAGTTCTGAAAGGTTCAGTTTGCTGTCTTGATTCAAAGCTGTGTCCCATTGTCCCCCCAAAATAGATGAATACGTGCTTCCACATGTGTCAGCAGGGTCTGCATAATGCCACCACACCCTGTTTTGCCCCCCACCCCATTCTGCCCCATTTTGTGATGTTTTCGTGTCACTTCCAGGTTCAGTGTGATGCACGCATGCACAGTCGCCACATATTGGATGAGCCTAAAATGGTCACTGCCTGCAGTTCATGAGAGCTCAAAACCAAATGTCCTTCTCAGAAGGTATCTGTCTCTGAATAACAGATATGGGACTCACAAGTGGGGAAGAATGCTGTTGCACTGATGTGCTGCTTGTGGGCTTCCAACAGGAATATGGTTGGTCACTGTGAGAACAGGGTGCCAGGCTAGATGGGCCATTTGCCTGATCCAGGAAGGCCTTTCTTAAGTTGTACATGGCATGTATACCCCCTTGCTGATGTTAACAGGCAAGCCGGGAGCAGCCTTTTCTGCAGTTCCATAAGCTTCATAGGAACATAAGATATTGGCATATTGATACGCCCCATATCACACACAAAAATACCACTCTCTGTGTTGGGCTAAAAGTCCCCTAGGCACGGTCTGCTCAGAATACATACGAGAGATTAAAAGCTGAGAGTCTCACATTACCAAGGATAGCTGCTGAAAATTCCACAGGCAGAATGCAAAATGCCAGGGGTTCATCTAAAGCCCAGCAGTCTAAGGTTCCTGACCTTTAAATTTGATTGTTTTGTAACACTTTCCAATTGCTAATATCATCCATTTAATATACCAAACCCCATTTGACAGACTGAGTGTTTCTAGCCTGCACATCTAGCTACAGAGGATTTATTTGAAGGCAAAAGAAAAAGAAAATCTTGAAGTGTCAAGCAACTTTTGTCTGTCTTCAAAATCGCTGATAATCATCACTTAGCCTCTTGATCTCCTTGATCTTTGATAAGTTAAGTAGACGGAGCTCTTGAAGGCTCCCTTTTCAAACTATCTTTTTCTGGCTTTACATAACACTGGGCAACAATTTTTTACTTTTTGAATGTTGTCTAGATTTCTACAACTGATTTAGGGTATTTTTGCACTGCTGAATCAAGAAATGGCATCCGTCTCTCTCCATCAGGTCAGGTTTACTGTAAACTGAATGGTGGGCATTGATAAAGGTAAGTACACGTAAATTGCATGTTGCTTCACCATTTTTCAAACTTCAGGGCTTGAACTTCCATTTCTTGGAACTCCTGGAATGCTCAGCGGCAGGGAGGTCTCTCTTCAGAGTCCAACAGTAGTCAGCCATCATGACTGCATCCCAGCGACCCTGATACCTGGTCTCCATCTCTTTCATGTCCTGATGGAATCTCTCCCCTTGCTCGTCACTCATTGAACCCAGGTTCTCAGGAAACAGGTCCATATGTGAAAATAGGTAGTGCATCTTGACGTTCATGTTGCAGCCCAGGTTTCTGAAAGCAGTCAGCATGTTGTTGACAAGTTCTGCGTAGTTTCTGGCCTTATTGTTGCCAAGAAAGTTCTTCACTACCCGAACAAATGCCTTCCACGCTTCCAGTTCCACTTTGTTCATTGAGTTTCTGAACTCTGGATCTCTGATGAGCTGACGGATCTGAGGACCGTCAAAGATGCCAGCTTTCAACTTCTCCATGGTCAATCCTGGAAAAGCCTGGCACAAGTAAGTGAAGCAGTCACCATCCTTGTCCAGAGCCTTGGTGAACTGCTTGATTAAGCCGAGCTTGATGTGCAGCGGTGGGAAGAGTATTCTGTCTGTGTCCACCAGAGGGTCGTTGATGACATTCCTTTTTCTGCAAGGCACCAATTCCTCCTGCACAGGCCAGTCCTTCTTCGTGTAATGCAGAGCACCATTTTATGGAAGATTTCGAGGTTTTATGACTTCAAACTGATCCCTTTTCGACATAATCACCCAGAACTATCGGACCTAAATACTTCTTGTCATTAAAATAATAATTTCCAATCAAAACAATTATACGACATGGCATTTTACCCCCACCACACAATGCTTCACACAAGCGTACATGGGAACAAAAACGTAAAAAAACGACATGTGGCCATAGCTCAAAAACTTGACCTGATTGAGCAAAACCAATGTGATTTTTGGATTCAGCGCATCAGATTTGTCCTAAATCAGCTGAAAAAATGCAGACAACAAATTTGTTGTTGACCAGTGTAATATATTCCCCAGGTGTCCCCCCCCCGAATGCTTTCCAACCATTAAGCACTAGAGACCCACAGCCAAACATTTATTCAGCACTACCGAACTTACTTTCAAACATCTGGCTATTTACTTCAAAACAGCATGTGACATTCAGCTCAGTCTTCTGGACAGGCATAGGCAAACTCAGCCCTCCAGATGTTTGGGGACTACAACTCCCATCATCCCTATTGGTCCTGTTAGCTAGGGGTGATGGGAGTTGTAGTCCCAAAACATCTGGAGGGCCGAGTTTGCCTATGCCTTTTGGACCTCTCTGCCCCCTTAGCTCTCTGCCCCACATTCCCCCAAAGCTCCTTTTCAAGTCCAGTCATTAACCCTGCCAACAACATGAAATTCCTTCATCCAAATTGTTATAAAGACATTGAGCCTGCATAGTTCAGTTGGTTAGAGCATGGTGCTGATAATGCCAAGGTTGCAGGTTCGATCCCCATATGAGACAGCTGCATATTCCTGCATTGTAGTGGGTTAGACTACATGATCCTCAGGGTTCCTTACAACTCTCCAATTCTATGATCCTATGAACTGTAACGGGCCTAGGACAGAGCCCCGAAGCATCCCTCTTGTCACCCTTTTCCCAGGATGGTGAGGAACATAGGAAACTGTCGTATTTAGGGTCAGATCTTGGGCCTATCTAGCTTAGTATTGTCCACATCAGGGGTAGTCAACACTGTGCCTTGCAGAGATGCTGCAGGACTGCAACTCCCATCAGCCCCAGCCAGCGTGGTCAAAGGTCAGGGACGATGGGAGCTGGAGTCCAGCAATATGTGGGTGGCGCCACGTTGGCTACTCCTGGTGTACATTCCAGCGTTTCAGAGTATATTTCAGTCCTACCTGGAGACTGGTTTATATGACCTTTGACTTGAAAAAGGCCCCCAATCCCTGGTGTACAGGATTTCAGCCTAATTTCTTTAAAAGTCTGGGCCAGATTGACATTTGTTCCATTCCAACACAGCTCTTTTAACATCTGTTTCAGAATGCATATGAGCTAATACATCTAGAATGTCAAGGTAAAATTCCACTTAGCATAGCTAAAACACCTACTGCATAATCCTTTTTAAAGTGCCTACTCAGATGAAAGTCCATCGAGTTGAACATGACTTGCTCCCCAGAAAACGTGTATAGGAGGGATGGGAAGCTCCCAGCCTGCAGGAAGATAGACAAATTAAAAGTTGCCTGCACACGCGCAAGCACACATACGCATGCGCGCGCGCACACCCATCAGCTGTTGAGGTGGGAAGGAAGAGGACTTTGATTTTATGAAAAGTGTGCAATTGCCTGTCCCTCCCCTGCAAAGGAGTGTGGCAAGTTCATAGGAAGGAGGCATGTGTTCTTTATAACTACACAAAAAGTAGTCTATGCATTTTGCAATTGCATGCATTCAATTTTCAGGATGCAACAGTGTTTTGAAGCTTGAGACTTTAAATAGTTGTAATGTGGGGCTTGCAGCTCCATTGTGTATTGACCTTATTTGCATTCTTCTGATGGATTCCTGAGTTCTTTCTGCCTTTTGCACAGTCAAGAAAGCTAAAGGATATAGAGGGTGGTTTTTTTTAAAGTCTGTGAAGAAAATGAAAGGCTTGAGTGGAGTTATTAAGAATGAAATATATGTCATGAGGAAATAGGTCTGTGTGGATCTTTGGCTGTATGAATACATGTGTGGTTCATACCCACCACTTGTAGCATTCCATGTGGATGATATGACCTTTGACTTGAAAAAGGCCCCCAATCCCTGGTGTACAGGATTTCAGCCTAACCTCTTTAAAACTAGTGAAGGAAAAGGAAGAAGGGATGGAGGTATCAGATGCATAAACAAAGAGGGAAGAGACTCCAAAGGCACACAGCACAGAAGATAATTCACTGGACAATTCTTCTTCAGGAAGGGCTCTCACCCACTTATTTCAAAGAGCCCCAAAGCTTCTTCCACATCCTGTCATTTTAAATTATTTTCCATGTATCTCCGAGAACCCCTCACCTTTAATTCCGTAAAACCAACCAAAGTGAAAAACCCATTACTTGTGTGGATATTGTTGACCCTGTGGTGGGTATACATAAAAGGCTTATTTGAATGTAGTGTAGGCAAAGTATAGCCATTGTAGCTAGTAGCCATTATTCATCTTATTCCCTATAAAATTTTGTCCCATCCATTTTTAAAGCCATCCCAGGGTATTTCATACCACATGGTTCAGTGTCACCAGGATGGGGCAGATGAGAGGTTTTGTATAGGCTAGAAAGGCTAAGATTATCTCTCAGAGAAACCACAGCATGGATAGTGCTTAGACATGCAAGTTGTCCGGCAAGAATTAAAAGCATAAACATGATGAAAGAGTGTCTGCTATGCATGACTGGGCTGGAAATACTTGAGAGAGCCTAATTTCTTACATGTAAGATCTAAGCATAGCAAAAAGCTACCGTACTTGTACAGCTATCCACATTTTTAGCGAATACGTGGAATTCACTTCTGATTAATTAAGTGCAAATTGCTAAGGATTGAAGTATAATTGGCCCAGAACAGAGCATTTATTGGCAAGCCATGCTACTGAGGTATGCCTGTCTGAACAAGGATTCATGTTAACAGCCACCAATAATGCCTCAGAAGAAGAAAAAATATGGACCTGTCTTTGTGTTACTTCTGCTTTGCACTGTATTCCACCATGATCTAATATAACTTACCATTTGCTTAGCTATTATGTATATTTCTTTATTAAGCTATAATTAAGTGTAGTCCATAGGAAAAAAGGTGGGGGGAGGAATGCTACATGACTAGGCAAAAAAGAAGATCTAGCCTGTGCCCCAGGACTTAAAACACACCTGAACCTTCTATCACTTATTTATTTAATTTAAAATAAAATATAATACAAAAGACAAACTTTGAGCTATTTTTCTTCAACCTAATACGATACACCAAATCCTTAATTAATTAAAACACATACAAATTTAAAAAGTTTGGCTGAACAAAATTATTTTAGCCCAGTGCAGAAAAAAGGCTGCAACATGGGGCCTAGGTGACATTCTGGGTTACAAACTGCTCAAAAGTCTCCTGGCAGCGTTTTATTTTTTTAACACAGGATGGCCTTAAGACCACCAACAGATCACGAACACCTTTGGAGAGCAGTGACTTATGATTTGATGGTGGTTTTTGTGGGGATATGGATCCAGTGTTTTTCCACCATGACAGTTCTGGCAAGCTGTACTTTTTATGGTTCAGAAAATGGAGGCGATTGTGATTTGCTGTGATGGTGGTTTGGGGTGTAAAGGCCTGTGGGCTCTCGGGGAAGTGCCACACACCCCAGGGATTGTGTTGAATATCCCAGAGCTACAAGATGTGAATTAATAGGAAGTATACAAGATTGAGTAATCAATGAAAAATAATTGTAGGGTCATTCAATAAGATTCTTATACAGTGGTACCTCAGGTTACAAACACCTCGGGTTACAAACTCCGCTAACCCGGAAGTAGTACCTCAGGTTACGAACTTTGCCCCAGGATGAGAACGGAAATTGCATGCCGGTGGCGCGGCAGAAGCCATTAGCAAAAACATGCCTCAGGTTAAGAACGGTTTCGGGTGAAGAACGGACCTCCGGAACGAATTAAGTTCGTAACCTGAAGTACCACTGTATTAATTGTCACTTTAATTTTAGTTATGTGATATTACTTTAATTACTTTAGTGCAATGATAAACCAGAGAAGGGCCTTTTCACTGGTGGCACCCATGTTGTGAAATGCCCTCCCTGTTGAAATATGAGAGGCTTCATCAGTATTGGCATTCTGCCGGCTCCTCTATAGGCAAGCATTCCCTTGCAGCTCAACTTCTGAGCTTACTGTTTAAATTATTTTTAAAAACTGTTTTCATTGTCCTGCTTTTCAACTGACTAATTATTTTGTATATTTTAATTATTTCTTAATGCCCTGATGAAACCATTATTGTGTATTTTAATTATGAATCGATTTTATAGTTGTAAACTGCTTAGAAGCCATTTTGGCATATAAACTGTATATAAATTAAATAATAACAACTTAGAGAATGCATTTTCTCAAAGTGTATTCTATATTAGTATGAATATATTTGAGTTGCATCGTGTCTTCTCTGTTTCTAATCAAATGATTTGGAAAGTTGACCATATTCAAGCTTCCATTTCTTTGTCCTTATGCAGAATCCTCCAGTAAACAGCACACACTCTCTGCAACGTATTACCTTGTATTTGTTATTTGTGAATAGTACAGTATTCTACTGCTTCATGCGAAACATGAGGCTAGTGTAACTGCTAATAACTGTCTCTGCTTACAAAACTAAGAAGTGTTATGTTTTCATATTAACGCTACTTAAGCAAACAAGATTCAAACAAATTTATTTTCTTAAGTTCAGTGTGTTTGGTAGTAAATAATATATTAAAAACACATCCTGGATTAAAACACACGCACACATTCCAAATTAAAAATTCAATGAAGTATGTAAATAATTTAACATAGCTGGGTGTTTTAAATCTCATGTAATAATAATCTACTACCAAATCTTGCAGGAAAGAGCATCAGTCAAATGCAAGCAATTCTCCAGTGGCCTGATTATCTCTGGAGTGTGATGCTCCCCACAGCTTCCCCACAGCAGTTCTTTACAACAGTTCTTTACACGCTAGGTTTTTTTTAAAGTATGAGCTAAGCAAAAAGAGGAAAAAATGTATAGTCTAAACAGCACGGTTGCACACTATATTATGAACACATGACTGTGGGTTTTTATTCAATCTAATATTCTAGTCCTTAGTAAGCATATGTGGCACAGAGAACACACTACAAAATTGCACGCTGGCCATATGGTCTAAGGCAGGGGTAGGCAACCTAAGGCCCATGGACCACAAGCGGCCCATGGGGGTCGTTTAACCTGCCCACTAGCCGCCCCCGAACCGAGCCGCCCGCTAGGCAAGTCCCCACATGCTGTGCTAAACCAGCGCAGTGCGGCGCGGGAACTCGCTTCCACAGTGCCAGAAATCGCGTCTGCACACGCTCAGATGCTGGAAATCATGTCTGTGCAGACACAGACACTGGAAGTTGTGGCTGCGCGAACTCACGCAAGCGCACGATTCAGCCCATGGAGGGATCTCCGCTGGAGTGAACCAGCCCAGGCGAAGTAAACCTTGCCGACCCCTGGTCTAAGGAGTTCATAAGAACATTTTCTGACTTCAGCAATTACAGTGGACGTTTGGGTTGCGAACGTGATCCGTGCGGGATGCAAGTTCGCAACCCTCAGCATTCGCAACCCGCGCCTGTGTGCCTGTGCATGCGTGGGTTGCGATTCAGCGTTTCTGCGCATGCGTAAAGCACAATTTAGTGCTTCTGTGCATGCGCGACCGCTGAAACCCAGAAGTAACCCGATCTGGTACTTCTGGGTTTCAGCAGTCCGCAACCCGAAAAAACGCAACCTGAAGTGGCTGTAATCCGAGGTATGATTGTAATACCAAAACAAACTTTTTTTAAAAAAATAGTCTGAACCTTTAGTTGAGTTGAAGTTTAATGACAAAGAAATCAAATGATATATACACAGACTGGGGAAAGAACCCAGTAGCTTCTGTTGGCCAATATTATTTCTTAAAAGTGAGCACCCAGTAATACTTAAAGCATGCCACCCCCGCAGATGTTCGGTCATTTATTGAAAACCTCCAAGAGAGGTTCAAAAACCACCCCGGGCACTTTATTCTATTGTTGAACTGCATTTGTACGTAAGAAGCTTTTTCTTAATGCCTAATACAAATCTATATTGCAGTACTTGAAGCCCAAGTTTAGCAAGGTTGATAATCCCATGAATGTGTCTTATAATGCGTAAAGCTAGGAAGAAATGTGTTGGTGTCCTTCTGGGTAAGACCATGGCAAATCACCTTAAGGACTTGCACATCTGTGCTATGCTATTTGTGTGTGTGTGTGTGTGTGTGTGTGTTTTGTAGCCTAACTAGCTCAAACTGGAAACCAAAATTAGCTATGTCGGCTATTGGAACACAAACGTGACCAAAGCTATTAGCATCTCTTTTTGTCTTTGTGTGAACATGTGTGCGATAACTTAAAAATAGTCGCACAGATTTGGTTTACATTCTGCATGCCTGTTCTCAAGCTGAAGCAAAAGCCTGGCGGCCAAATTTTAAACTCCTAAAAATAGCTCTAAAACCGGAGCGCTTGCAGAACACCAAGTATAGCAGCAGGAACAACAATGAAGGAGGATGACATGTTGGAACAACGACATCTATAGGAGGGAACCTTAACCATGCAATTGTCTATTAGTGTTTGTGTTAAATCTTTACAGGAAGGGGGGGGGAACCACCTCTATTTCCATTCACTGACTCTTAAAAATATGTCCAGTGACTCTTGTACAGAAGACAGAGGAGAGTATTTGAACTCACTGTTCATTAGACTGGAATTTATCCCCTCCCTACATATAAGAAGGATAATAATAGGGTAAGCCACAAAACATAAAACAAAACCCTGCATTATTTATATTCCATTTTCTCTATTTATTCCCCCATTAATTTTCCCCTCTTCATTTCAGGGTACTAAATGTGGAGTGAAATTATCAGCAGTCAACGCGGCATGTTTCTGTTCTGGTTCTAGCTCATATAGTTGGCCTGGCAAATTGGCTCTGATTACAACACTTTTTATAGCTTGCATTATCTTTGCTGGCTATAAAACAAAAAAAGCCTTTAAGAAAGTGGCATCTCTCATTTTCTCATGCCTTAAAATGTAAAATATGAAACAACAATCCTGTCTTACTACTTGGACAATCAGTCTCTTTAGAAAATAGCAATAGGCTATTCCTTTCTTCTATGCTTTTCAGGGACATCTAGGAAGATAACATGTACGTATTTAGCCTAGGCTCGCTAAATCCAGAATCTCCAAATCTAAGACAAATCTAAGAACAATGTGCATATTATGAACATGTTATTTGCACACTACTAGAAAATTCATTTATGCAACCGTTGTTTTCTCTGAATCATATTCACATTTTGTAATTGCAATGTGCTTACAGGTGCAAATAAATCTAAGAAACTTTATCCTGAGGTCACGTGCTATATTATTATGTCAACACAAAAGTGAAGCTCTCTTCTTCTCAGGAGACATTTCAGAAATTAAGGACCACGGCCCCATTTCTATGGTAGTCACAAGCAAGGAGTTCCAGATAAGGATACACATCCACATCAAGATACACATCTTGTCATTTCAAAAGGACTCAGTTGGGTATCATGATGTGATTGTAGAGAAAGAAGTGTGTTGCTACTGACAACAGTTTTGGAAGGCTTACACCACACAGAGATCTCTCTAGCAGGATGGGTGGGCTGGGATGGAGAGTCATACAGCATGCATTTCTAACTATGTTATCTGGAAATAGGTCCCACTGATTTCTAAAGCTATTTCTTTTTCTGAGGTCCCTCAGACATTGCCTGCTGATATTTCCAGTTTTGATCTTTCTCCTTAGATAGATAGTATTCTTTTCACTACTATCAGCTGGGGGTCAATTGTGGCTGTTCTCGCGACAGCTGATGTTTGCTAATCTGTGAGCCTGCCTATACAAGTGACAGCGAATGTTACCAAAATGTTTATGCTACAAATCTTGTGTTTTTCCTCTGCCTATGAAGTCTGGACTACCTGCCCTCCAGAGCTGTCAATCAGCCAACCTGAAGGACTTTGTCTCTAAAATGTCTTTCCACAGAAGAATCATATTTAAAAGCTTTTCTCTGACACTTGTCATCCTTTCCTGACCTATTCCCCCTCCCCACCTTTTTCACCGCCTTTCCTGCTGCCAAATTTGGATCAAGAATATATTTGCTTTTAAAGAAGTAGTACTGCAGAGAGGCTGTTCCCTCTTTCAAGGATCCAATTTGTAATTGGGCTCTGCAAATAAAACCACTACCACCCAAAATCAGGAAGTCACTCACCTTACTTCAAGCCTACCCTAATCCTGTGGAGGCCCTGTGAGTCTCCAAATTCCTTCCCTTTCCCTCAAGCACAATGTTGCTGCCTTTGATTTAAGTTTTGGTGGTCCTGGAATGTGTAATTTTCCCGGGATTATTGATGTCGCAAGGGCATCAAAGCCCTGGCTAGAACATATTCCAAAACATCTAGATCACTGATTATAGCAGTGCTTTAGCACAAAAGTGGTTAGATCTCCACCACTTTCTCCATCTTCCTCACCAAGGGAGGAGCAGCGCAGCAGCCCAGAACCTGGTTTTAATTTAACAATCACATTGTGATATATGGAGTTCTTTGCCTGGGGTGCTTTGCTTGTTGTTCATGCGTTTCACATTCAGGTGGTTGGGTCTCCGGCTTTCTACCTCAAGAATCCAACTCAAAAATCCCATGTCAGCTTTGCATGCTATGCAATGTGATGTGCAATGCTGACACAATTTACAAGTGGGACACAGTAAGTTATTTTCCTGACCAAGCAAGTTACCCAGAAGCTAGAGTGGCTGCCCTTACAGGGGCAATCTAGCTCTTTTTGCCCTCTGTAGTTTCAGTCAAAGTTCTGGCACAAAAGAAATAATACAATTGGCCTGAGCAAAATGGCAATATTTGTAAAGGGCAGACACAACAGAAGCAGAAGTCTCGTCTTGTATTTCACTGATAGCTATGCTCGATGTATGTGCTTCCTCGACATCGCTATAGAAAAAGCAAGAGAACAGCAGCAGAGGAAAATACATTACTATGCATAACTAGGGAGAGCTTGAATGCATGGGTGAATTGGATCAGCCCTTTAGATCCTGTTTTGGGAGTGGCAATTAGACCTCCCACGACCCCTCAAAATTTAAGCATGGAAATGGCATTTTAAATTCTCTCTTTCACTTCACTTTGCAATGCTGCTGGTGTGGCTCAGAAGCAACAACATAACTCTTGACTGCTGTTATTCTTCCTGCCCACCTGGCTGGCCACTGTGAGAACAAGATGCTGGACCAGGAAACTGGACGGAACCTGATCCAGCATGTTCTTCTTAAGTTCCTTAGATGAATTATGGGAAGGAAGAATGGTAGTGACCAGAGTTCTGCAGCTAAACCAGCAAAGCTGGCAGCTTTAAAAAGTTAAGTGAAAGAAAGGGAGGAGGAAATAAATGAACTTTACAAAGATGAAAACAAGGGTGGAGCCCCACCACCACCAATTTTAAGCCCTTCCCCTTCCCCCCAGAATTAATAACACTTCCCATTTTGTTTCACTTAGGGGTTTCAGCCAAACTAGCTCCCCAAATTTGGCCAAATCCAAAAATTGAAATGAAAGGAGATGGTCTTATGAATCATACAATATAGAAGAAACAATACACAAAACAATGTTGATCTAATTTTCCACATGTAATGGCACAGTAAATGTGATATTGGTCCAGGTAAATGGGTGGGTGGAAAAGAGGGAAGTAGTTGAGGCCTACTATGTGACTGAAGCAAGTAAGAACTTGTGATTTATGAGACACAGTCTCTAGCCATCCCCCAGAAAGAAAGTTAGGAAGCAAAATGTGCAGGTACTCTACTAAGTGCTTTCTGTGAGTTAAGCCAGGTTAGCCACTCCTGCCTTTCAGTGCTTTTAGACAATGAGTGAAGTCAGAGCTACGATTGATAAGTGAGGTGCTTGGACACCAGGCAGTAGGAATCCCTAGGGTCCTACAGAGCTATTTCTCCTCTCTTTTGTTACACTTTTACGGCTTTTATCTTATCTTCTAGTCCTTGGAATTTCCATCATCTGTCCTAAATTTTTCCCTAGCCACCAAAATGCTCTTTTCCTGTGGTGGGTTTGTCTGAGATAAGGGCTGGATCTAGACACATCAAAGAAGCGTTTCAGTTTAAAGCAGTGTAAATTTAAACAGGGAAAACAGGTAGAGAAAAATGGGACTCCACATCGCCATCTGGTGGCACAATGCTGTATCACACATACAACGCATAAATTGCTTTTTCTTTATCGGTCTAGCTGAGGCCCACTTGGTGGAATTCTCCTGACCACAGTCTATTTACTGAGATCTTTTAAGTCTTTCATATAAAATAGAAAATGTCCACCCACAGAACTGTTGACAAATATTGTAGGTCTATATACATTTTCCTGTCCTGAGTCTCCTCCAACCAGCAAAGAAAACTTAACCAGCTATCAGTAACTTGTCAGGATCAGGAATAATTTGGCATGACAAGAGAAAACAATGTGCCAGAGGCAGAGGGTTACCTCCTGCTGACATAAATTGGTGCATCACTGGAGAGACCAAGAACACTTGTCCCTTTAAATTTATGGAGTTATTCACTGTTGGAAATGTCACTGTAAGCATGGCATGTGTGTCTTTTTTCCATAATGATGTCTGCTCAGCCCTTCCCTCTGAATACAGCAACATGTCCACATCCAAATAACAAGGCTTGCTCTCAGTTTTGCAAGCAGAAAAAAACATAATGGGGGAGGCAGTAACAGTGTTGTCTCCTCATAAAAATATCACACAAATGAATGTTGACTGTCACTGACAACGAACGATGTGTTGCAACCTGTGGGGTTGTAGCTCAGGCAGAATAACAAATAACAACACTTAGGGCTGTCACCTAGTTAAAGAAATTGTAGCAAATTGATTTCGGCTTTTAATATACTGAATGAATCTGCATACATTTGCATATGAGTAAGAACACAGAGAAGAGCATGGTTTCTTTCTTTTTAAGAATACCAAAATATGATGCAAACGAGAAGCATCTTAGATGCATTCCCTGCTGTGTGAGAAGGGGAATGGACCTGCCTCTTTTAAGGTAGCATCTGCTATCTTTGGCTTTTGTAGGTACAGTGGTACCTCAGGTCAGGTTACATACACTTCAGGTTACATACGCTTCAGGTTACAGACTCTGCTAACCCAGAAATAGTGCTTCAGGTTAAGAACTTTGCTTCAGGATGAGAACAGAAATCGTGCTCCAGCGGCACGGAGGCAGCAGGAGGCCCCATTAGCTAAAGTGGTGCTTCAGGTTAAGAACAGTTTCAGGTTAAGAACAGACCTCCAGAACGAATTAAGTACTTTACCCGAGGTACCACTGTATTTGCATTAAACAATGTTTTGGTGTTTTTTTTTTAAAAAAGGTAATAATCACTATAATTTATTAAGGATGAAATCCCAACTCCTTGGCCAGCACTGTAATGCTGAATGGAGAGTTTAGCTGCTGCAGCATCCTTAGCCCTGGTGCTTGTGCTGCCTAGAGTGGAAACAGGGATTTTCTTTTCTTTTCACAGAATCAGAAAATTGTAGAGTTGGAAGGGACCACGAGGGTCATCTAGTCCAACCCCTTGTAATGCAAGAGTATTTTGCCCAATGTCGGGATCAAACCCATGATGCCAAGATTAAGTTTTTAAATAAGCCACCCTAAGGCCTTTTGGTGAATGGCAGAATATAAGCAATGAAAATTAAAACAACAAGCAAATAACAGTGATGTTATTATCTCTATATCTATTTGGTGGCCATTTTCATACACAGAGGGAATGCAGAGGTTGCAAATGCAACATTCTCAATCAGCGTTTAAAGAATTTGCACATGTCCATCTCCTGTGGCCTTGAAACCCGAAGCTGTGATCTTGAAATCATTGGCTCACCTGCCATTCAGTTCACATCTATGGATCTATCTCATAGCGAGAAACAAGCACAACGAGCAGTGAATGCGTATTTTTAGTCTAACTTGAAGTTCACGGACAGCATGGTAATTTCTGGGAAATATATTTTTAAAGTTAAAATATATTTATGTTAAAAGTAAGCAAATTTGCACAGCTTTCTAAAATGGAAGCGCCTGCTCCTTGCCAGCACTGCTTAGTAGTGTTTGCAACAATAAAACTATGTTGTCACCTGTGCTTCTATTTATAAGACAGCAGTGAGTCCAGCCTCGTCAAGGATACAAATACAGATACATAAGTGTGCACCATGGAGTGAATAAATTACGCTGGACCCAGCAGGACTGTTGAACATAACAGCAGGGGCTGTGGCATTTTAACAATGTAGGGCGTAATGGCCTCTCCCATAAAACGACGGAAAGCCTGAAAAGGGATAGTTCCCGTGTCAAGCTAACAAATACCCTCCTTTCGACTTAACAGATTGTTGCACCTCTCCAGAGCCAAAGGACTCATTGCAGACTGCAGCAGGGATGTTTTTGTTCTGAAACGATCAGGAGATGGTGGGTCATCTTTCATGTCGCACTGACGCACTTCATCCTTCAGCAGACGCATGTGCTTTTACACCAGCCCACTTTATCATGGCTGCAACCCATTAACATGGAGCTCTTCCAAAGCATTACTGCATTATTCCACACAGCAGGGGCCGTGCGACCCTCTGGCTGACTTGGAATGGACCCTGCTCAGCAGTTCCCATTAGGAATAAGACAATAGCACAGAGGGAGGGAGTTCTGTGTGAACGAAGATCCCACTGCTATTGCGCAGGTCCAGAGCTGGGCTGAAGGAGTCGCCTCTAAAATGTAGCCTTAGCCTGTGAAGTGTGCTTCTCCGGCAAACATTTAAGCAAAGGGAAAGTCTCTCACTCAGCCGAGGGTACAAAAAAAATAAAAATAAATGTCCTCTCTCTTTCTCCCATGTCAGTGTATCAGGTGCTAAGATACTTGCTCCTTCCTTGGTTTTGCCATCGTCCCTCCTGACTTACAAGGAGGTGAGATTGAGGTGTCCTGAATAGCTGGGACAAGAGACAGGGGACGAAAGAAGGAACACAAAGGAGAAGTCACAGCTGTCTTGTCTAACCATGCATCTAGGAATGTAAAGGTACAGGAGGTTCTCTGGATTGCAGCTGCATTGCCAAGTTACATTAGCTAGCGACTTTCTTTATTTCTCTTTGCAACACATGTTCTGGCCCCTTTGCCTGAGTTAAGTGGAGCTGTTGTCTCCATAGGCACTTTTACTGCACTGCTGTCCTCTTATGGAGCACTGTGAGTGGAAGTAAATGGCCTTTGTCCCTTACAACTCAACAATTCCAAAGCAAAAAGGACACACGTGATCCAGCCCGTCATCACAACTTGTGGTGCTGCATTGGCATGGCAAATTAGCAGCACAGAGTTCTGGTATTACTGCACAAGCAAGAATCTCACAAAAGTGTGTGGAAACTGGGCTGCTTCGAGTATTTTAGAAACACACATTGGGGACAGGCTCCCAGACTTTGGAACTCCCGCCCTAGAGAAGCTAGACTGGCTCCCTCCTTGTTGTCCTTCAACCAGCAGGAGAAGGCTTTCTTGTTCCAACAGGCTTTCTAGAACCAACTGCTTTTAAAGAAAGGGCTGGTGCTATGCTGTTTTTATTGCTGTTTTTATTTGTATGGTTTTAAATTTTTTTTAAAAAAGTGTGTGCGTGTGTAGTTTCAATTCTATCAATGTTTAATTGTTCTCTAATGATTTTTCCAGTATTTTTTTTAGCTGTTCTTATTTTTTATCTGCAAGCCATTTTGAGTCCCTGATAAGGGGGAAAGGTGGGATACACGCATAACAAAACAAGAACAAGAACAACAGATGCATTTCTACAATGATGATGTATCTCCAAACATGCAAAGTTCATCCACAGTCTCCTGATGAGCCTCTTCAACAGCAAACGCAGAAGAGGTATCATCAGAAAGTTTGGTGAGAAGGAAAAATAATCTGAAGGAAAGCCCCATCCCCACCCTGCGCACGTCTCATTTGCTTAGGAAAAGCAGCAATAAGACTCTCTCTTTATTCAGTTAAGGGATACTGTAACATCAAAAGGCTTTTTTGGGGATTGGTAAACAGTCACTCAGAGCAGTTTCAGGTGGTAAGCAAGAAGAACCTTCAGGCTTATAGGTAAGGGCATTTTTGTGTAACAAAGAAGAATTCTCCCTCTTCTTTTTCTTGCAGGCTGTCGATGTGACACAAATGACTAACATTTGTGGGCAAGCAGGCTAGTGAAAAAATGCTGTCAGCTATTACCTTTTCTCAGGCTACCTGTAATGTTGCATTATACAGCACAGCAGGAGTTCAAAGAGAGGTCCTAACAGCAGCAGAACAGAAGGTAATTAACTTTGGCACCATTCTAAAAGCGTTCCATCCACCTTGGATCTCACAAACATTTGTCTTCCAAGCATTATTTTTTAAAAATGCTTCTTGTTTTCCTCTTAGGCTTCTAAACCAGATATTCAATTAAATTAACAACCCACCTTTTTCTACATTGTAAATTGTTCCGAGAAACAAAACAGGCCAAGTTCGCAGCCAAGAAGACAGCTTAATCTGAATAAATCTGAATTCGGTCTCAACAATTGGCAACTTCAAAGAATGAGTATTTCAGGGAGTCTCTGGTGTGCATTTTGCCAATTTGTTTTCCATCAGGCTGTCTTTGTCAGATGCTTCACAGCCCTATGCGCTCCTTTGTAAAAAGGCAATCTACTGTGTTCCAATCACTAGACTGAAAATATCTTGGCAAAAATCTCATCTAATATAGTCTCCCCCCCAAAAAAACTGATGCAGTTTTCAAAGTAGATAATATTTCTGCTTGAAGGACAGAAGCACATATCAAGAACAGGCCACAAATTGTGCCTGCCTGAATCAGATTATGCAAAAGAGTGGTAAAGCGTGTTCTCATTAAAGAGAGAGCACGTGTTGCGGATGGGGCCTGACAAAACATCCTCAGTTGCAGCCAGGCTGTGGCAAAGGAATTGAATTGATTGGTGATGGTTGTTACTGGGGTAAAAGTGATGTTGCCAATTAAGGGGTGGAGTCAAAGGTTATTTATACTGGGTCCACAGTTTGTTCCTTTCTCTTTCGCTGTGGACACCGGATCAGTCAGCTCTGAGTGGACGCAGCGAGAGTTTGGTTGTATAATTGCCTTCTCGGCTCCCTCTTTTCTCCTCTTTCCCTTTTCATTCCTCTTTATTTTGCTTCTCTTCTATAGTTCCCCTCTGTTTTGTTTCATACCCTTAAATTGGTACTGTGAACGGTTCAGCTACCCTTGGGAGGGGGGGGACCAAGCCCCGGGCCCCAGGTGGCTTACGGCCCGGCTCTCGGCCGAGCCAACGTACTGGGCCTGGGAATTTAAACATATTGGCACCCCCGCCCTCCCCCTTCGAGGGAACCCGGCTTTTCCGGGCCTGGCTGGGCTGTGTCCCATTTTTTATTTTTTTTTATTTTTATTTCCTTTCTTACCTTTCTTTCCGGCCTGCAGGCCCCGGCGGTGGTCCCGATCCTCGGGCCTAGGCGCGTGCGTGGCAGCCGTAATCGGCGGGCGCCGCCGCGCCGGGTGGTCTGCGGGGCGCCGCATCGGCACTGCGGCCTAGTAGGCCGATCGGAGCCGTATTTCTCCCCCCCCCACTTTCACGGCGATCCAGTGTGGCCGCGGCGGGTGGGCCGCGGCGGGAGTCGGCGCAGGCCTGCGCGAGGTGCGCCTGCGCGCGGCCTACTCGGCCCGGCGGGGCTGTGGGAGTGACCCGATCCGTGCGCGGACGGCGGGTCCGGGGCCGCGGCGGCGGGTGGGTGCGCCAGAGCGCGCTGCCCGACGGGCGCGGGCCTACGGGCGCTGCGGCTGTGTTGCGGCCTACTCGGCCTGACAGGGGCTTAGTATTTAATTACCTTTACTACGGGCCTTCGGAGGCCCCGCGGGCGGCCTCGATCCGCGCGTGTGCGGCGCGTCTGGGGCCGCGGCGGCGAGTGGGCCTCGCCGGAGCCTGCCGACTGGCGGGGCGGGCCTACGGGCGCCGCGGCCGCGCTGCGGCCTACTCTGCCTGAGCCGGGGGTGTAGTGCACCTCCCTATCACCCAGTCGGGCTTTCAGAGGCCCCGGGGAGGCCCCTGACCCGCGTCTGCGGAGTGCGTGCTGGGCCCTGCAATTGTGGGGCCGCGCTGCGCTGGCTGGTGGGCCGGATCCGTTGCCGTTTTTTAGGTGATTTCCTGGGCCTTTGGGGGCACCGGGGGGGGCCCTTCTGGGCCTCGGGGTTATTTACCTCGTTCGGGGTGGGCTTCCCTAGCAGCCCCTGCAAATTTATTCCACGTAGGGGGGCGGCGGCGGCCATTTTAGGAGCGATTTTGGCGGGAGCGCCATTTTGTTCCTTCTGCTGTCGTGTGGGGACATCTAGTGGCGGGCCTTGTAACTACAGGGCCTGCCTAGAAGTGGAGTGGCAATAATCCCAGGTAGGCCTCTGGTGGAGGTTGGGATCATTGCTTGGATTGAGGTGCTCTGATTCTCGGTTGCCGCTGCTGCTGGGAAGTCTAAGTATCGTTTTGTCCCTGTAATTTAATTTTAACTGTGTTTTATTTGTTACTGTCATTTTAATTTCAATTTTAATTTAATTTTCATTTCTTTTTTGCACCAGTAGTAGGAATGGCTCCGAAGAAGGCTCCAAGACGATCGGGTTCCGTCCCTTCTACTAAGCGGCCTATACGAGGACCGTCTCAGGCCTTACGTTCTCCTGAACCTAGCCAGCCTGTGAAACGCCTTCAATCCATGGTTTCTAGTTTGGCTGGTGACCCGGTGGCTCTGGCTAGGGTGGAAGCGGAGTTGGATGCTTTGTTGCACCGCCGCTCAACCCCGTCGACTTCAGCTGCTAAGACGGCTCCCCCGGTGGGCGCATCGTCTCCTCCATCGTCTTCTAGTGAAGAGGAGAGAGATCCTTTGTCAGCCGGCGTTCTCTTACCTGACCCGCTGCCGTCCCGGTCCCCAGTCTTACCTGTGTCGCAGGTTGCCGCCCCTAGGGGTCGGGGTCGCACCAGAGGGGGGGCCAGGAAGAGGTCATCAACTCGGGGCCACGTTGTGCAGGGTTCACCTGCGCAGTCTCTGGCTGGGGGGAGTGTGCTTCCTTGTCAGTCACAGACTCTCTCTTTTCAGTCGGTTTCAGGCATTGTGCAGCGAGGTGATGTTTCGGATTCTTCAGTTGAGGACAGCCTCCCTCTTCCTCCAAGGGCTTCTTCCGGTGGGCACCGCCGCCACAAGAGGAGTTCCAGGAGGCGCTCTAAGCGAAAACGGAAGGACACTTCATCGTCTTCCTCAGGTACTTCTTCGCAGAGCTCCAGCAGTGAGGAGGAGGCTTCCTTGAAGCTTTACTGGGGCTTTGGAGAGTCTTCGGGGCTCCCTAAGTGGGTTTGGGAGCGTAGGGCGAACTCCCACCGGGCCAAATATGGGGCGGTGCAGGATTGTCAGGAGGGGGTCTTGGTGCCTGACGTTAAAGTCTCCACCAATTCGGCCAGGGACCTTATTCCCGGTGCTCACCTGTCCACCAAACTGCGGTCTAGGATTTTGAATGGGCGTTATGTTGATATTTTTAGCCTAGCCCCTCCGCCCGAAGGTCAGGAGCCTTTAGAAAAGAGCTATGCTGCCTCTAGAAAGAGGGCAACTATAGCTAAAGCGGACAGGACTTTCGAACGATGGTTGGATAGTTTTCAAGTATTCGCTGGCGTTGTTTCCGCAGCCTATCCTAGGAGGTCCTTACATTTATGGGTCTACTTGTCCATAGTCCGCTCGGCCTTCACAATGGCCGGTGAGGCCGCTGCGTTGGCCTATGACCAGAATTTTAGGCGCAGGGCAGCCAAGATCCCCACAGCCCGTTGGGATCGAAAAGACTTGGATGTTTGGACCACCTATGTCGCTCCACGCATCGAAAAGAAGGCCCCTGACCAGCCGAAGTTTAGGCCTCTGCCTCAGAAGGCAGGTCGCCGGCAGTATTGTTGGGATTTTAACAAGGGTGCTTGCCAACGGCAACCCTGCAGGTATTCACACCTGTGCGAGAAGTGCTCAGGGAGCCACTCGGCATCTGTGTGTACGGGGGTGCGGCGACCCTTTCGTAAAGGGGGGGGCTCGCAGCAGCTCCCGAAGGCCGCCCCCCAGGTGCCAGCCACTGGAGCCGGAAAATAGTACCCTGTCCTCCCTAGCCTATACCCCGGTGAGGCTTCAGCCGTTATTGTCCTTGTTGGATTTATATCCTGACAAGGAAGCGGCGTCCTATTTGCGTGACGGGTTTTCTTTGGGGTTTAGGATTCCGGTTGCATCGAATCCTATAGCGGGGAGGCTGGTTAACCAGAAATCTGTTAAGGATATGCCAGAGGTGGCGCGCAAGAAAATCAATAAGGAACTGGCCTTGAATCGTATGGCCGGTCCCTTTCTGGCCCCTCCTTTTCCCAATTTGCATGTGTCACCCTTGGGTATAGTTCCCAAGAAAGCTCCGGGGGAATTTCGCCTCATTCATAATCTTTCTCTCCCTAGAGGCACGTCGGTAAATGACGTAATTCCCCCGGAGCTTTGTTCGGTACGTTATGCTTCTCTTGATCAAGCGATCAAGATGATTCGGAAGTTTGGGCCTGGTGCCCTTCTGGCAAAATGCGATATTGAATCGGCATTTCGGCTGCTTCCGATCCATCCGGATGATTTCTGGTTGCTAGGTTTTCAGTTTGAGGGAGGATTTTATTTTGATAAGGCCATGCCTATGGGCTGCTCTGTGGCCTGTGCAGCCTTTGAATGTTTCAGTTCCTTTTTGGAATGGGCCTTGCGTATAAAAACTGGCCTGGAGGGGGTCACTCATTATCTCGATGATTTTTTGGTGGCCTCTGCGAGTGATACAGGGGACTGCGTTGTTTTGTTACAGGCATTTGCTTCCTTAACGGAAGAGTTGGGGGTCCCACTGGCAAGAGAAGACTGAAGGTCCCTCCACGCAGCTTACTTATTTGGGTATCTTGTTGGATACCGTGGCCCAGACATCTAGTTTGCCAGTGGATAAGATAATTGCCTTGAGACAGGTCATTGAGGAGTTGATTCCTTTAAAGAAGGTCACCCTCCGTCAGCTGCAGTCGTTGTTAGGTCATTTGAATTTCGCTTGCAGGGTGGTCGCCCCTGGGCGGCCGTTCTGCTCCCGCTTAGCTAGACTCACATCAGGTTTACAGGCCCCACAGCATAGGGTGCGTCTGTCTGGCCATGTACGTGCTGACCTTGGTCTTTGGTTGGAATTCCTGCAGGAATTCAATGGTGTATCCTTGTGGCAGGACGTTCTGAACCTCCACAATGACTTCCAGGTGCACTCGGATGCAGCGGGGTCCCTGGGTTTTGGGCTTTTCTGGGATGGCAGATGGTGTGCTGAACGGTGGCCTCCTGCTTGGCGTGGGGAAGCTATAATCCGGGATTTAACTTTTCTTGAGTTTTTTCCCATTGTAGTGGCCGTGCACTTGTGGGTTGAACAATTCAAAGACCATCGAGTTTGTTTTTGGTCCGATAACCAAGCGGTGGTGAAGATTCTAGCCAAGCAGTCTTCACGTTCTCCTAGGGTATCAGCCCTGCTGCGGGTTTTTGTTTTACATTGTTTGCGTTTTAATATTGTTTTTTCCGCCCGTTTTGTTCCGGGCATATCTAACGAGATTGCCGATGCTCTGTCCCGTTTTCAGATGGAGCGATTCAGATCCCTGGCGCCAGTGGCTCGAGACCTTCCGGAAATTTTCCCGGATCATCTCTGGAACCTTGGCAGCACTTAGTTTTACAGGGAGTAGCTGCATCTGTTGCCCCCTCGACTTTGAGGTCTTATAAAAAGGCCTGGGCAGATTTTTTATTATTTAATGGACAGACGGTTGGTGAGGTCTCTGCCCCCCATTCCTCCTCTCAAGTGCTCAAGTATTTGGCACATCTATTCCAGATGCGCCGGGCAGCCAGGACGCTGCGGCTTCATTCAGCAGCGATTTCATTTTTTAGTAGGGCATATTTTAACAGGGACCCGTGCGGGAAGTTTGTGGTTCGTAAAGCTTTGGAGGGATGGGGGCGACTCACTCCTTCTAGGCCTGTCTCTAGGCGGCCTATCACTTTTGAGTTGCTGGCAGAGATGCGCAGTAAACTGCGTAGCATCTGTTGGTCCTCATTCGAGGCTCGCTTATTTTCAGCAGCCTTCTCACTTACTTTCTTTGGGGCCTTGAGAGTGGGAGAGGTGGTCCTCGAGTCTAAGCGGAATGGGAGTTCCAGGGGCTTGTTGTTGCAGGATGTGAGCGTGTCTCCATCGGATCTGCACGTTAATATCAGGAATTCGAAAACGGATCAATTGGGTAGAGGAGCCATGCTTAGGCTCCCGGCGACAGGGGATGGTGGACCTTGCCCGGTAAGGGATCTTAGAAAGTACCTTGCCTTACGTCCTGCGGGTGAGGGGCCCCTGTTTATTCATGAAGATGGGCGCCCGTTGGGGCGGCATCAATTCACTAAGGTGTTGCGAAAAGCAGTCGCAGCATGTGGCCTTGAGGCATCAGAGTTTGCTCCTCACTCCTTTCGGATTGGTGCGGCAACGACGGCTGCCCATTGGGGTTTGTCTGTGAAAAGGATAAAAGACATGGGACGGTGGAGATCGGATGCGTTCAAGACTTATGTGCGCAGGTAATGTGTTTGGTGTGCTTATATTTCTGTTTTAACCCTAGGTCTGGTCGCTATCCGTATCTGGATAGTAGGGCACAGTATTGTGCATTGGGCTGCTGACAGAGCTCGTCAGTCGGGATTGGGAGCCGGCCTGGGCCTTCCGCAGCGAGTGCAAGTGTCCTGGATTCCCAGACGGGGGATGCGTTGGAGGGAATTCTTACCACTCATGCATAGGCGTGTCCTACGGTTTGGCCCTCCTTCAGCGATTGTGATACAGCTGGGGGAAAATGATCTGGTTTCCACTCCCTGCTTCGTTTTACATATGGCTATGTTACAGGACCTTAGGGAACTGGCGGCCATGGTGCCTAATACTAAATTGATTTGGTCGCAGTTGCTTCAACGCCGCATTTGGCGGGGCAGTCCCAGCCCGGCGACCGCCGAACGAGCTAGGAAGCGGATTAATTCCGTGGTGGGCAGTTTGGTGGTGGGCTTGGGAGGATGGGTCATTCCTCACCCTCGTATTTCCTACACGGACGCAGCACTGTACAGGGATGATGGTGTTCATCTTTCCACATTGGGAAATGAGGTCTGGTTGGAGGCTGTGGTGTTCAGGTTGAGGGTGTGGTTTGGTCTGTGAGTGGTTGGCGGCGAGCTTAAGGGCTCGGGTGGCGGTTAGGCATTGGTTAAATTGGTTGGTGGAGGGGTGTGGATTGGCTGTGCCTACCCCTCCAATGCTGCTGCGACATGGGAATTCCGTTAAAGGAATTCTGGGGCTTACCATCCCCTTGTCCAAACCCCTGGAATCGGGTGCGGGCCGTGTAAGACCCCAAGGCGCAGGCAGGGAGGAACTGAAGGGTCTGTAACGCAGCTCCAGTTGCCCTGCTTGTTCCTCCACACTGACTTACGCTGGAATCCGGGAGTCAGTGCTATCCCCCAAGGCGGGGGGGATAGCTAGTCATAACCAATGCCTACGCAACCACTCACAAAATTGTATGATAATAAAAGTTGTGGCCAAAATTATGCCAAAAACCTTAAACAAAAATTATGTGTGATGTGTGAGTTATTGGGTTAGGGATGGTTTTGGGGGACCTCAGCACGCAAAGCGTGTTCTCATTAAAGAGAGAGCACGTGTTGCGGATGGGGCCTGACAAAACATCCTCAGTTGCAGCCAGGCTGTGGCAAAGGAATTGAATTGATTGGTGATGGTTGTTACTGGGGTAAAAGTGATGTTGCCAATTAAGGGGTGGAGTCAAAGGTTATTTATACTGGGTCCACAGTTTGTTCCTTTCTCTTTCGCTGTGGACACCGGATCACCCGCCCGCCCTCCCTTTTATGGGCTTCTGCTTGACCTTGCTATTGCCTGTCATGGGGTCGTCCGCCTTGGTGCGGGGGCCTAGTAGGAATTTACCAATTGGCTGATTAGTGTGTGCCTTTTGGGTTTTGCCTACTACGTAGCAAATCGTCACAACTTGTAAGGTTGGCGGTTAGGCATTGGTTAAATTGGTTGGTGGAGGGGTGTGGATTGGCTGTGCCTACCCCTCCAATGCTGCTGCGACATGGGAATTCCGTTAAAGGAATTCTGGGGCTTACCATCCCCTTGTCCAAACCCCTGGAATCGGGTGCGGGCCGTGTAAGACCCCAAGGCGCAGGCAGGGAGGAACTGAAGGGTCTGTAACGCAGCTCCAGTTGCCCTGCTTGTTCCTCCACACTGACTTACGCTGGAATCCGGGAGTCAGTGCTATCCCCCAAGGCGGGGGGGATAGCTAGTCATAACCAATGCCTACGCAACCACTCACAAAATTGTATGATAATAAAAGTTGTGGCCAAAATTATGCCAAAAACCTTAAACAAAAATTATGTGTGATGTGTGAGTTATTGGGTTAGGGATGGTTTTGGGGGACCTCAGCACGCAAAAACTCTTTTGATGTTTATTTCCTTTCCTCACTCCTGATTAGAAATGTGGCACATGCCCTTATGGGCAGGGCCTCTTGATTTGGTTTTGTGCTTCTGCAGTTGCTTCTGAGTTGAGCAAAAGGAGAAGAAAACCTGCATGCACCCTCTGCCACTATGACAAGCAATCACCAGCCTATTATTAGTGTCAGAGGGATGAGTATTTAAGGTACCTCAGATGGGCCTAGTTCCACATTTTCTCATCTATAAACAAAGTGTGGGGTAACCAGCTCTATATAAACAGCATGCTTGAGCCTAATTAAAGCATGAAGGGGTTAATGTCATGGAGTAATATGTCCTGCCATGCTTAAAGGCAATGGTAAAGGACCCCTGACAGTTAAGTCCAGTCGCAAATGACTCTGGGGTTGTGGCACTCATCTCGCTTTACTGGCCAAGGGAGCCAATGTTTGTCTGCAGACAGTTTTTCCGGATCATGTGGCCAGCATGACTAAACCACTTCTGGCGAAACCAGAGCAGTGCACGGAAACGCTGTTTACCTTCCCGCTGGAGCGGTACCTATTTATCTACTTGCACTTTGACGTGCTTTCGAACTACTAGGCTGGCAGGAGCAGGGACCGAGCAAAGGGAGCTCATCCCATCACAGGGATTCGAACCGCTGACCTTCCAATCAGCAAGCCCTAGGCTCAGTGGTTTAGACCACAGTGCCACCCACATCCCTCTCTATATAAACAGCATGCTCGAGCCTAATTAAAGTATGAAGGGGTTAATGTCATAGAGTAATATGTCCTGCTATGCTTAGTCTATATCATTTCCTCTCACCTTGGGAGGAAATGGACAACCATACCTTTTGTTGTCTACATCCAAATTTGGTATGTGAGGAGCTCTGAGCTGCTCCCTCCGGCAACATGGCTTTAATCAACCTCTTTTGTTTCAGACAAGAATGGAATCTGAGACTAACGTTTTCTTATACCAATAGTTTAGGATTTTTTTTTACCATTTTGCTACTAAGCAGTGTTTTACTGCCTGTGCAACTTTTTCTGACTGCTATATGGAAAAGCCCATGAATCTGACATTTGAAGAGTTTTGCAAATTATCTTATAATTTACTAAATGTGAGGTCTAGCTGTGTGCTATGGAAGGTGGAGTACTTTGGGAATCACTGGAAAGGGCACATTTTAAAGGTTTTATAGCCTCTATTTCCTTACTTTTATTGGCTGCATGCTTTGCTGTGTTTAATCTTTGCTAGGGTTCTTTCACCAAAGAGTACTTGCCCTGAACTTGGGATTCTGGTATCCAGGATTTCCAATGCAATGCTCCATTCTTTCATCTTCTCCTCAGGTCACATCAAGACAAGAGGTTGCAATGATTAGTCTCTGGTGAAACCTCATTACCCCAAGAGGGAAATGACCATCACAAAGCTGTGATGGTCTTAATGAGCAACTTAATCGAAGTCATTGGGCATATTTCTGATCAATAGTACTCAGCGCTTAAAACAGTTCCTCCAATGGACTGCCTTATCATTTCAGTAAAAATCTGAATATTTGAAGCTTTTCACAGGCTTTTTGAGATGCTGTGTTCTACTGTTTCTCTTATACAGTGCCAAGATGATAGAACTTAAAATGGCTTGAACCTATGGCAGAATACTAATTTTAAAAAGAAAAATCCAAGTTTAATGGGATCTTTGGACATCAATATTTATGAGCTTAGGCTTGCTGTTTTCTATTTTTATAAACCCATTAGGCCTCACCAGAGATCTTTAATACACCATTTTCCTTTCAAAGCCCTGCTTGAAAATTCAAATGAATGTAACCTTCAAATTAAGCCAATCTAAATTAATATGTTGTCATATATAATATAAGGTTCTGTTTTGGAGCTGAGAATGAAAAGAAGACAGTTGATAGAATAAATGTGAATGTCAACATTCTAGTATTAAGTTGAGAATTTTAACAAATAAAATAAAACACAACAAAACAGGCAAATCGCTTTATATTTTCTACAAGGTCTAAGAGTAACGCTCTGAGTGGTATTCAGCTAAATAACTCAATGTGCCCCCGCTATCCCCAAATCTGCTGCAGTGAGTAGAGCTGAAAAACCCTGGACAGATTTAGGTGGGGTGATGAGAAGGAGAGACTGTTCTGTTGTGCAAGGAAGAATCCTTGCACTGATGGAGCCAATTTGCTCCATGCTATGTTGAATACAGTGGTACCTCTAGTTATGAACTTAATTCGTTCTGGAGGTCCATTCTTAACCTGAAACTGTTCTTAACTAGAGGCGTGCTTTTGCTAATGGGGCCTCTTGCTGCCACTGTGCTGCTGGCACACAATTTCCGTTCTCATCCTGGGGCAAAGTTCTCAACTCGAGGTAACTCTTCCAGGTTAGCGGAGTTTGTAACCTGAAGCGTTTGTAACCTGAGGCGAGGTGCCACTGCAGTAGTAAGTGTGGACGACATCCTGAGTTTCTTTCAATTCTTGGGATTTTATATCTGTTGGGGTAGAACGTCTGAGAGCAAGTTTCCCAAACCTGTTCCTTTCTTTAAAGTTCTCAACTCAAGGTAACTCTTTCAAGTTAGAGGAGTTTGTAACCTGAAGCATTTGTAACTTGAGGTACCACTGTACAACACTAACCAGCTTTATAGAACTGGCAATATTTATAACCACCCTGTAAGGAAGCTTAGTGCTGTTGTTCCCATTCTACAGATAGGGCTGAAACACAGTGGTTTGCATAAAATCATATGGAAAAGGCAGAATTCAAACCGGAGGGGTCCAGGCTCATAACTGCACTACAGCAACTCTTTCAGGTCATGAGAGTAGTGAATAGGAACAATCTGGAGGGATGGGACTTCCCACTGATTTGGTGGGTGCTCTGACTTACCTCGTGTTATTTATCACTAGGAACTCTGCAAGAGATGTGCACCCTCCCTCAGTCAACAAAGTGAATGTTTACCAGGCCGCTAAATCTGGTAACCTTACGCTAAGTAGAACTCTCATACATATAGGGCTCACCTCATACATATAGGGCTCATGTATGACTTGGCAAATCTGATCTTTACAGGCCAACTATGCATGTGCATATCCTGATCTCCTATGTCACCCATGTCACAACAAGCAGGAGAAATAGAGCTGGCAGGAGTGACAAAATCTGTGCAAGGAAAGGTTGGCTAGAAACCCACACCATGGCTCTCCCTTTGTGGGCCAAATTAAATGATACACATAAACACATGTGACAATATTCTAAGGCAGGGATAATCAGTGTAGTGCCTTCCAGATGGAATTTGACTCCAGCTCCCATCAGCCTCAGCCAGCTTGGCCAATGGTCAGGATCATGGGAGTTGTAGCCCAACAACATATGGAAGGCACCACAATGGCTATACCTGCTTTGAGATTTGGCAGAGAAATGGTGGGTGCTTAGCACTTTTCCTAACCATTCCCTAAACTGTTTCCTGAAATCCTTGCCCTAAGCAGAATTTCAAAGGTTAAACGCATATTTTGAATAGAGTGGGGTGTGCAGTAGTGGGAAGAAGAGTTTGGATTTGATATCCCGCTTAATCACTACCCGAAGGAGTCTCAAAGCGGCTAACATTCTCTGTGTGGTAAGTGGGGCTGAGAGACTTCAGAGAAGTTTGACTGGCCCAAGATCACCCAGCAGCTGCATGTGGAGGAGTGGGGAAGCAAACCTGGTTCCCCAGATTACGAGACTACCGCTCTTAACCACTACACCACACTGGCTCTCAATTTGGAACAAAGAAAGAGCAGGTTCAGAAAAGGGTCAAGCACACATCACTGTTTCTTCATTGAAAATGACCCTTTCTGAAAGCAACTTTTAAAAAGTTACAGTTACAGATAGGTAGCCGTGTTGGTCTGCCATAGTCAAAACAAAACAAATTCCTTCCAGTAGCACCTTAAAGACCAACTAAGTCAGTTCTTGGTATGAGCTTTCGTGTGCATGCACATAGTGTATCTGAAGAAGTGTGCATGCACACGAAAGCTCATACCAAGAACTGACTTAGTTGGTCTTTAAGGTGCTACTGGAAGGAATTTGTTTTGTTTTAAAAAGTTATGCGCAGAAGCACAAGAAAACTGCTGTGTGGACCTGCTCTTAACACACTATCCCCAATGTAACTTTCCTCAGGGCAGAGGCTGCTTTATACAATTTCTCCATTGCCCCACGGAAGAGAGTCACTCTAGCAAAAAAAAAAATAAAAAAAAAATGGTGCTTTTTGGGGTAGCTTTGTTGGAACTGCGGTTTTGGATTGGGGGTTCCCTGAAGTAATTTTAATACTCAAAAGCAATGACTGCAGAATGATGACAATTACACAATTGCTTAAACACTCCCCAGAGTTAAATCTCAGCCAATTGACTGTCCCGGGGGCTCCTTCCACTTTTTCCTATCTAAGTTTGCATTCTTTATACGGCCCTGAATGTCAGCAAGGAGTGTGGGCCGGGAAACAAAATAATAAGAATGGCTCACAGGGGCACTGGGGCTATATTAAATACATTTTCAGACCTTGTTATTAATTCTCCCTGCTTGGCAGAATGTTTAAAAATTGGCAAGGGAGCATTAAGAGACAGGATGTCATTACAGAGGCACAGGTGGAAAAAGAGAAATCGCCAAATGGTTCGCTGCAGGTTGGTGGACAGGCCCAAAGGGGTACAGGGAAAAATTATAAGTGACATGTATGATTGACACTCCACCTCAATGCAGCATTGAAAAAAAGAGAGAAAAACCTGCTGGTTTGAAAGGGAATACTTCGGCAAGCAACTCAAATGCATCGTAAGCTGCTGTTTGGTCTCTAAAGAGGTACCCCATTCTGTTTCTCCTACCCATCAGGGAGAGAGGAGAGACAATTTAAATTAATGACCACGGATCTGCAGAGAAGGAGGGTGAAGAGGTCATATCTGAAAAACGGGGGTGGGTATTCCTTCCATGGTTTTACTCCATGTGGGAAAATGAAACATTTAATCCTTCTACCCTATCAGAAAAACACAGCTCTTTGTGAAACTTAGCAGCTGCTGCCATTGCCCAGAAGCTGCTGTCCTTTCTCAGAATGTGTGATGATTCTATACCTCCCCTGCCAGTTCTTCGTTACTCTTTAATTGGCCCCTCTTCCATTCGCCCCCTTGATGCTGTCAGTCAAAATCAACATTTAGTTGCACTTCTTTCTTTGGGGGAATCACACAGTCATGCCTTTGTTACTGCATAGGGCTGGGTGATCTGGAGGGGCATCAGGGATCGTTCAGCTGGGGGGTGGGAGCAGTTGAACGCTCACCTGGGGGACGGGACTCCCTCAGCCCCCAGCCCCTGGCTCTGGGAAGAAGCTGCGTCCTCCCTGGCTCCGCGAGGCACTGGGGTGAAACTGCCTCAGCTCCCTTGGTGAGAGTGGTGGCAGTTTCATGCCGGCGCCTTGTGGTGCTGGGGCCAATGCAGCTTGTTGTTTCGACATTGCAGTGTAGTGCCAGATCATGATGTTTGGCCAGTGATACATCATGATGCTGGAAACCTGACATAACCCAGCCCTAATTTGAACAAAAGAGATAGTAAAGGTGTAGCAGTGGGTCATATCTACAGATTCAATGCAGCAAATGCAAGCTTTAAAAGCTGTTGAGGGCTTTAAACACAAGGAGTGTGCTATAAAAGACATGCAGCCAAGAAAGATACAGTGGTACCTCGGGTAACATACGCTTCA
The DNA here is from genome assembly GCF_964252035.2 of Podarcis erhardii. Classification (NCBI taxonomy): domain Eukaryota; kingdom Metazoa; phylum Chordata; class Lepidosauria; order Squamata; family Lacertidae; genus Podarcis; species Podarcis erhardii. The sequence goes on along the minus strand of NC_138508.1, from coordinate 22,414,101 downwards.
GGTTACATACGCTTCAGGTTACACACTCCGCTAACCCAGAAATAGTACCTCAGGTTAAGAACTTTGCTTCAGGATAAGAACAGAAATCGGGCTCCGGCAGTACGGCAGCAGCAGGAGGCCCCATTAGCTAAAGTGGTGTTTCAGGTTAAGAACAGTTTCAGGTTAAGAACGGACCTCCAGAACAAATTAAGTACTTAACCCGAGGTACCACTGTAACTGACATTGGTTCCAATCATCCAGACTTGTTATGTATGCCACAGCCATCAGGAAGAGCTGTGTAAATAAAACAACATTACTTTCTGGTGTTTCTGATGAGCAGATGTTCTGGTTTTTGTCGATTCATTTATGGGACAACCAATTCTTCTCTGCGACTCTTCCCGCCGCCACCCCTCCGCCGCTGCCGCTCATTCTTTACTTCCTGCATTCAGAATTGTCCAAGTGAAAGCCGAACGGCCCTGACTGCGCCTGATTGAACAACACCCCGTTTCAACAGCTGTGTGTTGGTAACACTGGAAATATCTCTCTCAGAGGAGAAGAGGTTCTGGTAATCAGCGTTTCAGCTTGGTCTTTCATATCTCTCAATGTGCCCTCACGTTTGAAGCCCTCTTATCTCTTCATCACTTCCTTTGCATAATAGGGCAACAGTGAGAGTGCTTTAAGATTAAGAATTTTTAGCAATGAAGCAGATTTCCTCCTGAATTGGTCTATATGAAGTAAGCATTTCGGAAAACAATTTTGCAAATTAAAGTGAATAATGATATAGGAGTATCTTAGTTTCTTTCGAAGCCTCACACATATTTTGCATTACAGTGGTACCTCGGGTTACAGACGCTTCAGGTTACAGACACTTCAGGTTACAGACTCCGCTAACCCAGAAATAGTACCTCAGGTTAAGAACTTTGCTTCAGAATGAGAACAGAAATCGTGTGGCATCGGTGTGGCAGCAGTGGGAGGCCCCATTAGCTAAAGTGGTGCTTCAGGTTAACAACAGTTTCAGGTTAAGAACAGACCTCCGGAACAAAATAAGTACTTAACCCGAGGTACCACTGTATTCTTATATTCTGAAATATTATGTTTACATGCAGCAGGAAGTGACAGTTAGCAGCACCCTCTATGGAGGGCAGTGAGAGTAATCACACACTTTCCATGCACTTCCATCCATCCTGTTTCAGATCATGCGTGATTAGTTCCTGAGAAACACCCCTGCCTCTTTTTATTATGGGGCATATAAATCAACCACAACAAACTCTAACATATATTATTTGCTGCAGTTGAATTTTAAATATATCCAAGCACATCAATGGATGCTAGCCATGATGGGTATGCTTTGCCTCCCCAACTACAGACAATAGTACTTCTGAATACTGGTAGCTGGATACCATAGGAGGGGAGATTTCTCCTGTGCTCAGGTCCAGCTTTGCGGGTTTCCCACATGAATCTGGATGGCCACCACAAGAGCAGGTTGCTAAAATAGTTGGGGCATTGGTTGATCCAGCAGACTCTTATTACTTTTTTTGGCTTTGAACCAGGGCTTTTCTTTTCAGCCGGAACTCACCAGAACTCAGTTCCAGCACCTCTCAGGTGGGCCCCATTGCCCTTATAAGAGAATGAAGGAGGAGATAATGGTGAGTTCTGGCACCTCTTTTTCTAGAAAAAGATAGCACTGCTTTGAACCATGCTGTGAATTTTCTTCTCCATAAAATTCCTTCCCCCTCCCACCCTTGAAAATGATTCCCCCTTCTTATTTTCTCCATATAAACTGGCAATCGAAGGATGTGGCTGATGATGTGCTTTGAAATTTCAATTCCCACAATCATTTCAGGAAATGACAGACAAGGAGGTAAGGACAGTGAGTCAGAACAGAAGCCTCCTGGATTCTCCCCCTGTAAGCACTCCCTTCACCCCTTTTTAGCCTGCAAGGGGAAAGCAACTGAGCTTTTTACAATCAGGTTATTGCATGCATTACTCTTGGGGTTGTTGTTTTTTCAAGAGCTCTCAAATTTTTGAGTGCTTGAAGCAGATTCTCACACAAAACCGAGCCAAACAGAATCCCATGCATCCCGACTTTAATTCCAACAGTCAGGCCGGATATTTATTAAACTCCTCCCAAGTTACATAAATCTTAACATATAAAGTGCATAAAAAATATTTATTCAGTAAGAATGTGTGACAGGTTTCACAAGTCTGGTGTTAGTGGTGAAGGAAATATGATATAAAACAGGCTCAGTGGATCTTGCTAAACAGAATGAAAAATGTGAGCCAATAAGTTATGGATCTCTGCCAATTTGCTGTGTGTCTTTTTCAGTCAATCCAGACTGGATATATGTGTTGGGGAGTAGCCGACTGATAACCACATTACATTATTAAATTTGGCCAGTAACAAAGGCATATATATGTTTCCTGACTACCACACCTTCATGCAATCTTATCTGGAAAAGGTTTTCTATGTTGTTTTTAAACTGGTGATGAAAAAGAGAGAGAGAAACCTTCCCAATAATTGCTTTTCAACCTGTTACCACTCAATGCTCAATGCACCTAATCCTAACTGATCCCAACACTGATCACTGGGGATTAGGTCCAAAGTCGTCTTGTATCCAGTTGGTTCGATGGCCAGTTGTTATAGGTGCACGTCTTTTAGGATACCTAGAGATTCTTCACCATTTGTTGTGACCTGAACACACATCTGTCATAACACGTTTTTCTTTAGATAATTCTCTTGATTTCAACCTTCAACGCTAGCCATTTTGGTTGTGTGTATGTGATAGAATGCCCCAAGTACCAAATTACTTTTGATGCTATCTCCTATCAACTGCCTTGATTCTGCTTGTACCTTTTGAATGTTTGCTTCTCAAATATTCAAAAGACACAAGGAGCTCCCAGCTGGCTCTTCCCTGCCCTTCCTATAAAGTTTGCGTCAAGAGATAACCATATACCACAGATTCTTCCCATCTGAGGTTTTCATTTCCCACCCACTTTATATCTGTTCTGGTTTAAAACTACACTCTCCACCTCCTCCATCTTGGCTCAGAAGCTTCTAACATTAGCATATAAAACACCTATGCAATACCCTATTCAAATGTAGCTCTGTGAAGCTAAGGAGGTATGGATCTGACTGGTTCCTAAATGAAAGACTCCTGCTGCTCTTAGCTTCCCTCAGTGCAAAGGGGAGGTCCAAGTACAACAAAACAATTAACCCTCTGTTTATTTAATAAACATATTTAAGCATCTGTGCCACAGCCAATTAATTTTATTTAACCACCTGCACGTGCCCTTATTGTAATAGTTCTCCCAAGCTTTTGAACATTTGTTGACTTTAGATAATCAAAACATATTATTTGTGATAAGTTTGAATTTAGGAAATGTAGCTCTGGTTTCTTTTTTTGTTTATATTGGTCCCCCCCCCCCCATTTCTCAAATGATCTGCATTATTTGTTCTCTTTTCTCTACGTCTTATGACCCTGTTCTACTTTGCTAGTTTGTTCCTTCCTGGATGTTGTTTGCATTTATTCTGCCTTTTCTGTACTTCTTTTTTTTTTTAGTCACTTTTTTTTTAGCTTAATAGAAAGCTGATTCATCTATACAGCCTCTCTTCCTTAGCTTCCTTATCTATTAAATCTGCTTTGAAGCATCCTCCTCTGAACATTTTATGCAAATTCCATGGAGAATTTACAATAAGCCACCTAAAGGAAATAACTCAAAAAAAAGAAAGAAAGAAAGAAAGAAAGAAAATATATTTCTTTTTTTTAAGAGAGAGAGAGAGAGCGCACACACAATAAATGCAAGAGAAAGAAAGACAGAATTTACAGAAGTGATCTCATCCTTTATCCTCCCTATGCTTAAGTTTCAACCCCATACCACCAAGAGTTGTTCTCACAGAGCCCCATGGGTCCAAAGGCTATTTGGTGGAGGCAGCCAGGGAGAAGTAAACACTTCCACTTGGTGGCAGTGAGAAGTTTGCAGGAAGGGAAGGGCAAACAGAGGCGGACACTGGTTTGCCAGGTCTCCCTTCCTCACACAGGCTAGGGAACCATAAATGCATGTATTTCACCTTGGCATCACCAGATATCTAATCCTTTTAACTGGACGTGGCAGGGATAGAATTTGGGATCTTTCACATGGAAAGCATATGGTTTTCCATTGAGCTATGCACCCTTCCTTTTTTGGATGGGGATGAGAGGGTAAAGTCAAAGCCTTTAGAGAAAAGCGGATTTCCCACTTTTGAAATTAAGGAGACTTTCAGAAACAGGGTGGTAATGTGGCATAGAGGTCTGCAGATCAAAGAAACTGAAGTCCTTTGGTGCAACTCTTTGGATCCTGGCCACAGAGAGAAAGTGGAGCCCATGGGAGTTTGTGATACGTTCCTGGAGATGCAGCCCCTCCAGAAATTCTCACTGACTTAATGTTAGGTTTGCTTTATTCCAGTGAAGCAGCGGACATTAAACCCTTGATTAACTTGTCCCAATGTGTGTGCAAGAATGTGAAATAGTTTCAGGAAAGCTAGTAAGTTTCTGCTTTTGCAAAGCATGCCCCCCATTTTTTTATTTGCTTTTTTATACACACACCCCCATTTCAACAAAATGCGTGCCTTGTACCTTGTAACAGCTTTGGACGTTCGTCTATAGTACTCAGATAATGCTTCTCAAAAGACAAGTTAATTTTTCTGAACTAGAAACTCAATTTGGAGCCCAGTTGGCACATATATTTGTTTTACATTCAATGTTTATTTGGCACCACTGCCAGGCCCTGGCAGCTGCCACTATGCCTGCCTTTGTTTCCCACAACTATGTGTTCCAGCACCGAAGCCAACACCTGTGGCTGCATAAAAGGCTAAATACAGCAGCTGCCGGACTCAGATGTCCACAGTGAAATAAAATTCTAAAGCATACGAGTTTGGATGTGTGGCTGGCTTCCTCCTTTGACTCTTTTCAAGGCTTCCTTGGATGCTTGCTCTGCACGATACTTCATTTATCAACTGTCTGTCAGCCAGTGTTACTGACCTTAGGTTTATTAGTGGCCTTGAATACCCCCATTTTATTAATGATGCACCAAGACATGCCAAAGAGGTAACCCTGAAGTAACTTCCTGGAAACCAGTGGCGTGCTTTAAGAGATACTCTGGTGTAAGACAATGAAGTTGACTCCAGCTGTACTTCGCAACCACTAAGGAGGATATCTGGCACAACAGAGGCTGCTTAAACAGGCTGTGTTTGGTATCCTGTCGAGAATATCACAGCACCTGTTTTCTCGGTGACAAATGGGGTTCCTATTCTGGAAACAAAAGGGTTTCTCCCTCACATTTGAGAATAATCCCAGCTTCTCCTTCACAATGAAAAATAAAAACAGCAGGAGACATCCTTGGGATGTGTGAAACCTGTCCCTTTATTTTCAAGGATATTTCCGCCTGCCCACATGCTGGCATCAAAGGTTTGAGACGCTTATCGTCAAAAGCAGGTACAAAGTTTTGCAAAGCAGATCTGAAGCATTGTTACTTGCTGCATACAGATCACTATCCATCCAGGAGCACAGACACCAAGATAGACCTGAATCACTCTTGCGTACCATATGCAAAATTGTACAAAATTCGGTCCACCCGCCAATCATATTAACCGTGAACCTGCTGTCTACTCAGGACACTTATATGAAAATTAATTATCTGTTCTGTTTTACTTTCAGAAGCTGTATTCAGAGCATCCTTAAATACATCAAATATTTTGTCGAAAGTCTGAAATATAGGCTATAGGACACATAAAACTGGCATTAGCTTTGTTATATATTTTAAGCAGGATATCCACACCAAATTGGTTTCTGGTTTTTACATGAGCAGTCGTTCATCATTCCGAAAATGCACATGTCTGTTTCTAAATGCTATATGCCTGTATACCTGAAGGAGAATATTCACCTGCATCATACAGCCCAGACACTGAGATCTGGCTCTGAGGGCCTTCTGCCAGTTCCCTCACTGTGAGAAGTGAAGTTACAGGAAACCAGGCAGAGGGCCTTCTTGGTAGTGGCCCTGTGGAACACCCTCCTGTCAAATGTCAAGGAGACCCTACTTCTTCTGAGACATTTGAAGGCAGCCCTGTGTAGGGAAGTTTTCAATGTTTGATGTTTTAATGCGGTTTTATAATTGTTGGAAGCCATCCTTAGTGGTTGGGGCTATCAATCAATCAGTCAGTCAGTCAATGATATTAAACAACCTTGTCCAATCAGCTGAGTATCTTGTCTCCATCAGTGACCAGATCCCAATGGTTCCAATAAAGTATATAAAAACACAGCATGGCAGTGAATTTATCGACATTTTGAAAGCATGGAATAAATGTGGGGTCATTACAGTGGTACCTCTGGTTATGAACTTAATTGGTTCCAGAGGTCCGTTCTTAACCTGAAACCGTTCTTAACCTGAGGTACCACTTTAGCTAATGGGGCTTTCTGCTGCCGCCACACCGCCAGCACGCAATTTCTGTTCTCATCCTGGGACAAAGTTCTTAACCCGAGGTACTACATCCGGGTTAGTGGAGTCTGTAATCCGAAGTGTTCATAACCCAAGGTGTTTGTAACTCGAGGTACCACTGTATTTCATGATACAGGTAGTTTTCACCTCACAACTGAACTGCATGTTAATGACATCTGTTACACAAGATTTGGTTTTCTTTTCGTGTATTCCGATACTGCATCCTTACCCATGGATATATATTTAAATAATTTGCTTTGAAACTCTAAAAATTGACACATTTACTAAAAAGAAAAAAGAAAAAGATTTACTCTGCTGTATATGCTTCCTGTATTTTTAATCTGACCTCAGCCGTATTTGCAGGGCCTCCCAGGTTGCCTGCCATTTGAAGTATACAATACTAAAGGTTATGAAGGGGTTGCAACAAGCACTAAAGCTGCCAGCTCCTGTCTGAACAACTCACTCAAATGCATCAGATCGCCTGTGATCACAGTCTCCTGTTTATGGTTTGTGTTCAATATGACACTTTTTATCTGAGCAAATTTCAATTTACTCTTTAAAATAAAATCGTGTAGCACACTCTGCTGACTGCTCTGTGCACCCTAGCAATGCAGCTATTCCCCAGCAAATCTACTCAAAGGTACCTTTCCAATGTGAATCAATGCTGCTTTCAACAAACATTGCCATGGTTTCCCAAATAAAGCGCTGCTTATTGTAATAATGATTAATCATGGTCATGGCACTTTTCATGCACAAGGTGCTTTCCAATCTCTCTCCCCCCCGCCCAACCTTCACAATTACACCTCCTAGAAGGTCACTACTCAAGTAATGGAATTATAGGCGATGGTAACTTACTCAAGACCACACAGTTCTTGCAGGGGGAGAAAAACAAAACACTATATTCAGTAAACTATACCGGCTCTCACTGAAAAACTCATACTTATGCACTTGCTTTGGAAGTATTTCTGTCAGAAATCAAGCCCTGACTCAGAAGCTCAGCAGGTGAAATGCAACAGTCTGCAAGAAAGCAAGTACACCTGCCAACAGACCCACAATTTAGTAAAGATTGTGTGGGCATGCTGAATGTGGTGAACTAGATTCTCCATATGGGGCCTCAACACATGATTGCTGCAGTTTCCAGTAGGGCTGACTTGGGGTGCAACTGAGGATCCAGTTTTAATATTGTTTAATTTTATTCATGTGTTGTTGAAACAATGGGCTTGTTCCCTACTCTTTCAGAATAATTATTTCCTTCATCCGCCAAGATGACCTAACAAAAAAAGTTTCATTCAGTAATAGCGGGGCTGAAATTTCTCAAAAGATAATTTCTGAGAAAGACTGGTGGATAATTTCTCACTCCCCACCTGCCACCCCAAGCATCAGTTTTGCCACCCCCAAAGAGCATGGAGGATTTTGGGAGGTCCTTTTCACTCAACTCTTCATCTGTATGATTACAGTGAGTGTTTAAACAGCTGTAAGCAGGCAAGGTATGGCAGCCTCACACAGAGGCTTCAGACTGCAGTGCTGGTTCATAAAACTGGACCTCTATGTAGTGCATGGCATGGTGTAGTGGTTAAAACATCAGGCTAGGACCTGGGAGACCAGGGTTCAAACCCACTCAGTTATGAAGCTCACTGGGCGGCATGGGGCAAGTCACCAATTCTCAACCTAACCTACCTCACAGGTTTACAATACGATACGATAATCATTGTCATTGTCCCATACAGAACAACAAAATTGAAAAAAAAATACATCATTCAAAAACCAACAATCTTGCTATCCCAGCTATCCCAGCCTGGTTAACCCCCTAAAAACTCTGATATCCCATAATTAAAAACAATATACTCCCACAGAGACGACCTTACACTGCGTTTAAAACCAAAATCGCATTTGGATAGAAACTGTTTCTCAGGCGGCTAGTCCTAGTCTTTATAACCCTGTACCTTCTTCCAGAAGGCAGAAGCTGAAAGAGATTATTTCCGGGGTGCGCACTATTCTGCACTATCTCTGCAACTTTCTTATGACACCTGGAAGCATAGATCTGATCCAAGGTGGGAAGAGTTTGTTCGGAGGATGATATGGAGACCGGGAGGACAATGAGTGGGAGGAGCACCTTGAGCCCCTTGGAGGCAAAGTGAGAGACAAAGTGTAATTACAAACGCCTCAGGAGCCATGCGCTTCCGGATAGCACTGCAAAGGCCCTTCTGAACTCATGTGGAAGCTAACACTCAGAATCACAGGGTGAAAATCAAAGCATCAGATGAATTTTAAGTCAACAACTAGTTTAGCTTTGACTTGTTGCTGGCATCCATCTGTCTCAAGAGGCAATGGAGTGCACCTTGAGGGGTGAAGTCAGACTGCTATGTTAGCAGTAACAAAGTGACCTCCCCAGGCTGCTAGCCTGGGCAGTGTGTATGGGGGTCCTGGACTGCCCAGACAATGACCCTCCTCTTGGCCTCAATGTGGTCCAAAGGAAAGGAAAGCAATACATTGGCACCAGCTTGGCTCCAGGAGTTGCTGAAAGGAGACATACAAGGCGCCATCCAACCATCTAAGTGACTGTGGAGGGTTTACTCCTTAGCCTTCTCTTCTCCTGAAGATATCCCACAAGGCAGTGGAGGTTTAGGATCAGAGTTTTCCTTTTCCTAGATGGGTGACCTTTCCAGGTTCATGAGCCCCATCTGCCCCTCACTTCTTTGACTAAAGCTTTTGAAAAGCAAACATTACTTCTAAAGGGGGGGGGGGAGATACCAATACTGCTTTAGCATTGAACTATAATATCAGTTATGATACCAAAATGACTTTGTGGGAAATACATTTATCTAACTTGTCTAGACTATTTCCTTATTTAACTCAAAACCTAATAATAAACTGATTTCTCTCAGCTTATTGGCAGTGCAGCTCCTAGCCCTCTTGCTTTCAGCTCAGCCTTTGTCAATTGTGTCTGGGTCCTCTGCAACTCTCTCTGTTCCTGCTTCATTCTTCTGATTTCCAACTCTTAAATTACCCTGCACACTTCATAGTAGTTTCCCTTTCCAACTTCTTAGCCAGTCAAAAGGGCTGTTCAGTTTTATAAAGTTTCAGGTTCCCATAGTAACTAGGCTTCCCCACACAAATTTAACCTTCCTAAGCTCGCCTGTTGCACCTTTTATGAGCTTTCAAACCCCCTGGCAAGAACAGACTGAGCTTTTCAACTACAAACACACAAATTTGGCTGAGAGTTTTATTCCTTCGCACAACACATGCATTTAATTAATGTGCGGATGCCTGATGATCGTCTTCCAAAGCAACTACTCTATTCCGAACTTAAAAATGGAAATCGCAATGGTGATGGTCAACAAAAGAGGTTTAAAGACTGTCTCAAGGCAAATCTAAAAAAAAATCTAGTATAAACACTGACAACTGGGAAACACTGGCCTGCGAGTGCTCCAGTTGGAGAACAGCCTTTACCAAAGGTGTCATGGGCTTTGAAGACACTTGAACTCAGGATGCAAGGGAGAAACATGCTAGGAGGAAGGCACGTTTGGCAAATCCACACCGTGATCAACTCCCGCCCAGAAACCAATGTCCCCACTGTGGAAGGACGTGTGGATCCAAAATTGGCCTCCACAGTCACTTATAGACTCATTGTTAAAACTGTGTTTATGGAAGACATTCTTACTCGGCTATTAGTGATCGCCAAAGAAGAAGAAGCATTTAATTGTTTCTCAATGGTAATGCAAGCTGCATGGAAGTAAATGAGAAGAGAAGGGACTACTGCAATAGGCTGGCTAAACACTCTCAAGTGGAAACTACATTTTTTGGTGAAAAAATAGCCAACTTTTCCCCCCAGCTGGGCAAAAAATGTCAGTATATGGAATCATCACCACTGCAGACAGACAGATTGTTGACATCACATGATGTGCCTATCTGTGGGAAAGAAGAATTTCCCAGGACGTTCACAGGCTGGATAAGTCTTTGTGAAGAGTATAACTTGAAACCTTCCGACTGCGCATGTTCAGGAAGTTTGTCTGACTTGCTAGAAGAACTGAACTGAAAGGACGTGTTTTTCTCTAGTGCTGTAATGTCAGAAATAAACATTATGTAAATAGATTTCTGACTTATTTTCTTTCCCCTGCGGAAGCAGGAGGAGGGAGGGGTTGTGCATTTTACCCACGCTTGGGAAAATGTCGCCTATCAAAATCTCCCTGGTCTGTCTGAGATATCAGCCAGAGGAGGTTACCGGTAAGCAAGCTCCGAGGACAGTGAGAGAGGCCAGCCTCTATGGAGGGGGCTTGCAAACCAACAAAAAAAACCCTCTAATGTGTGGGGGAGGGGAGATACACATTTACATTTTCATTGTATTTTTTTCAACAGAGAGCCTTGTGACATCTTAAAGAATAACAAGCTAGAGGCCATTTCATCAGATGCATTTGACAAATTAGGTCTTCCCCCCATGAAATAGTATGCCATTATAAAGTTTTTAAGTCTTCACAGTGCAAATGCTCTTTGCTGTTTATGCTGTCACGAAGTAACACACCTCCCATTCTGATTTTTTTCAAATGCAGAAAAATCCACCACATAATAACTATTTCATCTCCATTTCAAAAATGCATTGAAGATTTCAACGTTTCTAAGATAAGTTCCTGAAGAAAGGTTTACAAAGTGTGCTGTCAGAAATGAGATTCTGAAGCCGTCCTTGGCGTGCCATTGCATACTTCAAAATGGTGCGCTTGTGATTAGCCTTTGAAATTTTGATGAGAAAAGGTGAATTCAGGCTAGGGACTGATTTGGTGTTTTTTGTTTTGTTTTGTTTTGTTTTGTTTTGTTTTGTTTTTTTAAAAAATAACACTGCAAATGTTTTTGGCTTTGCATGAAGGAGTACAATTGTTTATTTGTTTTCCTACTTGATTCCTAATTACTTCAGTTTGATCACAGAACAGATTGCAAGGCAGGAACGACTAAAAATGTCAACAGCTCAATAGGGTCCATAGATATTGTTTCAAAGCTTTCTTATCTGAGCATTTTAGAAGCAAAGAAGAATAAAAAAATGATTCAGCATAGACGTGAGCAGTACATGCAAAGGTGCACAAAGTCATCAGTGCAGCAAATCGTGCTAAGGGAGGGCTACAGTTAACGGGCATTGTTTGTTTAGAAAAGTCGGCATAATATAACACAGCAGATATTAAGCCACAGCTCAAGTTCATATTGTAGATAATTCTGTGATACAGGATGTGATGCAGTTACAGAAACATAAAGGTACCCCTGTCCGTACGGGCCAGTCGTGTCCGACTCTAGGGTTGCGCGCTCATCTCACTTAAGAGCCGGGAGCCAGCGCTGTCCGGAGACACTTCCGGGTCATGTGGCCAGCGTGACGAAGCTGCTCTGGTGAGCCAGCACCAGCGCAGCACACGGAAACGCCGTTTACCTTCCCGCTATAAAGCGGTACCTATTTATCTACTTGCACTTAGGGGTGCTTTCGAACTGCTAGGTGGGCAGGAACTGGGACTGAAAGATGGGATCTCACCCCGCCACGGGGATTCGAACCACCGACCATACGATCGGCAAGTCCTAGGCATTGAGGTTTTACCCACAGCGCCACCCGCGTCCCCTACAGAAACATTAGGAAGCTGCATTTTCCTGCATCAGACCAATGTTCCATTTGGCTCACTATCGTCCACAATCACTGCCAGCAGCTCTCTGGAGATGCAGACAGGGGACACTCCTAGCCTTACCAGGAACCGTCTGCATGCAAGACAGACCCTGTGCCACCGAGCTACAGTCCTGCCTCACTGCTATGTCCTTCAAGCCTTGAATCTCACCCACTGAAATTAATTAGAGTTAGAGGTGCTTACCTGTCTGTTGCTGGATTGTGTGTATATTTATTTCAGGATTATTAACCCTCAGCGCTGAACACTTTCGAACGATCCATCAACAAGATTGTAAACTTCATAATATTAAGTGAGTCTAAGAATCACAAGGGGGTGTGTGTGTGCATGCTTTTAGAAGAGTTTGGATTTGATATCCCACTTTATCACTACCCAAAGGAGTCTCAAAGCAGCTAACAATCTCCTTTCTCTTCCTCCCCCACAACAAACACTCTGTGAGGTGAGTGAGGCTGAGAGACTTCAAAGTAGTGGACTAGCCCAAGGTCACCCAGCAGCTGCATGTGGAGGAGCGGAGACACGAACCTGGTTCACCAGATTACAGGTCTACCACTATACCACACTGGCACAAAAAAAAGCTGCTTTTTATTTTGGAGCCCTTCAAACATATTGCTGTGATTCTGAAGCTAATTTTGGTACCCGCGAAAGCTAAAACCTAATGTATAATCAAAGCCAGTAAGTCCCATTGAGTTCAATGCTGCTCACTTTCAGGGGATAGAACAGCAGCCTACATTAAGAATGTGAAGTCCCCCCCCCCAAAAAAAACCCCACCCAGGATCATCTTCTTTCTAAGGTGCTTAAATGCATCTGGCTGTAAACGAATTGAGCAGAAAGCTGTTACGCTACTTACCCCTGTCTGTGTCATAAAGAAAGACAAACCGGTTCCATTTATAGTGGCCCAGCAAGCTTAGCAGTGCTCCCTGTAAGGAAGGCCTCAGTTGCAGCACAAACTGGCTCTCGCCCTCAGTGGGAAAACTCGGCGTGATGAGGGAGATGTGCAAGGCGCTGCAGAATGAGGTCAAGGTGTGTACTGATCTTTTATCGTACAGTCCAAAAATGGCGAAAACTCCTCTTGAATACTGGGAGCAGACTGGAAGAAAGCAAAACGGGGAAAAGGTGTGATTAAAAAAAACCCCAAACACTTCCTGCTTATTAAGATAGCAAGATCAACATCTCAAGCATGGATTAGGAACGGGCAGCTGACAATATGCAGGAACATTGTCATGCAATTCTTCAGCAGAGCTAGTGGCTGTTGAGACTTCCACAAAATGGTAGTATGAAATACATGATCCCTATGTCTACATCCTTTGAGGACAAAAGCCATAGTAGGTCCGTGTTAGAACATATGCTTTATAGACCAAAGATTCCAGGTTCGACCCCAGACACCTCCAGAGCTAGGAAACACGCTGTGTGTCAATGGTCAAATCTTTATTACGGACAGCATACGGTAAAAGCATCTACATACATAAGCAGAGCATGCTAAATAGGTTATAGGGCAAGTATAGAAGTAGGGGGTACACATACAGTCATACCTCGGGTTACAGACGCTAAAGGTTGCGTTTTTTCGGGTTACGGACCACCAAAACCTGGAAGTACTGGAATGGGTTACTTCCAGGTTTCAGCGGTCGCGCATCCGCAGAAGCACTAAATCGCACTTTGCACATGTGCAGAAGCGCCAAATCACAACCCGCGTGTGTGCAGACGCGCAGCTGTGGGTTGTGAACGTGCATCCCGCACGGATCACGTTCGCAACCCGAGAGTCCACTGTACTCATTCTCTTGACTACGATAGGCCAGGATATGATAAAAACACATAAGGCACAAAAATCCAGCAACAATTTTTTTTAAAGATGCAAACCTTCAGTTTTAGACCTGTTGTGGGGCACATACTATATCATTGAGGTATATCAATCACAGCAGCACAATATCTGGCAACTGGTGTGTCCTGCAAAGTTGTGTATTGTTGGCAGAACACTGCTGTGGGAAGCTCTGGAGAGGTGCTTGCCAGTGTAGACAATACAGTGGTACCTCGGGTTACATACGCTTCAGGTTACGCACTCTGCTAACCCAGAAATAGTACCTCAGGTTAAGAACTTTGCTTCAGGATAAGAACAGAAATTGGGCTCCGGCAGTGCGGCAGCAGCAGGAGGCCCCATTAGCTAAAGTGATGCTTCAGGTTAAGAACAGTTTCAGGTTAAGAACAGACCTCCAGAACAAATTACCGTATTTTTTGCTCTATAAGACTCACTTTTTCCCTCCTAAAAAGTAAGGGGAAATGTGTGTGCGTCTTATGGAGCGAGTGCAGGCTGCGCTGCTATCCCAGAAGCCAGAACAGCAAGAGGGATCACTGCTTTCACTGCGCAGCAATCCCTCTTGTTGTTCTGGATTCTGAAATTCAGAATATATTTTTTCTTGTTTTCCTCCTCCAAAAACTAGGTGCGTCTTATGGTCTGGTGCATCTTATAGAGCGAAAAATACGGTAAGTACTTAACCCAAGGTACCACTGTACTAAGCTTGACTGGGAGCTCCCATCAGCTATTTAAATGATAAACGCACATGCTGCTTCACCTCTGCTAGATAGCTGCTCTGCTAGCGAGGAATATAACGTAGCCAAAGTAGATATAACCAGATGTGAGGAGAGATAAATAAGCTGCTGCGAAAAATAACAATAAAGTGGAACTTTGTTTCCCGTGTTTCAAGAACATTCAGTTTATTAAAAAAAACCTTTAAGCACAGGCTCAACGGCACACATGGGAGGTCTCAGTACAGATGCAAAGTTAAGAATGCTTAGTGTTTACGGGAACTAATGCCCTGATAGGTACCTCATAAAATGTCATCTATGGATCCCCTGTTTCTTTCCACCAAATCTTTCAAGCCTCAGCAGTCCAAGATATCCATAAACCACAGCAATATCACTCACATAATTCTAACTTCCAGAACTTTGAGACAATGACTTACACGTTCACTTAAATGTACTCTCCAAGGAACAGCGGAAAATGCCTGCTTAGTGTTACTAGATCATATGCCAAATTGGAAGGTTGCAGCTTTGTTTGCATAAGTGCCAACTAAAGAGCACATTGCAACTCAAAAGGCATTCTTGTTATATATTTTAATTAATTATTAGGTTTGCATTCCATGAATAATTCTTGAGAATTATCTCTAAAGGCTGTTTCAACCCAGGATAAGTTTTTGAGATAATAGCTGAAGCTTGCAAAGCATTTTTATGTAAACTAAATGGGAAGGGAAAATTAAATTAGCTGTAAATTAGCTTTACTGAAGTATATATATATTTTTTCTTTTACAATAAATTTGAATATCATAATGGCACAATTTGCAAATCATCTTAACAGACACTGCTGCTGACAGCACACAACAATAATTTGAAAGATCTTCACTGGAAATAAAAAAGAATAGGAAAACCAGGACTTTGAAGGATTGGGTAATCCTGATAATGGTGCAATCTCTATTATCCTCTACGCGGCAAAGTTCATCCTTGTCTTAATTATAAGAAACTAAGGCAGATTAACACTACTTATAAAGCTGGTACTACTTGACTAACATCCCCCCCCCACTCTCCTGTAATTCAAAACATGCTCAATTTAAAAACTATTTATCAACTTATTTCTCAAACATGATAAGAAGGAAAGGATTGTTAGCAGCTGCTGGAAACTAAAATACAATTTTCCAATGCATCAGTGTTTTGCTAACAGATTTTTAACAGCTGTCAGAAAACCGAGGAAGCAATGTGTGAATGGAAAGATAAAATGAGTGGCAAAATATAAGTGATATTCCCTTAAAAGTGAAAGTTGAAACCAATCCATGTGACTGTGTTGATGCATTGGTGACTGTAAGCAGAGACCAGAGCTGCACCTTCACTCTGAAAATCACAGCAGAACTGACTTGGAGTAACCATGAACCCTGCCATCCACCGATGATGTCACGTGATGATACAGGGACATCACAGATAGGCTTTCAGGTGCAGCTTCAGGAGAGAACCAGGTTCAGCAGTGAGCCAGAACAGCTGAGGGGTAGTGGCAGTGTGGGAGCAGAGGCTGGAGGTGGTGCAGGAGCAGCAGTTGTAGGCAGAGCAGAGATACAGGCAGAGAGTATGAAGGAGGAAGATGGGAAGTAAGAGGAGGCATGGCTTGGAGGCAGTGAAAGGAGGAGATGGAAGAAACGAGGGAATGGATAAAGGACAAGGCAACTGAGCCAGAGTTGGCTTAGAGGAAACAGAGGAGGAGGAGGAGAAGAAGAGTTTGGATTTGATATGCCGCCTTTCACTCCCCTTCAAACACTCTGTCAGGTGAGTGGGGTTGAGAGACTTCAAAGAAGTGTGACTGGCCCAAGGTCACCCAGCAGCTGCATGTGGAAGAGCAGAGACGCAAACCCGGTTCCCCAGATTACGAGACTACCGCTCTTAACCACTACACCACACTGGCTCTCAGAAGGAGGAGAGAAGATTAGAAGAAGTCCAGAACAAGAAGCCTTGGGGAGAGCTTGGATGAATGGAGGCTGTAGCAGCCAGCAAATGGAGGTGAGCCCCCAAAGATTGTAATCTAGGAAGCAGGGAGAGAAATTTCTCCCTGGGGAAATACAGCTACAAAGCAGTCTAGAGACCCCTACATGGCAGCAGGAAAGGTGCAATGGATAGGTCTTAGAATCTGCATGGCTTCCGTAGAGGACACTCCACTGACTTAGCGCATAAAGAGGATCATTGAGAATCTGAAAAGGGGTTTATGAGCCGAAGTAGCAGCAGATTTCAAGAGAGAGCATTCCTTACCACCTTCCATGTATACAGTCAGGTTGCCTCTTATCATCTTCTGTGTGGTTATGTTGCTCACATAGATGAGTATATGGAGAAATTATATGGAGTATTATGAGGAAGGTTTTAATGATCCTGCAAGTCGAGCTTTCTGGCATGGAGTCCAGTCTTTTGGCATGATTCCATACATGACTGCAGAAGCAGTGACCTGTGATCTTGACAGAGGTTTTGTTACAGTTTGGCTGAATGAGCGCCATTAGAGATGCAACTAGAAGGATAGAAATTATTGCAATTTCCAGCAGTTCTGCTCTCCATCGGTGAGAGATGGAGAGGCAGCTAGAAGAGACCCAGCCAATTCTATGCTCCAAATCACTTACAGCCCATAAGTATTGCCTTCCTTGGGAACCAATATTTCTCCCAAAGGCCTGCATTTCATGAGACTCCCCCCTGCTCAAATTCCCAGCCCTATGCTACCCACTGCCAAACCACACAAACATATCAGGCTGACAATCTAGCTGCATGATTCTCCCTTTCAATGTGAGTAGTCTTCGGCTCAGCTAAGCCCATGCTGCAAGGGAAATGAGTCCACACCTTTCTGGAAGAGCTGCAGTTCAATGTCAGAGCCAACCTAGGAATGACACTAGACAACAGCTGGTGGTGGGATGCTAAGAAGTGCCTCTCCATCACCACACATGATCGTGTTTGGTGCCATGTCTAGGTTGGCTCTAACATTGAGCTACAGTTCCTCCAGAAAGGAGGCAAGACTGTATAGTGGGAGGTAGTTAGTGTTAGAATTCCTGCTCCATGATTGCAGTCATGGGATTTGTCTTTCACATGACGTGGTATGTTTTGACTCCACAGAGTGGGAAGTGACAGAAACAGGATGTTTGTGTTACTGTGTTCTGTGAAGTGGGACAATTGTCCTTTGTTCTTTTTCTCTTTGCTGTCTGATGCTAGAGAGAGAGGGAGCCATGTTGCAGTGCTCCGTGTGTGTTTATATGTAAATAAAGTAGATTAGCCAAAATGCTGAGTTGCTGAGGTCTGTCACGCAAGGTGAACAAACTCTGCAGATCCCTAAGTGTGCTGGTGCCAGTTGGCATTGGTCGCTGTGATGTTCGGGCTGAAGAAAGCTTATGAAGCTCCCGAATGCTCGACCAGGAGGGAGGGAACATGCCAGTTGGGCATGTGTCTCTGCCAGGGTCCTACTCAAGTGTAGGCTGAACTCCTGACAATTAGGTCTTAAGTCATTCAGGGCTTATAAGTTATATGCCTCCAGCAAGCTGCCCCACTTCATTGCCCAAAAGCCAAATTTTGCAATAGCTGAAGCTTTCCCATCATTAATAGGAGCAACCTCATGTAGAATGCATTACAGAAATCCAAGAACATATCATAAGAACATAAGAAAAGCCTGCTGGATCAGGTGAGTGGCCCATCTAGTCCAGCACCCTGTTTTCACGGTGGCCAGCCAGATGCCTGCGGGAAACCTGGATGAAGGACCTGAACACTCTTCCTACCTGCCATTTCCAGCAACTGGTATTCAGAAGCATGCTGCCTCTAACCCTGGAGGCAAAGTATATCATGGCTAGTAGCCACTGAATGCCCTGCCCACTATGGACTTGTCTAATCTTCTTCCCAAACCATCCAAGTTGGTGGCCAGCACTTCCTCTTGTGGAAGCGAATTCCTTAGTTTCTTTTTTTTTATAGAATATTTATTAAAGTTTTCAAAAATAATACAATGTAAAAATAATACAATGTAAAATAAAAAGGAAAAAGTAACAAAAATACAAAAATAAAAACAATTAAAAACACATAGAATTTCCATTACTTATTTTCTTTTAACTTATTTTCCAGACCTCCTCATACCTCCCTTTTTTGTATTCCAATTCAGATTGTTAGTTCAGCAAATCCTCACCATTAGTTTTTACTTTTTTTTTTTTCATATTCTCTTAAGCATTAAGGCTGGAAACCACTTAATTTCTGTCCAACATCATTCTAACATTCATTAATTTTACAGTATTTCTGTAAATAGTCTTTAAATTACTTCCAATCTTATTCCGCCGACTCTTTTCCCTGGTCTCGGATTCTGCCAGTCATTTCTGCCAGTCCCATATAGTCCATCACCTTCATCTGCCATTCTTCCAGAGTGGGTAGATCTTGTGTCTTCCAATATTTTGCAATAAGTATTCTTGATGCTGTTGTGGCATACATAAAAAAAGTTCTGTCCTTCTTTGGCACCAATTGGCCGACCATGCCCAGGAGAAAGGCCTCTGGTTTCTTCGGGAAGGTATATTTAAATACCTTTTTCATTTCATTATAGATCATTTCCCAGAAAGCCTTGATCCTTGGGCACGTCCGCCAAAGGTGAAAGAATGTTCCTTCAATCTCTTTACATTTCCAATATTTGTTATCGGGCAAATGATAAATTTTTGGAAGCTTGACTGGGGTCATGTACCACCTGTATATCATTTTCATAATATTTTCTCTTAGGGCATTACATGCCGTAAATTTCATACCTGTGGTCCACAACTATTCCCAGTCAGCAAACATAATATTATGTCCAACATCTTGTGCCCATTTAATCATAACAGACTTCACCGTTTCATCCTGAGTGTTCCATTTCAACAGCAAGTTATACATCTTTGACAAAATCTTAGTTTTGGGTTCTAACAATTCTGTTTCTAATTTTGATTTTTCCACCTGGAAGCCAATTTTCTTGTCCAATTTGTATGCCTCCATTATCTGATAGTAATGAAGCCAATCTCGCACTTTGTTTTTTAGTTTCTCAAAACTCTGCAATTTCAGTTTATCTCCCTCTTGTTCCAAAATTTCTGTGAATTCCATAGTTTCAACGATGCATGTGTAAAACAAACACTTTCTTTGGTACGTATTGGATTTTCTGACATTCAGCTTCGTTGGATACCTCCAACCTTTAGTGTTATGAGAGAGCTCCAGCAAGAATTACTGTGACCATCCTATCCAGGAAAAACCACCACTAGTGGACCCTCTAAGGCAGGGGTCAGCAAACTTTTTCAGCAGGAGGCCAGTCCACTGTCCCTCAGATCTTGTGGGGGGCCGGACTATATTTTTTGGGGGGAAATGAACAAATTCCCATGCCCCACAAATAACTCAGAGATGCATTTTAAATAAAAGCACACATTCTACTCATGTAACCCAGAGATGCATTTTAAATAAAAGGACACATTCTACTCATGTAAAAACACACTGATTCCTGGACCATCTGTGGGCCAGATTTAGAAGGTGATTGGGCCAGATCTGGCCCCCGGGCCTTAGTTTGCCAACCCATGTCCTAAGGTACCCTGCGCCACTAAAGATTTAAGTGATTTGCTTGCATCCTGTTCCTTAACTGCAAACTTCTAGGAAATTCAAATTACTTGTGAGAACAACTCAATAATCATGTATGTCATGTAAGATTTATGGGAAACCTGACACAACCAGGTTTCTTCCATAGTTTTCTTAGTCTTAACCAGAAGGAGCTTTAAAAGAGATAAATATGTATCCACTGTCCTCCCTAACTCAAGCAGTAATGTGCTGCTACTGATTAGAACAACAGCATTTCTGTATACAATCAGTTTCCCAGAAATAAATCTCACAACCGCCTTATAAAATTTAGTCTCACATTTATTTAAATGAAAAAGGAAGTGGGCATAAGCTTCTCCCGCTTTTTAAGTAGCAAATACTTTGATTGCCCAATTTTACACCATCAGTATTCCACTTTCTTCTTTATCTTGAAAAGAAAGAAAACAGGCTCATTTATAAAGCTAGTATTTCTTTCCTCTCAAGAAAGTACTTCTAATTTAAAAATGGGAGGGTTGTTATTAACTCAACTGTCTGTTCTAGTAAAAATAGTATTTTAAACATAGTAACTCTTTGGAAACTAATCATATGTACCTCTTTCCCCTCCAGCCACTTCAAACAAAAATACTATTAATTTTCAGGAAGGGAGGAAAGAATAACCTCAGCACTTTCTCTTTGTATTTATGAATTTTGTCAGCAAAGCTTTCACCAAGTGGGATTCAGCTAAAGCGAGTAGAAATACTTTCAACTGTAGACTGGGCAGCCAGACAGGTAAGGAAAAGAAAGGCTAAAATGTTTGTGGGATTCTACATGCAGCTGTGCAAGGTGCAATTAAGGATGTTCACCTACACAACCCAGAAAATTCTGACAGGAAATGAGAAGGGATACAGCTCTGCCTGTACAAGTGTGTCTGCCCAACAACACACCCAAGAGAACATCATCAGCTCACACCAACATGTAAAGGCCTCTCTGTACAAGTGTGGATTGGGTGTTCTTTTACTTCTTGGTTAGCACAGTTGCAAAAAAAGTCATCCTCATATAGGGAGCACCCTAATCCACAAAACAGAGATGATAGAGGGATAGGGACTTCTAGGGGGTCACTTTGTGCAGTGAAGATCACTGCCATGATGTCGTCGCATAGACACATGGAAAGATGAGGAACAGGCTGCAAGTTCAGAGCTCAGAATAAAATAAAATGAAAATGAAACCACCCAGAATGAAAAACAATATAAACTAAATCACATGCTGGATGGAAAACAAATTGTCTAGAGCAGCATTTAAACGTCTACAGCCTCCACGACAGCCTCTTACGAAAGGATTGTCTGACGCCACAAAATTCTCTCAAATGAATTGTGAAATTGTGCTTTCCCGCACCACAGTCTGACATAATATTTGAAAATGAATGTAATGGGAGCTGTTGTTTACACAATCCCTCCATCCATGTCCCTCTTCCCACCCACCCACCCTAAAAACCTTACATTAGAAGCATAGAAGAGGAGACATGACTCTCCTATCCTATGGCTTCAGTAGAAAAGCTAAAGCTACAAGGAACACGGCAGTTTCAGAAAGGAAAGCAGATCTTCATGATACAGTGTCCTTAGGCTGCTCAGTTCACAGCTACAGGATTCCCTCCTTGTGGAAGGACACATACACATGCAAGTATTCTTTTTTTTTTTTATAAATATTTATTGAAGATTTTTTTTTAATTGCCATACAAATAAAAAACAGAATAACATATATCATAACATATTTTCTTAACTTCTTTGGACTCCCTCACATCTCCCGCTCCTGCGTTCCTAATTTATAAATATCCAACCAGCAATTTATCCCCTTATTTCCATTCTTATTGTTTATTTTTCCAATGTTATATCTCTAATTTTAGATATCATTTATTCAAATCTGAAAAATTTAAATTTAGCCTAATAATTATCCAAAATTTGTCTTTTCTTAAATTTAACTTATCTTCATATTTCACCTCAACTAGCTTAATGGTGCCAAATTATTTATGATCTAGCATCCTTCTTAACATTCATACAATTTGCAATGTTTCTGTAGGTAGGTCTTGAATTTCTTCCAGTATTCTTCTACCGTCTCCTCTCCCAGGTCTCGGATTCTGCCTGTCATCTCAGCCAGTTCCATGTAGTCTATCAGTTGCATCTGCCATTCTTCCAGTGTGGGTAAATCTTGAGTTTTCCAATGCTTAGCAACGAGTATCCTTGCTGCTGTTGTTGCATACATAAAAAATGTTCGGTCCATCTTTAACACCCTCTGGTCGACAATACCCAGAAGGAAGGCCTCTGGTTTCTTAGGGAAGGTATACTTAAATACCTTTTTCAGCTCATTATATATCATTTCCCAGAAAACCTTCACTCTAGGGCAGGTCCACCAGAGGTGAAAGAAAGTTCCTTCGTTTTCTTTACATTTCCAACACTTATTATCAGACAAATGGTATATTTTTGCAAGTTTGACTGGGGTCATGTACCATCTATATATCATTTTCATAACATTTTCTTTCAAAGCATTACATGCAAGTATTCTACAAGGCATTTCAGTGGTTCAGACAAAGGACATTCTGCTTCAAGAATTACACTGCAGAAGAATACAATGGGTTTCATTCAAAGCTGCTGTTACATGCACAACAGGCTTCTGCTTGCAGAACAGAATTTCCTCTTCCTCTGACCTGCAGAATCTGGCTGTACACCCTCAGCAACCCTCTCTCCATGGGGTACAGGGGCCCCTTTGGAAGAGATCAGGGAGGAAAGTATGGGGAGAGAAGGAGAAATCCCTTTCTGCTCCTGCAGCCTTGCGTAGAACCCAGCACACAGTTTTCCATGTTCCTGGCACCGTTTTCTATCTTTGGTTTGCAACACACAAGGTTACATATTGCAATTGCATATTTCAACTTGGTAAAATGATGGTTTTAACAAATAAGAAGCATGTTTTTGACTAAGAAGTGCGTCATTACATGTTAACTAAAGGGTGCTTTGGTCAAGTCTCTCAACCATTTAAGCAGCTGAAGGAACAACTGTATTTATGTTGTCCTACCATAAATATAACATGCACATGTTCTAAAAGATACATTTTTGTGTCTTTCCAAACAGGGCTTCAGCTTAAGGCACCTTTGGTTGTGCAGACATTAGCATCTCATGAGCTTGACGGAAACTGTCAGCTACGAATCCATCCTGTTGGCCTTTTCCCAGCAGTCTTGTGCTACTTTGGATGTATCTGAAGAAGTGTGCATGCACACGAAAGCTCATACCAAGAACTGACTTAGTTGGTCTTTAAGGTGCTACTGGAAGGAATTTGTTTTGTTTTGACTACTTTGGATGGTGATTGACAAACTAGCCCCACACTAATTCACAGTCTGCTCACCAAGTTATGGATTCAATGTTGTAAAATTTGGTCAAATGTCATTTGATTCTGAGATTTCATAATACCTTTTGAATCTAAACTTATGGTACTATGTGGCATAGCTGTCAACTTTACCCTTTTCTTGCGAGGAATCCTATTCAGAATAAGGGAATTTCCCTTAAAAAAAGGGAAACATTGACAGCTATGCTATGCGGTGGTCCAATGACTTCTAAACTCTTTTCTTCTTTGTATTCATAGAATCATAGAGTTGAAAGAGGCTCTTAGAGTCATCTAATCAAACCCCCTGAAATGCAGGAATCTTCAACATCCTTAGAGGTAAAAGCCTGAGCGGCTATGAAGCACAGCTCCTGATGCACATTTTCCAAACAGAGTAAGGAGTGCTCTTTACATAGCAGGAAATGTGAGATGGAGCCAGAAACTGAAGCGAGGGACAGGGCAGGAGTATGAAGAGCAGGTCCCAAAAGATGCTGCTTTTTGAACACGCAAGGGCACAAGGCCAGCATTCCAGAAAGTTCCAGCCTTTCAATGGCACATGGCTGATTCTATCTGTGCCTGAAGAAAGATCCATGATGTGACCACCTACAGTCCTAGGTAGCAGCATACTGGGCTTGGGCTAAGTTTCTGTCTTAGCCCATGAGGCTTACGCCCTGCAGGCCCTGATTCTCAGGTGACTTCCAGAAGGAAAAAAAGGAAAAAAGAGGGGGGCAGGAAGCAAGCTTTGGTACAACTGGAAAGCAACTATCTGAAATAATCTAAAGACATAAAAGCAGACCAGTTTTCTTTTGACAGATGCAGAGCGGTGTTATCATTTTGACAGAGTGAGTAAGGATTTGCTGGCAATAAAAGAGGCAATGCAATTCTGACTTCAGTGGCTAGCATGGTATGGATGTTTTTAGGACTACAGATAAAAGTGACATTCCCAAGGTCAGACGGAACAGCTAGATGCCTGGAGCAATTTTGTGTGACCGGACAGCCTTTTATCAGAATCATGAAAATCCCAGCCTGGTCAGCTTTGTGAAGTAGATTGGCAGTATTAGGGGAACAATTTACCTCTCATCCCCACCTGCGGCTTGCTAATCTTACTCTTTACTTTCTCCTGGTTTCTTTTGTGTAATGCTGAGTTTAAGAATGTGAGCTTCTGACCCACAAAGCTCCTGGGTTCAAATCTCAGTTCAGCTACAAGCATACTTAAACAAGTCACTCTTTCTCATCAGACCCAGGCGACCTTCTGCAATATGAGGCTAACAACACAGGCTGATGTTGCCAGAAAAGGCTTACAGAGATAACGAAGTGCTTTGAGCACTTAGGGAAAAGTGCAAAAGCCAATTGCCATAAGCTACGCTGAAGTTATGGCAAGGCAGGGTAAATCAAACTATAGAACTTGCTCCCCAAGGAGGCAGTGATGACCACCAACTCGAATGGCTTTCAGTTGGTTAGACTGTGGCGCTGATAACACCAAGGTTGCAGGTTTGATCCCCATATGGGATAACTGCATATTCCTGCGTTGCCGAGGGTTGGACTACATGATCCTCAAGGTCCCTTCCATCTATACAATTCTGTGATTTTATTGCAGTGAGAGAAATTCATGGAGGAGTGGGCTATCAATGGTTACCAATGAGAGCCAGTGTGGTGTAGTGGTTAAGAGCAGTAGACTTGTAATCTGGTGAACCGGGTTCTCATCTCCGCTCCTCCACATGCAGCTGCTGGGTGACCTTGGGCTAGTCACACTTCTCTGAAGTCTCTCAGCCTCACAGAGTGTTTGTTGTGGGGGAGGAAGGGAAAGGAGAATGTTAGCTGCTTTGAGACTCCTTCGGGTAGTGTTAAAGCGGGATATCAAATCCAAACTCTTCAAACTCTTCTACTAGCCATGATGGCTACTAGCCAATGCTTCTGAATAACAGTTGCTGGAAACCACAAGATGGGAGTTTGTTCTTGTGCTCATATTCTGCTCACTAGTTTTGCACAGGCATCTGGTTGGCCACTGTGCGAACAGGATGCTGGACAATATGAGCCACTGGCCTGATCCAGCAGGCTATTTTTATGTTCTCTTTTAAGTTTAAATACATATAAACATTAACTATTGCCACTGTATATTGCAAGAAGTGCAATAAAAGGAAACCCATTGACATGTAGCCTAATCTCTTCAGGTAAGGCAGGAGCAAACAATATTTCTTTCTCACAGATGCCTACTTTATTCAAGAAAGATACCTGCAAAACAACAAGCTGAATCAAAGCAAACCATGTGAGGGAAAATCCGCAAACACACTTGAACGGGATTTCCATACCAGCCCTGGGAAAATTGCTTCTTTACTGCAAATGCATTAGCCTTTCAATCTTATGCATGAAACAAAACTTATCAACTAAGCTTTCTAAAACTTTCTTGGCCAATGCCATCTAAAAGAGCATGCTTCATTCTTTTCGGAAAAAGGATCCACATCCAATCAATTCTGCAACGTATATGTTAAGGTCTCCTTTTCTTTCTCACTGTTTGTGTCCTTTTGGCTTTCTCTTTCTCTTATTCCCCCCCCCCCCATTGCTACCCTCTTAAAATAAACTTTTTAAAAATTTCTTGTTATTATCAAAGGTCCTCTTAGATTGGGGTCTGGCTCAGTTGT
This sequence comes from Podarcis erhardii, assembly GCF_964252035.2. Taxonomy (NCBI): domain Eukaryota; kingdom Metazoa; phylum Chordata; class Lepidosauria; order Squamata; family Lacertidae; genus Podarcis; species Podarcis erhardii. The sequence goes on along the minus strand of NC_138508.1, from coordinate 22,387,943 downwards.
AAACAACTTGGAGATGGTAGTTAAGAGATATATAAACTGTTAAATTAAATTAAATTAAATTATGAATTACTTCCTACGAAGCATCTCAATGCATTTTCACAATACAATTAAAAATGTATAAGAAACATTTAAATATGCAGACACAATTAAAACAACTGCATATATAAAACCACTTCAAATAAATTCATATACATTAAAAATTATTATAATACCATTCTCCTAACCTAAAAAACCACAGGCTTAGATCTTGAGTTTCTTTCTGTTCACAGAAAGGCTCCTTCCGTTTATGGAAATATTTGTGATCCAGCAGTTAATCATGCTGATGGAAAGTGTGGCACACTTTTACCAAGTCCCTCCGCCTGAAGCCCATCCACACTTTAACTAACAATTTTTCAGGCTAAAGGCATCTGAAGGAGGAAGGGAGAAATTACAGAAAGGTTCCTCCGCACTTTCACTGGCAGGAGAATCTTGTAAGTGTAGCTTTGCTCACAATATGTTCCCACCAGTGGAAATTAACTCAGGATCCAGCCTACTGCAAATTAAATTCAGAGATGACATTTAAGAGTTCAATAAATTAATAATGCAACACTGACTGCTAGACCAAATCCTCTGGAACATACAAGCAAGTCATGATAGGTGATGAGCATTCTCCATTTTAGGTCAGCATATGACCAAAAATGATGGTTGATATTGCCTCTGACTATACGAAGATTTCATTTAATTACCATGGTTAGTTATGATATGGCTAGAGTAGGATGATGTCCTCTACCAATCTGTCCAATTGTTTAAAAAACCACCCGACCAGCAGCCATCTAACAATCTCTTCTATTTTATTTGCCCTTAGCCTGTTTGCTTGGCACTAAAGTCACTTTGCTTTGTTTTGAAAACAAAAAGAGAAACACAGTACATAGGGGGGCTATAAAATATTACTAATTTTATTATTTCTTATCATAGTATAATATTTACCAGACTATCATGATTATCAAAGGGAAGGGGTTGTATCCAACTCATACCCAAAGTAAATGCACTGAAATCAAATGACTAACTTAAGTACATTCATTGCAATGGGTCGAACTCTGAATATTAAGTAGTTGGAGACAACCCCTTATACCAAGTCAAGATTATTAGTCAGTCTAGCTCAGTACTATCTACAATGACTGGCTGCAGTTCTTCAGGGCTTCAGAGTCTTTCCCAGCCTTACCTAGAGTTGTCTGGAATTGAACTTGCAACCTTCTATGTGCAAAGCACAATGACAAACCTAGACAGCATCTTACAAAGTAGAGACATCACCTTGCCAACAAAGGTCCGTATAGTAAAAGCTATGGTTTTCCCAGTAGTGATGTATGGAAGTGAGAGCTGGACCATAAAGAAGGCTGATCGCCGAAGAATTGATGCTTTTGAATTATGGTGCTGGAGGAGACTCTTGAGAGTCCCATGGACTGCAAGAAGATCAAACCTATCCATTCTGAAGGAAATCAGCCCTGAGTGCTCACTGGAAGGACAGATCCTGAAGCTGAGGCTCCAATACTTTGGCCACCTCATGAGAAGAGAAGACTCCCTGGAAAAGACCCTGATGCTGGGAAAGATGGAGGGCACAAGGAGAAGGGGACGACAGAGGACGAGATGGTTGGACAGTGTTACCAACATGAGTTTGACCAAACTGTGGGAGGCAGTGGAAGACAGGAGTGCCTGGCGTGCTCTGGTCCATGGGGTCACGAAGAGTCGGACACGACTAAACGACAAAACAACAACAACATGTGCAGAGCAAAAACATTACCAGTGAGCTACAGCCTTTCCTTTAGCATTTAGTTTCCTTTTACACCATTTTACTGCTTTTTATTTCCCCATCCTTTTGTAAAACCCCGCCTCCTTCATTAGACCAGCTTTTTTTGCTTTTTGCCACTAGCTTTAACTATGATCCAGCTTGCCTGTAGATTCAGTTGCTGCAGCAGGCCATTTCAATTGCATTGTTCTGGCATTTTATACCTTGTGTATTTTCCCAAGGCAATGATACAATCACAGCAAAGGAAATCTTAAGACCTGTAGACTCCACTTACTGTAGACTCATCATATCAAACAGATATCGTGGGAATTGCTGCATGAGAGAGGTGAGAAGTCCAAGGTTTATGAATGCCTGTGTTGTGCTTCTTTCTTTTCCTCAAGTTTTCAAAATTTCCCGATCGCTTTCAAGTTAATACAGTACCATCTCCTACCACTGTGTACTGTTTCCTTTCCACTAGTAGTCATAGAATCATAGAGTTGGAAGGGACCCCAAGGATAATCCAGTCCAACCCCTTGCAGCTGTCCCATGTGGGCTAATGACCTTGGTGTCATTAGCATTATGCTCTAACCGACTTGCCAATCAGAAGGTCAGTGGTTCGAACTCCCGTGATGGTATGAGCTCCGTTGCTCGGTCCCAGCTCCTGCCAACCTAGCAGTTCAAAAGCACGTCAAAGTGCAAGTAGATAAATAGATACTGCTCCAGCGGGAAGGTAAACGGCGTTTCTGTGCACTGCTCTGGTTCGCCAGAAGCGGCTTAGTCATGCTGGCCACATGACCTGGAAGCTGTACGCCGGCTCCCTCGGCCAATAAAGCGAGATGAGCACCGCAACCCCAGAGTCGGCCACAACTAGACCTAATGGTAAGGGGTTACCCAACCAACTGAGCTATCCAGTGCTCAGTTGTTTGATCTTAAGGCTGTCTAAAACAACAAATGCAAGCTGATCCAACATTAGGCCAAGTAGATGTTCCATTGGGAAGTTTACATCTAATCATACGTCTAACATTTTCATTCATCCTATCTTGCAGATGGAGATGAAGCAAGGTTTAGACGAGAGTTTCTTTTCAGGAGGCCAGTGTCGTTTAGTGGTTAGGTGTTGGATTATTACCTGAGAGACCAGCGTTCAACTCACCACCCAGCCATGAACCTCATTAGATGACCCTGGGCCAGTTGTGGAGTCTCGTATTATCCTACCACATGGGGTTGTTGTGAGGATAAAATGGATTGGGAGACAAACGTGTGTGACACCAGTAAATTTATAGTACACAGTACTCCCAAATCTGCTATCTACTTGACCACATTTGGTTCTCAAATATGAACATTTGGACAAAAGGCACCAGGCATTTCCTATAAAAGGAAGGAAGAATGAATGGGGTAAGAAATTACTTCTGATGTCTCTAATTATAAAATCCATTACTCCAAGATGTCACATAGTCATGGAAAGAAGGATAGTGTCATTAACTGCAGATGCTGGGACAGTGTCACGTAGAGAACCTGGCACACCAAAGAAGTAAATAGAGAGGGATTTCTGCACTGCCGTGACCTCTCTCAAATATTACCAATTTGAAAAGGGCTGCCCTCTGCTGCGAGATGCTACTCATTCATTTAGAAGCGACAGCTTCCTTTGAGCACTTAGGCAGGAGCATTAAAGGTATTCCTTAGATGTTCATGAGAGGCAATATGGATGAATACTGAAAGTTCAGAAAACAGTGAGTTCTGAAAGTTTCAGCCGATTTTTTCATGAGGGTGAGCGAACTCTCTACCCTAAATTGGAGGAGAGAAATTGGAGGACATTTCAGACAGATTGCAGGATGGGAGGAAGGCGGTGCCATTTACCATAAAGCTGCCAGGATGTCTTACGTTGTTCCTGGTACCTTCCTCCCCCCCCCCTCTTTTTCCTCTTGTAAACCTCAGAAATGGTGCTTTGCAGCTTCCCCAGCCAGAGTCATTCCTGCAAGGAAGACATAAGACAGTTCCAAGGCTTATCTAGTCCGATGTTCTGCTTCCCACAGTGGTCAACTTGAACAGTGGCGTAGGGTGGGTTGTCAGCACCCAGGGCAATGCAAGTAATTTGTGCCCCCTAACCCGTGGATTTTAGCACTCGAGTCTCTTCCACTAGGTTAGTGTGAGCACGCCCCCCCCAGATGTTGCGCCCGGTGCGGCCGGACCCCCGTGCACCCCCCACGCTACGCCACTGAACTTGAATGCCTATTGGAAGCCCACAAGCAAGAAATGAGGGCACCAGATTTCTCCATGGTCACTAGTGACTTGTAACCTGCTTTCTTCCAGCAAACCCATGAATAAACCCATAGCTCTAGGGGGAAACAGTGGTTAAAGAGAACTGTAATTTCTGCATTATTTTTCTTTCACCATCAATCCTGAGAATGCAAAGAAATAAAAAAACCCGGGGTGGGTTGATTAAATAAGCAAGAGATTTAACATCCTGGATGTAAATAATGTAGGAGTATGTCATTTGTAATAACGCTCAGAGATGCTTTAAATTATTTTTGCCGTAAAGACTGCTTTTTCAAATAAAAATATATATATATCGTAAATTCTGCCTCAGGCATTGCGTAAGGCTAGTAGATTTTTTTGTGGCAGCATTTGCAGTGGGTGGAGGGGGAAAGGATCAGAATTAGTTAGCACAGCTCACAGCTGCAATCGGGAGAGCAAAATTTCACAGAGGCTGCTAGCTCAGATTCAGAGCTGCAATTGCAGCTGTGCTTTTACTACTGCTCCGCTGGGCCTAATGCTAATACTATTTAAATGGCCTGTTAGTTACAGCCATGGCCTCAAGCTACCTCTTATTTCAAACCCTGTTTAATGCTCATGTTTCCTTTAAAATGTTTTATGATCTTAATTTACATATATTAATTTCTAATTCTCAAACAGCCTCCTTGTTAATAGTGGAGCATGCACAGGCACACAAAATGCACACAGAGGCACCCACAATGCATCAGGGCTGAGGCCAAAGAGCTGGTAATTTACATCCCAAACCAAATCAATCAGGCAAAATGGGTAAGTGCAGCCACACTGCTTTGCGTGCAGATTCTCTCTGCAGCATCACACTGGCTGCCCTTAGAATAATGGATTAGTGCTGTTTGTAGGCACACACAGGAAAAACACAAAGCCTCTGCAGTTCTAAGCAGATCTTTCCCATTTTGTTAACCAAGCGATCAAAAAGGCAGCCGTATGACTCGGGCTTAGCCATGCTTACTCCAGAGTAAGCCCCAATGAGCTTAATTGGATGCACCTCCACTTAAGCACATGTAGAATTGTAGCCCTGCATAGGAAAGGAGAGTAGGACTCGTGAACCTGCAAAAAAGGGGCATTTAAATAGGCACAGTTTTTCTGTTATTGGCAAATTATATCACTTTTTAAAAAAGTTATGTACTCAATACAAACAACAGCAGAATAAATGCCCCATTAATCAACGTTCTCAACTCTCAAGTTTTCTAAGCAGCTAACCCTACACAGCAAGCTAATTCTGCCTAACTCACCTCTTCCATACTCTACTAATTACAGGCCTAGTATTATAGCTATAAGAGCAAATCAAAACATTTATAGATTTTAGTGGGTTTTCTAATTGGTACTTGTTATACAAGGGAAGGATCTTCGGCTAGTTCCTGGTGGCAGTGTGATTGTGTTTCTTGCAGTGATGTCAGTATTTATTTATTTTATTAAACAAAGGTAAGGTTGCAGAAGTGCTGAATTCCTTTGGTCACTCCATCTTTCTTTTTTCTTTGATCTAGCTATCTCTTTCTTTCCTGAGCCCTTTTACTGAAGCAACACAGCTATTAGCTACAATGAGAAAACAGGGTGAAAATTGGAAAAATCTACATATACATGGCCTGTTTACCAATCCTGATGCTGAAATTCCTCATGGAGGTTTTCTTTTCAAGTAAGACTTTACTGCTAAGGGAAAGATATGAAATTAACAATTACCGTTGTCACCTCTTTACTCCAGAACAACAACAAAAAGTTTAAATATGTTTTGAATGCCTGAGAACACACACACACACACACACACGTGCCTTCGTTAATTAATTTAAAAGCATCCAACTTTAAAATTGCCGGTTGGCGAACACTGGTGCTGAACAGGGAACAAAAATGTCCAGGTGGTAAAAGCAAACACTATCAGGCCCACTTCAAACCTGGCTAAAAGAAAACCCTCTCTGGCAATTAAATGATGCAGATCATAATTACAAATTAACTCCTTTCAGTCAACTCTTGCCAGCGATCAGCATGTCCTATATACTGTAATCTGCCCCCCCTCCAAGCCAGCCATGTTTAAACATCAGAAATGCTTTGTAACCAAAAAATAAAATAAAATAAATATTAACCTGATAAATTGGGCAGCTACTGAATATGGCATATTCCCCCTCCCACTTCAAGGTGGTGCTATGCAGAGCTATATTAGCTGTCCTTAGCATAATTAATGTGCTTTGCCAGGAATGTGGATGTAGCTTAACTATAACACCACACATCTTTCCGCCACTGGACTGGAAGTGAACAGAAGGTGAGGGTTTGCCCATTCATTCACCTATACGAAGCTGCCTTATGCGGTGTCCATGTAGCTCAGTATTGTCTACTCTAGGGGTGGGGAACCAGCTGTTGCTAAGCTACAGCTCCCATCATTTCTGCCCAGCCTTTCTGGAGCTGAAGGGAGTTGGGATCCAGTAACATCTAAAGGGCTACAAACCTTGGTCTATGCTGACATACATGGACTCTTCAATGTTCTTCCAAGCCCTGTTATCAAATCTCCTTCTGAACTAGAGACACTTGTGATTTAATCTCAGACATTATGCTTGCAAACCATGTGATCTTCCACTGAGCTATGACCTCTTCTTCATCATCCACCTATTTAAAAATACAAGATTGCTAGACATACATCCTGTACTTCCTCTAGTCTGAAAAATAGGGAACTACCTCTTAAGCTTCAAGATCACTACTGAACATAGAGTTTATTCTACGATAGGTAAACAGCAAAGAATTCAAAAGCTGACAGCATTTTTTCATGTATCTATTGGGTTTCTATCCCACCTTCTTCCAAGGTGTACAGAGTTCTCGCATTTTATTCTCAAAAGAACCCTGTGATACCTCTAGATCATGTGTGTGAGAGGGAGAGACTCAGACAAGACCACCTAGTTAGCTTCATTGCTAATTATGGCTATAATTAGCCAGGTCTCCCCAATCCTAAATTCAACTGCAAAATACTAGTTATCATATCTTGATGCTTTAACTGGGCCTGGATACTACATAATACATACTGATTAAGAGATCTTGTCATAAACATCTTGGCTTGGAAATAAGGGCTACTTACTTTCTCTTGCTATAAATTTAGTCAGAAGAGTTTCATATTCTATTCCTGTAATCCACAATTAGTCACCTAGAAGTAATGCGACTTCCAGTTAGCAGTCTTTCTTCACTGGTTTGGACTGCTATCCTGCAATGTCTCTCATTCTGGAATTTTATTTCCTTTTTGGGTACAGGGCTCCAAAAGTGGTACAGTGGTAGAAATTCAGTATGTGGAGCTTTTCTCATCACTGTGCCCCTACGCCAAGAAAGCTACAACCTGTTTTTCCACAGATCATCCAACTCTACTGAAAGCTACCTTGTTTCTTTTTGTTTTACAGCTTCCTCATCATTGCATGATGTTATTTTTAATCCTCACAAAGATTCCAGAAACATTAGGATGAGTGTACTTGTATCCAGGGAATTACACACAAATCTACCTCAAACAGTCTAATCTTTAACTGTGTCTCAGCAGTTCTCCATGAATAATACTAATACTTCTGGGAGGAAGGACATCTGAATGTGAAACATGTGAGGGGCAGTAGAGTGTCATCAAGAAGAACCAGGGACAAGAAAAGACATGGCGAAACCAAAAACTAACCGACACACCTTGCAGAGCTGAAGCAGAGCTGCAAACAACCCCTGACTGAAAAAGTCGCAGGCAGTAAACATCAGGAAACCATGTACCAGAGGTTAAGATACCACAATACATGCAGGAGCGATCCATTTGCATCTTAAGAGTGAAAAATATTGTATAAAAAGAGCCTTTGCCATTTCAACCAGCAGCCAGCTGAGTGACCCATAAAACAGCGAGTGTGGGGTCTGTCCTAGGGCAGTTTTCCATAACCTGGTTTCCTCCAGATGTTTTGGATTACAACATCCTCCAGGTGTTTTTGAGTACACAACCAGTCCCAGCCAATGGTCATGGATGATGGGAATGGTAGTCCAAAACATATGAAGGACACCAGGTTGAGGAAGGCTGGTTTAGAACATAGGAGAGCCATGCTTAAAGCCCCACTCAGCCATGAAGTGATCACTGGGTGATCTGGGTATTCAGAGGTATACTATTTCTATACACACAGGTTTCAGGTAGCCAGCATGGCTAATAACTGTTCCAAGGCTGTACCATGGACTCATGCGTGCAGCCAGCAATCATGTATGTTCATATACACACTTCTGAGAGGTTTAGGATCTTTTGTTGGAGTTATGACGTGCACAATGGAAGTGTGTTAGATCTCCACCCACCGAATGGTAAGGTGATTTGAAGGCAGGCAGCAGACAGGGATGCCTAGGTCCAGATAATGGCTCACCATCACAAGACTTTCACCGTTTTGCTAAGGAAACAGGATAGCCAGTTTTAACTATTTTGCACTATTCTGGAAGGAATTGTGGAAATTGTAGAAATCACTTAGTTCACAGAACAGCACTCTGTAGGATTCAGCACACTTCTGTTTCACTTTAAGTTCAAGTCTGCTTCTCCACCCTTCTTGTCTAGTTTATGCCCACGTTGCTGTAAGACTTTCAGAATAGTTAGGGAATCTTTTACTCTTTAATCAAGATGTCTCTGTATTGTAGAATTTGCTACCTGCTTAAATTGTAACTTTGCTGTCTGAAGCAGCATGCATGGATCGACAGATTGATAGTTATTCTGCCACTTCTATTTCATATAATAAACCAAGCTTTCTTTATTCCTTTGTGTGAGAGCTTCTTGTTGGCATAAGGTTAACGGTTAGCACACATCTATAGCAAGTGTGATGCTTTTTTGAAACTACATGCAGCAGTTATGTTGGTGTCAACCCAAAGTCAGCCGTAAACTGACAAAGGGACATCACTATCTAATTCAACTCTCACCCTCTCCCCTTGCTTGGCCTGGTTAAGCACCAGGCCACAGTAAGCAAAAGGAAAAAGCTACCTTGAAGAATTGAAGAACTTAACTATAAAGGAAGCACTTTTTTTTGCTTTGGGAGCACCTATATGTTATTTACCATGTTAGCCAAAAATGCACAAATGAAGATGGGTGATTTCATTGCATCAGCCAATCTACATTCCACCACATTTTCAAGGCTAGCAGGAAGCAGCTGCAAGTCCCACATAGGGTCACCTGCATCTCTGTGTCCATACTTGGCCTATTGAACTTGATGCCATGTACTGTAAACACAGGATGCGGGTAGCACTGTGGGTTAAACCACAGAGCCTAGGACTTGCCGATCAGAAGGTCGGCGGTTCAAATCCCTGCAACGGGGTGAGCTCCCGTTGCTCGGTCCCTGCTCCTGCCAACCTAGCAGTTCGAAACCATGTCAAAGTGCAAGTAGATAAATACCGCGTTTCTGTGTGCTGCTCTGGTTTGCCAGAAGTGGCTTAGTCATGCTGGCCACATGACCCAGAAGCTGTACGCCGGCTCCCTCGGCCAATAAAGCGAGATGAGCGTCACATGCCCAGAGTCGGCCACGACTGGACTTAATGGTCAGGGATCCCTTTACCTTTACCTTTATTGTAAACACAATGGAGGGCCTAATTGCTTGCTATCCAGAATGGAAGTGCTGAGCAACCATTTTAAAAATGGAATCACTTTGAGTGCAGGCGCAAGTAAAACTGTCTGAATAAACAATTCCGTTCCCATAATAGCTAAGGGGCGAAATTCCAGGCCCTGCTGTATGCAGCTGGTTCCCCTTGGAAGGATGCACTTTATGCAAATCTCAGAGAAGATCCAGATAATTCCTGATGCTTCAGCACCAGTAATTAGCACCATAAGAACAATACACCGTGGGCAAGTGCTGTGTTGCTTGTTTTCTAGACAGAAACAATGGAACAAGGTCAAGGTTTACATTGGTGCTTTCAATCTCTCATCCCTAAGTTTTTATCCAATGGTTAACTTATCTTAGGAAATGGCTCTTGTTCATTGCACATTTCTGTAACAACTGAATGGGAAAACAGCATGGTAATGATATTATTTTATCTTTTTTTTTAATATATAAATATTTATTAAGGTTTTTAAATATAAATGCACACATAATAAACAATCTTACTTCTATTACAACAATTTCATCACTTCTTTGGACTCCCTCACGTCTCCCGCTCCCATTTACATCGTTAAAATTTTTTTCCAAACAAATTATCAACTTGTTTACAATCTCATGTCCACTCATTCAAATATAATCTGGCACTTCTTCCAAAAAATTTTTATATTTTCTTTAGTCTCACTTATCATCAAATTTAAATCTAGTTTAGTGGTGGCTAGTTTTTTATAATCTAGCATCCTTCTTAACATTCAACCAAATTACAATGTTTTTGTAGATACATCTTGAATTTCTCCCAGTCTTCCTCCATCTTCTCTTCTCCCAGATCACGGATTCTGCCGGTCATCTCGGCCAGTTGCATATAGTCCATCAGCTGCATCTGCCACTCTTCCAGTGTGGGTAGATCTTGAGTTTTCCAGTTTTTTGCAATGAGAATCCTTGCTGCCGTTGTTGCATACATAAAAAATGTTCGATCCTTCTTTAACACCTTCTGGCCGACAATACCCAGAAGGAAGGCCTCTGGTTTCTTTGTGAAGGTATACTTAAATACCTTTTCCAGCTCATTATATATCATTTCCCAGAAGACCTTCACCTTAGGGCATGTCCACCAGAGGTGAAAGAATGTTCCTTCATTTTCTCTGCATTTCCAACATTTATTATCAGACGAATGGTATATTTTGGCAAGTTTAACTGGGGTCATGTACCATCTATATATCATTTTCATTACATTTTCCTTCAGAGCATTACATGCGGTGAAGTTCAGCCCAGTGGTCCACAACCTTTCCCAGTCCTCAAACATAATGTTATGCCCAATGTCCTGTGCCCATTTTATCATAGCCGATTTAACCATTTCGTCTTGTGTATTCCATTTTAGCAGCAAGTTATACATTCTAGATAGTACCTTGGTCTTTGGTTCTAACAATTCTGTTTCTAACTTCGATTTCTCCACCTGGAACCCTAACTTTTTGTCATTTTTAAAAACTTCTTTAATCTGAGCATAATGTAACAACTGAATGGGAAAACAGCATGGTAATGATATTATTTTATCTTATCCCAACATCCTAATGTTGTCCCCAGAGACATGCTCCAATATCATGTTCATGTCAGATTTTGACATCATAATGTCATCCACATAGCTTTGTACTGACATTAGTTTTAAAGACTTTGTGACAATATGGGGGACCCAACAAGATGAACAATAAGCTTGAGCTGTCACAAAAAATATACGAGGGATAAAGCAGTAATTGAACCTGACTTGTAGCTAATTTCCTGATCAAATACTGAGTGTATTCATGCTGTCATCTGTGAATCACTTGAACTGATATACTTGCATTTGATCTGATTAACACACTATAACATTAATGACTTCAAAATGTGGTTATTTAGCTCACACAACTATTTCGGTTACAATTTTCAAAAGCATTTAAGTTAATAGAAGTATTAGCATTTGTTTAACTTTGGCAGAGTCCCTATGCTTTTAACAGCTGCTTAACAAACAGAAATTTAGCAGGTGAAGCTTTTTCAAACACAGAGTTGCAGGCATGGGAGAAGCTTCACTAACTAGATTTCTGCTTGTTGTGTGGTAGTTAAAGGTATTGGGGAAATGGTAGGAAAGATACTGTCAGCCCTATTCACTACAAAAATGAGCTAAATAATTAGATATCACCCCTGAACTGCATCAAGATGTGCAAATTTCATGTTGACTGAATGGTACACAGACCTCATTCACAAGTGCTTCCAGTCTTTAGAATGATTTAAAAAAAAAATGCTTGCAAGGCCAAAGCATCATATGTAGGTGGGAGAACAGGGTTTGCAGGCTTTCCCCGTTTCCTGTTCCTCAATATCTTTGTCTTATCAGAAACAAGACTTTCATGATTTCCCTCCATCTCTGGGGTATTGTATATCAGGGGTTTCCCAGAAGGCAAGCACAGAAGTTCTTCTTTGGACAACATGGAAAACAGCAAGCTGTCATGTGGGTCTTGACAGCCTGGGTCCTGTATACCTGAAAGAGCGTCTCCACCCCCATCGTTCAGTCTGGACACTGAGATCCAGTGCCAAGGGCCTTCTGGCAGCTCCCTCACTGCGAGAAGCCAAGTTACAGGGAACCAGGCAGAAGGCCATCTTGGTAGTGGCACCCATCCTGTGGAACGCCCTCCCATCAGATGTCAAGGAAATAACAACTATCTGACTTTAGAAGACATCTGAAGACAGCCCTGTTTAGGAAGTTTTAAATGTTTAATGCTGTATTGTGTTTTTAATATTCGGTTGGGAGCCACCCAGAGTGGCTGGGGAAACCCAGCCAGATGGACAGGGTATAAATAATAATAAATTATTATTATTATTAGAGCTTGGATTTGATATCCCGCTTTATCACTACCCAAAGGAGTCTCAAAGCGGCTAACATTCTCCTTTCCCTTCCTCACCCACAACAAACACTCTGTGAGGTGAGTGGGGCTGAAAGACTTCAAAGAAGTGTGATTAGCCGAAGGTCACCCAGCAGCTGCATGTGGAGGAGCGGAGGTGCGAACCCGGTTCACCAGATTACGAGTCTATCGCTCTTAACCACTACACCACACTGGCTCCACACTAATATTTTTAATAGAAAGTGGTTTCTGAGAGGTTATTCTACTTCTGCCGAGCTTCAGTTAGGTTAGAAATAAGAATTAGCTTTCAGAAGAGCTGTCTTCAAAGAGCATTTGAAAATGACAACAGGTTCAAAATCATGATTATGTATTTATTTATACACCGTGCCTTTTTCCCTGATGGGATTTAAGGTGGCTTACTGATTAAAGAAAATGAACAAGAAAAACAAGCTTGTGGGTTTTATATCAACTTCACTGGCTGCCAGTTTGTTCTGGGCTCAATTTAAAGTGGCACTTGTCACCTTTAAGGTTTTAAATGGTTTCACATTGAAAAACTTAACAACCTCTTCCTTGTCCTGTATACTGCTGCCCAGGTATGTAAGATTTCTGGAAATATTTGAAGTTGTAAGAAGAGAAAATTTCCCCCTTAATTTGCTTCCTCACAAAAACCCCACCCGCACCCCAGAAATAACATTTTGAGAGAAACTAAAATATGTATGGTACTTACTGTTTAAAAAAAGAAATCAATCCAACAGATTGTTTTACTACCTTAACTACATAACATGCATCATTTATAGCTTAGTTAAAACAGAGAATTTTACCGTTTGGTATATTTATAAAACTTAAAACCACTAACATCTTGTTTTATACAAGGAAAATCATGAATAGAGGTGCTTCTCAGTTTATGCTGGGGTTAGGTTCTGGGGGTGGCACATAAAGCCAAAATTGTCTATAGTCAAAACACATTAGGTTCAATGGTGGGTGGGATTGCCAAAGTATTTTTTCCTGGACATTCACCCCCTTTCTCCCTTTTTAATTTTTATTAATTGCCAAGTGTGTAAAGCTGAATGTGTGTAAGTTAAATGTGCGTAAGTTGCGTGCTACCTGTATATACAACTGTAGGCAACTTCCTTTTGTAAGCCTTGGTTAGAGATTGGTTTTCCTCGAGGTTTTGGTACTTATAGCGGATCGCTTGCAGTTTCGGCCCCCTTTCCCACCTCCTCCTAACAATAAACTGCTTGCTTCCCAACCTTTAGCGGATGTTTGTGTCACAGTTCCTTGAGGAGAAAGTGACAAGCTTGAGTACAAAATGGAGGTGAGGTCGAAAGGACAACCAAAACAGGATACTTGCTTCTAGATCTCCAAGCTAGATAAAGGTCACCAGAAGAAGGAAGCAGCAATTCAAAGGCAACTAAGCTCTTGTATGTTTTCTTGAAGAATGGCAACACTCACTCGCTGCAAAACTGCATTTTGGATTTCTGTGTGGCACACACCACAACTATTATTTTCTAAAGCGAAAAATACTGAAAAGCATTTCACTCAGACTAAAAGATAAAGTGTGATGCCTAACTTAAGTCATACTCAAGAGTAGAGCCATCAAAACCAATGGCCTTAAACTCACAGATTTCAGTGAGTTCACTCTGAATATAATTGAACCAGGTATCACCCAAAGAATTTCATAGGAGGTTTTTTTCAGCCGCTTGCCAATTTTTTGTGTGGAGAAATTGAAAAAAAGTCCTGAGGAGAAATATTTTTTTTCCTGAATATTTCCATCCCCCTGCTTCAAATCTCTGTTTTAAAAACTAAGAAAATGGAAACTGATGGATACACCCATCTCTACTTGGAAATAAATCCTATTAAATTCAGTGGTGGTGGTGGGTATATGGGTTTAAGATTGCAGCCTCACTAAAACAAACATTATATGCAGTGTCAATTAAAAAGTATTTGGGAGCCCATTTCAGGATGCTAGAAGCACATGACGCTAGTACTCTTACATTTGCCATAGATTTTAGTCGTCTTCTGGGCACAAACACAGGTGGCACGATTGACCCAGCAGCTTTAATGAAACAAATACAACTTATTTAAAACATTTATGGGGAAAAGGTCAAGATTACCCTTTCTTTCAGTGTTGACGCATAAGATCTCCAAAGGCTGCTGCGACAGCATGGATGATTCATAGCTTACGATTATAGTCCCCTATTTCAAGGAGGAAGCAAGGAATTTCTCCCTCTGTGAAATGATAATACATCCACCCACCACTTTTGAAATTGAAATGTCATACTTTTGAGTGAGTGCAGGGAGCAGGTGTTACTAAAGTTAAATCAAATAAACATGCTAAACATTATCCAAATAGATTTTTAAAAATCCAGAAAACCAACAGTACTAGTGGATAGAACATGACACATGAATTGGGGAGATCTGGGTTCGAATTTCTACTTCACTATAAAAGCACATTGGAGCTGGTCACTGTCCGTCAGTCGGACAAAGTTGTTGCGAAGAGGAGATAGAGAAAAAGTTATTAATATCACTTTAAGCACCTTGGAGAAGGCTGGAGAAGTGTACAGCAGGAACAGGCAGACAATTATTTTATTTTTTATATTTCACTACGAAAGGAAATATATACCAGTACCAAACACTTCCCTTAAAAATGGGAGTACCCCTTCCTCTTATAATGGAAATCAAAGTATCTCTTCAGGAATGAGGTGTGTTTTTCCAAGCAACATTAAAAAGAAACCTATTGTTTTCATAGCGAGAGAGAACAAATTTAACGAAGCACTTTGTAACATTTGCCTTGCTTACCTATTTAATCAGGAAAGATCCATGCTTGTTGCACAGATTTTCTGCTATGCTAAAAAGGTTCTTTGCCTGCGTGCACATAATGGCACAGTTCCCGTCGCACCAATTTGCTTTTAAAATCCCATCTTGTATATTATCAGAAAGTTGCTTCGTGTTACTATGGCAACAGAGACAGGCTGGTGGTCTGTGGGGGTAGGTCATTAGAATCACCTTAGGCTGCTTATCTGTCAGGTTCAACCAGTTGCGTGTCGAGGTCTCCAAGACATGCCCCCCCCCCAAGAAAAACACAACTGACACTTAATTTTTGTTTAAGGTTTTTGGCATAATTTTGGCCACAACTTTATTCAAATACAGCAATGTGAGTGGTTGCTTAGGCATTGGTAGCACTAACTGCCCCCGCACGGGGACAGCTCTGACATTCGCACCCCCCGCGAAGTCAGGAAGGGTAAGTCACCTGGGGAGAGAGACGGGACTGGGAACCATGCCTCACCTCTCCCCAGTATGCTCCCAGGGGCTTGCGTGGCCCTAGCTTCTTGCCAGGGGGTTTCGGACAAAAGCATGGGGAGCCCCTGGGTTCCTTTAACAGTAAAACCCTTCAGCAGCAGCAGCATTTTGGAGGGGCAGGCACAGCCGAATCCATACCCCCCAGCAACCCATTCCAGACCAATGCCTAACCGCAAACCTTACAAGTTGTGACGATTTGCTACGCGGTAGGTGAAAACCAAGTGGCACACACTAATCAGCCAAATGGCAAAATTCCTACCGGGCCCCTGCCCCAAAGCAGACGACCCCATGACAGGCAATAGCAAAGTCAAGCAAACAGCCTAACATTAGGGAAGGGAGGGCGGGTGATCCGAAGCATGCAGCGAAAGAGGACGTCCGTTGCTGCGTGCCTTGTATTTAACAAATAGGGCTGTCAATCACTAATTGGCAACATCTAAATTTCCCCAGTAACAGCCCGCCCCTGCTTACAGGATGGCCAAACCATTTGCCTAGTAACAGTGAGGTGTCTTGTCAGCCCCACCCACAACCTGTGCTCTCCAAGAGGGAGAACACACTTTTCACTCAGTCTAAGTGACTAAAGAGACACAAACTCTCCCTCCTGTCCTCTCTTTCCCCCTTGGTAGCATCAATGTCAGTTTATTTCATTTCTTTTTGTTTGACCTCTTTTCTCCATCTTATTGTGATACACTCTACCAGCTTTTTTCATTTTATACTTATATGGTTTTGTGTGTCATCTACCATACTAGTTTTTTTCTTTCTTACCCTTTCCTAATAGTAGACTGGGGGCGGGTGGGGGGCATTGCAGCAGTATGACAATGAAATGACATCACCTGTAGACAAGGTAGGAGTTTCCTAAATATTCAGAAGACTCCCTGAGTATGCAGTAAAATAGTACTTAGCTTATAAAAAAAGAAAAAAAGCCCAGAGGGGAAGAAAAAGGATAAACAAGGCCGCCCTGTCAGAGTATGACTTCACACACACACACACACACAGTGGTACCTCGGGTTAAGAACTTAATTCATTCTGGAGGTCCGTTCTTAACCTGAAACTGTTCTTAACCTGAAGCACCACATTAGCTAATTTGTTCCTCCGGCTGCTGCTGTGCCGCCATTGTGTGATTTCTGTTCGTATCCTGAAGCAAAGTTCTTAACCTGAGGTACTATTTCTGGGTTAGAGGAGTCTGTAACCTGAAGCGTCTGTAACCTGAAGCGTATGTAACCCGAGGTACCACTGTGTGTGTGTGTGTGTGTATGTAAACATAACAAAACATTAAGCATTTAAAAGCTTCCAAACAGAAGGCTGCTTTCAGATAGCTCAGGGGTTGCATAACTCCATACCCTCCAAAATTTCTCTAACACAAATAGGGACATCCTAAGGAAAAGCAGGGCATTCCAGGATCAAATCAGAAACCAGGATGGCTTCTGTAAATCTGGGACTGTCCCTGGAAAATAGGGACTCTGAAAAACTGTTGTTCCTTGTTCCAAACTGCTTTAGATTTGGTTTGGTTAACACACCACACTACGGTCTTATCCACACTTATCTTCTGCACCACTCTTTCCAGGCTGTAAATGGCAAGTCGGGTTTTCTGTGGATTGCTGTTTGCTCAGCTTCAGCTTCAAAGAGCTCTGGTGCAAAAAGGAAAAAAGAGCACTTGGACACAGAGCTTTAAAGTGTGGACGGTGTCCTGAAAGCACAGAGGAAAGGTAATTGTGGATAAGCCTTAAGCTAAACCATGGCTCAGCATGAGGACACAAGTGGGTGGGATGTCCATGTTCAGAGAATGTTAGAACAAAATAGCAGGAATTTAAAAAGGGGGAAATATACGAATATAAGCCCAAAACGGGGGAAAAGAAAAACCCACGAGGGACAAAGCTGTTTCCAGCAAGGCCTATATTAGAGAAAAGGGAGAGCCAGAAATTTTGAAAATTCATAGAATAAACTCCATACAAAAAACCAATTGCATAACCAAGGAAAATAGTGTACTTGCACACTCCACTAGAAGCTAGCAGTATATAAAGTAGTAAGAAGGGGGAGAAAATATAAAATATATTTGGTTTCAGTTTAGTTGCAAGGCACAGATATTAATCCAATGAAGATGGGGGGGGGACTGTGTGCTCAAAAGATGGCTTAATAATAATAATAATAATAATAATAATAATAATAATAATAATAAATTTTATTCATACCCCGCCCTCCCTGGCCAGAGCCAGGCTCAGGGCGGCTAACACCAGTAAAATTACAATAAAAACATAATGGGGGGGGGGGACAATTTAAATTACAGGTTAAAATGCAATTTAAAATGCAGCCTCATTTTAAAAGTAGCCCATGGATCAAAACCATAAGGGGAGGGAAAACATAAGGGTCAGACTGAGTCCAAACCAAAGGCCAGGTGGAACAGCTCTGTCTTGCAGGCCCTGAGGAAATATGTGAAGTCCCACAGGGCCCTAGTCTCTTGTGAAAGAGCGTTCCACCAAGTCGGGGCCAGTACTGAAAAGGCCCTGGCCCTAGTTAAGACCAATCTAACCACCTTGCAACTTGGGACCTCCAAAGTTTTATCATTTGTGGACCATAAGGTCCTCCGCGGGGCATACCAGGAGAGACAGCCCCGTAGGTACGTGGGTCCTAGAAATGCTAATAATATTTGAAAAATAGATGCAAGGATTAAACTATCAGTAGCTATGTAGATTTATACAGTATAATAAAGGGAAGTAAAAGGAAGTGTTGTATAAATACACCATTTAGAAAGAGGTGGAAGACATGTATTAGGGGTCAATCAAAGCATAAGCAAAATGAAGCAGGAACAGGGATGGGATGAAGTTGGAGGAATGACTCCCAATTTCACACACAGTTAAGAAACTAGGAAGGTCACTTGAAACAAGTTAATTTTAGATGTGACTAGAGTTGCACTAATTCCAGTTGCCCAAATGTTTGCATTATATTCATCCCGTGTGTTACAAATTAATTTACTGCACTTCCACAATATGAGTGAAATTCCACACCTCATCACTGGTCACAGCTTCTTTCTATTTTCTGGGTCAGTTATACTCAGAGTTGACCCATTAAAATCCATCAACCTGCCCACTGATTCCAGTGGGCCTTCTATTTCGCATATTTCAGGCATAATATTGAAAAGGACACTCTTCCTTTCCTTTCTTCCATATATCTAGGCTATCTCATTTGAAATCTTGCCACACACATACCAGATCTGATGGTTTTTCTTCTTTCATCACGAAAATGTTCACATTGTCCAGATTTTATTGTCCCTGTCACCACTCTTGATTCTACCGTGCCTGTTTAGCCTAGAGTTCTTTTACGTCCGTCAAATCACACGTACACTGCAATCTTACACCTACATATGCAATTTTTATTATAAGCAAGCTTGTCAGGGCTTGTCCTAAAAGTCGGGGTAGATTGATTTCAATTTTTTAAAGGAACTTCAGGACATCTGATCACTTTGGGATATCTCATCTGGCTTGGCCATGAGTATTCTTAGAACAGAAAACAGTTATTGCCCAAAAAAAGGTGTCCAGTTAGTAAGTCATTCCAATCTGTGAACAAGAAATGCTATTTATTTCGAACCACCAGAGCTCAGGAGAAATAACATAGCTTTTGTTTGTTTCCAACCCAATTCAAAATGCTGGGGTGTTTTTTTGACTGCATAGTCCTAAATGGTTTAAGGCTAGGATATTGAAAGGTCCATCTACCTCCATATAAACTAATTTGCACTCTCAAGTCTTCAGCAGAGGCTGTGCTCTGTGTGCTACCAACAAGTGAGGTACAGCGGGGGTGGGTGATGAAGTTTTGCCTTGGTGGTGGTGCCCAGGAGTCTTGCATAGCTCTTTCTTTGCTAGCCTTAAGATTGATTGAAATTGAAATTGAAATACTTTATTGTCACTTGTACAACTTGTATACGGTGAGATTACACGAGCACCCCCCACTCAGCTCTCTTAGTCTTAATTCCGATCGTTTACTGACGCACACCCACCAAACCCGAAAGTCAGTTGCCCTGTTGTTACCTTTTCATTCAGCAGCCTAACAGCCCACGGATAGAAGCTGTTCTTTACCCTGTTGGTGCGACTAATCATGCTTCTATATCTTCTGCCCGAGGGCAGGAGATCAAGAACGTGCCGGCCAGGGTGTGAATCATCCCTGAGAATTTTCCCTCACTCTCCTGAGGCAACATTCTTCTGCGATGTCATCCAGCGGATTCATGGGACAGCCCATAATATCTTGTGCTGTATTCACCACCCTCTGTAAGGTAAAGGGACCACTGACCATTAGGTCCAGTCATTGCCAACTCTGGGGTTGCGGCGCTCATCTCGCTTTATTGGCCGAGGGAGCCGGCGTTTGTCCACAGACAGCTTCTGGGTCATGTGGCCAGCATGACTAAGCCACTTCTGGCGAACCAGAGCAGCGCACGGAAACGCCGTTTACCTTCCCGCCAGAGTGGTACCTATTTATCTACTTGCACTTTGACGTGCTTTCGAACTGCTAGGTTGGCAGGAGAAGGAACGAGCAATGGAAGCTCATGCCGTCACGGGGATTCGAACTGCCAACCTTCTGATTGACAAGTCCTAGGCTCTGTGGTTTAACCCACAGCGCCACCCGCATCCCATTACCACCCTCTGTAGGCACTTCCTATCAGTTGATGTCAAACCAGAGTTAAGATGTCAGGTTAAAACTGTTTGGGTATATCTATATCCTAAGCAATAATGGCCTGGTTTGCACGACACTGTGACTTAATTAGATTGTTCAATCCATGGGCTTCTGAAGAGGAGCACACCATTGCTTTGCTCCTTTGGGCCCTGTTACTGCTGTGCCACACAGAGCTATGTGAAGGCTTGGCTTAGTGTCCCATATGAACCAGGACTCATGGTCAAGCTCTCCCCACATTAACCACAAGATGTAGTCAATTCAAGGTTTGTCTGTTTTTCTCCTGCTGCCTTTTTAACATTGTTGGTTTTAGCAACTGATTGCATTAGCTATGATTGTTGGTACCATGTAGAGGTCAGAAAGTCGGGATAAGTACATTTAAATGAAGTAAAAATAAAACTTCCTCTACAGTCCACCTTGAGGGGAGGCAGTGTGACATTTCAATCAGTTTCTTTATTATACAACAATAAGGCTTATGAAGTATTGCATACAATAAATCTTTTAGGAGTTTGTAAGGATCCAAATTGCTCGCCTTTCACACTCCCATTACTTCTGCATGTGATGTGAAGAAACTCTTATATCATATAGGTACATACCAATCTGAGTGACATTTTTGCCTAAAAAGAAATATTAAGAAGCCTATTAAATGAATAAATAAGGACCAGACTTGAAACTGTCCTATTCCATTCATCCATCTCTACCTTCACTTGCGTTCTGGCTTCTCAGTTTCCATAATGGACATGAGGTTACTCCAGATATGGATCACAGGCCTAAAGCCACAGCACAAAGAAAGTGTCACTGTTTAAAATTTTCCCCAAAGATGCACTTCTCTGATATAGCTTAGATAAAAAGAAGCTAGTGGTCTATATATCGATTCAGCAAATTAGCTCTCTTGCTGAACTGCACATCTGTCTGAGTTGGGGTTGTAAAGATGCTTGAAAATGAAGCTGATTATCTGTTTGAAATTTGCTCTTGAAAGACATCCAGGCTTAAAGTAGGTAGAGTAATATGCATTATGGATCCACTGGCCACGGATGAAATAGAATACAAGCTTTGGGACTTTACAAAGCTCTTGTTCTGGTAGGAATAAAAAGCAGAGTGCAGTGAAAAAAATAATTAAAAGGTTAAAAGCTTCTTCACACTCTGCTTTTCATGACTCTGGGTAATGTTATCTACACTGACTACTGATGTATTATACATTAGCCATAAGCAAGTAACCTATTGTTAAGAAATATAGAGAAAAGCTATTTTATTATTATTATTTTGCTGCTGCTGCTGCTGCTGTCTTCATCCCCCAGGATCTTAGGACAGTTTACAAATATTCCATCCTCCTTCCCAACCCCTTGTGTTTTATCTTTTAGATAGAAAGCCTGAAGGCAGGGGCTGTCTTATCATTGACATTTATTAGATGCCCTGGGTTGCTTTGTTTTTGGCTGAAGAGTGGATTTAAAATGCTTTAAATAAAATAAATGAGGGGAGGAATTCCGTGCCCACACACATTGTGGTTAGCACAACACAATCCTTCAACATTTTTAAAGGAACACCTTGCCAAGACTAAAAGCTAGCAGTTTCTTCCTATTGATCAGCTGTGGAGTATTGAGGAGGCACAAAATGCATCTTCTACATTGCCATACATAACTCATGGTTCAATATTACTGAACTCTTGGAAATGGGCTGGTGGAAAAAGGAGACTCCAGTGTCCCTCAGGGCTGTCAAAAGCATGGATACACCAACTTTAGACAGCATTCTAATAGATTTTCTGCAACGATAATAGTAGTAATATAGAACTATAATGTCAAGAAGCATTTCACTTGTATTCTCAGTAATTCTTACAACCCTGCAAGATACTACAGTCGTACCTCGGTTTCAAAACAGCTTAGTTCCCAAACGCTTTGGCTCCCGAATGCCGCAAACCCGGAACTGACTGTTCCAGTTTGTGAACTATTTTTGGAAGCTGAATGTCCGATGCCGCTTCTGATTGGCTGAAGGAACTTCCTGCAGCCAAACAGAAGCCGCACTTTGGTTTCCAAATGTTTTGGAAGTTGAACGGCCTTCCGGAACAGATTCCATTTGACTTCCAAGGTACAGCTGTATTTTTAATATTTTTTAAATTTAATTTCTATATTGCCCTTCATCCAAGGATCACAGGGAAGTTTACAATACATGCCATGGTAACAAAGAATACCTCATCCTGCTGCCCCCAGATTAAAAGACCATAAATTGCTTAAATAGCAAATGGCCTGAGAGAAAAGGAACGTCTTTGCCTGGCACCTGAAGATATGTAACAAACATTCCAGGCAAGCTTCCCTGGGGAGAGCATTCCACAGGTGGGGTATTGTTGGCATCCCTCTGACTCGAAAGACAATGGAAGAGGCAATGGGTGAAGCATGTGACTCTTACCTTTGTAAAACAGGCTTCATTGAAGCCATGCAAAAATATGAGGTTTCTATGCATGCACATACACTTACTTCTAGCCAGACAAGCAAGACGCATGCACAGTTCAAGGACACATACCAGCAGACCAAGATGCTAGAGGACATGGAGAAATGCCCAGGAAAGGCAAAAAATGCCTCCTTAGCTTGCCAACAATAGAAGCTAACAGTCTGATGTCTAAGAGAGCACAGCTTTGTGTTCCCATGGACCTGCCTCTCTGCCATTGCTGTTCTGCAAAGCGCTTCAGTCTGGATAATAAAGAAAGAACATACCACAGCTATGTTCATGTGAGCTCTGTAGGATTTAAGTGTTTGGAATTAAGCACTGTATTGCAACTGAGCAGCTCACAATCACTAGCAGACTCTGCAGAAGCAGCTTTTTCTTCCCAGGGAGAGCTCCGGTCTTTTCACAGCAGACCAGTGAAGACTCAATGAAGTGAAACCATGTATGTAATAGCAACAGGTATCTTGAGACATAGCAAGTTGTGCTGATGGCCACTGCTGTGTCAGACATTGCTTTTCCTGGTACTGGACAACAGCTGCTTTGCAAGGAAGAAAAGCATGCAGTACCTTCACCCTGCAGAAGATGAATGTCGCTCATCAATTCGCATGCAGATTGCAACAGAAATAGGTTTCAAAAAAAGAGTTAAACAGAAGGATTACTGTATATTAATATTTTGTTGGAAGCCACCCAGAGTGGCTGGGGAAGCCCGGCCAGATCGGCGAGGTATAAATAATAAATTATTATTATTATTATTATTATTATTATTATTATTATTATTATTATGTATTAGGGTTGCCATATGTCTGAAAGTACCTGGGATTCAGCCATTAGGGACAGTGTCCAGGCAGAAATTGCTGGACAATAAGCAATTAGCAATAAGCAATAAGCATAAGCAATTTATAGTCTTTTAAACTGGGGGTGGAGGGGTGAGGTATTCTTTGTTACTATGGTACGTATTGTAAACCACCTTGTGATACTTGGATGAAGCCAGCAATTTCTGCCTGGACACTGTCCCTGATGGCCAAATCCCGGGTATGTCCGGGAACTTCTGGACATATGGCAACCCTAATACATTGTAACAACAACAACACTTTATTGGGCAGCTTTCAACAAAATATTAAAATATAGTCTGGGAAAATCTGGATGTATGGCAACCTGTATTGGAAGTAGCGATTTTGACGATTTCTGGGGTGAAGCTTTTGTGTCCAGATTTTCACTTTCTGAAATATGGCAATCCTACAATGTATATTATCAGCAATAGCTACTTGAGAGAGAAAAAGACCTCTATGAACAAGGTGAGATTGGAGCTGCTACACACCCAGGAAATTAATTTAGCCCAGGAAAGATCTGCCTGCTCTTAGGATCTGACAAAGAGCAGCATCTTCAAAAACACTAATTCCAATTTGGGAGCGTTAGAGGTATGTTGTTCCTGTGAAATGGCACCAACGCCTTTCCTTCTCCCTTATTAGTTTCTTCCATCTTTTGCAGGAAGTGAAATGAACATATAAATATTCAGGGGGCACTTAACAGTTTAGATAAATAAATTTGAGCTATGTCAGTATTTTCAATAATATATTACATACGGAAATGGAGCAAGACAAAGTAAAATAAATACGCATGAGTTCAGGAATGCTATGTAATTGAACATTTGTGTGCTCAGAAGCAAGTCCCACTGAGTTCAGTGGGGCTCAGTAGCAATTAAATGCTCATAGGACTGCAGCCTGCATGATGATGATATACCAAAACTAAGTGTATTTCCACTCCTTAATTACACTACACAAATGTTTATTTTTCTGAGCATTTCTCTAAAAATGATGAATTTATGTTTCTGCATGATAATGTTGGTGGCCTATATGCTATTTCTAGACTGAGATAATAAAAATTAAATTTGTTTACTATGTGAATGGTTTCATTTTTTAACTTTTAACTTTCATTTTACTTTGCCTGTACTGTATTTTTTTAAAGCTGGCAAAACCTAAAATATACTTAGTCAAGCCCTGAGTAATCACTGTCCAAATAAATTACACATTACCATATTAAGACTATGAAATGTATCACATTTAACTTTAAAGTTCAGGATATTTCCTAAACTAAAACATCTTCAGAAAATTAACTATGGATTCAATTAAGTAGAGGTTTCAGCGACAGAATCAGATTGTGTGCTTTACTACTTCTCTTTCTAATTATAGTTTCTTAATGCGCCCATACTTTGATTGCTAGACATGTCAAGTTATGAAATTTCTTCAAACAATATAAATCTAGCACATGGCCTTAATATATTGTATCTTTTTTCATATCTCTCTGAAGTACTGTAGCAGGACTGCAGTATGTCATAACCCTGAGCCCTTCCGGTCTCATTTCAAGCTACTAATGAAGTTTATTCAGCTATTTTTGCTGACACTTTCCTCTCCATCCGGGAAGTATCTGAATGTAGTCACAGGCTGAAAGATTTCCAAAAATGCAGTATGTCTGACTGCGCCTGAAAGAGCCTTGCGCAGGTGAAATGGGTGAGATGTAATAATAATAATAATAATAATAATAATAATAATAATAATAATAATAATAATAATAATTTATTTATTCATACCCCACCCTTCCCAGTTCAGAAAACCGGGCTCAGGGCAGCTAACAACAAATTTAAAACACTTAATTGTAGAAGCAGCATAAAATACAGTATAAAAACATGAATAACAATAAAATTCAAAGTTCAGAAATCAATTTTGGGAAAATCCATCTAATAAGCATTAGATAGTCACCAGGGCCAGCTGGCTGAATTAGTCCTACGTGGGCCAGCAAGGAGGCCAGGGGAGAATTAGCTGTGGGGTCTCAGAGTGGGTAATCTTCATAAAAGGGGAGGGGGATGGAAGAGAAGGGAAATAAAAGATCAGGCTGAATTCAAATTAAAGGCCAGGTGGAATAGCTCTGTCTTACAGGCCCGACGGAAGGAGGTTAAATCCTGCAGGGCCCTAGTCTCATGGGACAGAGCATTCCACCAGGTCGAAGCCATCACTGAGAAGGCCCTGGCCCTGGTGGAGGATAGTCTGACTTCCTTAGGGCCTGGGACCTCTAAACTATGGTTATTCATGGACCTTAAGGTCCTCTGCAGGGCATACCAGGAGAGGCAGTCCCATAGATACGAGGGCCCTAAGCCTGTCAGAGGGCAGTCTTCTGCTTCAAGCGCTGTCCGGTCCAAGTCTGTTTCACAGAACCACCAAAAGGGAGCACAGGGGCCTTGAAATGGCCCATTGACATCTAGAACCCTGGAGTGCAGACAGAGCAGTCACACAGGCCCTCTGGTCCCAGTCCTTCCACAATGAAGAAATGCACTGCATTTCTATTTAAATTTTAAAGTATGTTTTCTTCATCAGGACAATATGCATAGGGCAGCATAGGGCACAAGGAGTGAGGCAAGAAGACAAGACATGGTGTCCCAATAGTGCAGCAAGATCTTTTAGTGTGCTTTTCCTAGCTTCCGGAGCAAGATGTCTATACTATGTCCCATGTATAGTATATCTTACTGAATTCAGTGGACGCACTCCCAAGTACAGGACTGGCATATAGGATGAGGCCTGCTGCATACTATGACAATGTAAAAGCTTATTGTTGGCACCTGTCTGTCTTGGGAGGCAATGGAGGAGTGCTGTTGGATGGTTGCAGCGCCTGCTGTGGCTGTAGAGACCGATGTGGGAAAGACATGTTTTGTTGCAGCTGGGGCAGGTGAAGGCGTCCGGTTGTGCTGTTGCAGATGCACCAGGACGTTTCTTCTCTCTGTGCTCCTCCCAGTGGCCACTCCTCCTCCGATCACTGCTATGGAGACACAACTTGACTGCCTGTCTCCAGGCGCTGCAGTCATCTGCAAGGGATTCCCACATGGCAGGGTTGATGTTGCCAGCCTTCATGTCACCTTTGTAACACAGAATTGGTCTGCCAATTGGCCCGGCGCCGGTATTAAATTGTGAAATGTTGCTAAACATATCAGGGAGTGATAACCTACTAGGCTACCTTCACTCAGACCTTTCCAAGTCTGCGGTGCATAAGCTATGCACCAAAGGGGAACTGAGACATGGAAAGGGAGGATACAGTGGTACCTCAGGTTACAGATGCTTCAGGTTACAAATGCTTCAGGTTACAGACTCCGCTAACCCAGAATTAGTACTTTGGGTTAAGAACTTTGCTTCAGAATGAGAACAGAAATTGCGTGCTGGCAGTGTGGTGGCAGCGGGAGGCCCCATTAGATAAGTGGTACCTCAGGTTAAGAACATTTTCAGGTTAAGAATGGATCTCCGGAATGAATTAAGTTATTAACCAGAGGTACCACTGTACTGACAGCAAATGGTGTCATTCTTGCTGCAGTGGAATTCAGGCATATTTTTTTTTTTAAAATGATATTTATTGAAGTTTCAAATAATACAAAAAAGAAAAAAGAAAACAAAAAGAAAAGAAAAACAGTCAACCTTAACAATCCTTTTTTTTCAATATCTTCTTTCCTGCAACTTCCCCTCACCTCCCCTTCTTGTATTCCTTATCCAGATATTTATTCAACAAGTTCTTGTTCTTAAATTTTTAACCCTAATTTGTTATTATGTCTAGTTCAATTTATATATCAAATTTTAACTTTAACATTAATCATTATTCATTAACATTAATCATTAATCATTAATCATTATGCTTAAAGACTTTTTCTAAGGTCGACCCTGTTTCCCTTGCACGAATTCCCCGTTTTTACACTAATAGCAATACAAAAAAAAGAAACAATAGAAAGAATCAAAAACATACTTGTGCACCCTTCGGATTTCCAGATCCCACCCTCCCCTTCCCGGTTTCAATCCCCAAACCATTGTCCATTTATCCTTATGCTGTCAGCCTGGATTCCTCACATCAAAAGCCCTTAAATCCCTCTCAGTTCCTTTCTGCCGGTTTTTTTGAAAGTCCTCTGTAATAACCACCGAGTCTCGGAAGGGCTCTATCCCAAAAATGTCCATGTTCCATCCGGCCGGGCCTCCAGATTTAAAGGTGGAGCTCAAAACTTGTTTCTTAATCTTTATAGGTCCAGATGTCCCAAATTCTTCAGCTCTCCACAAAGGGAGAACTTTCCATTCTTCGGAATTTCAGGCATATTTATACGGGTCAAAATACACTGGCGCTGGGTCAGCCCACGACACAAGGCTCCTGCTTTGGGGGCACAGTACCTATTGCAGCCTCTTGCCCTGCTCCCTGCTCCCCCTTAGCAGCAGCATCTGAGACTTAACCGAGTACTGGATTGTCTCATTTTAAGAGCATCAATAATTAAAGCTCCCCTAAGTGATAGCTGTCATACGGGCTAAGCATGGAAAGCTTTTTTAAAAAAACTTAACAGTGCCCAAATGTCACAATTAGCTTATTTTGAAGTTGAAGTATATTTAATAATAAATGGAAACCCTCTGGTGGCATTAGCACCACATGTATAAATAAGATATGAGCAAACCAGCATGGATGAAATACAAAGCAGCTTAGTTATAGGCTAGGTTTATGGGACTTTGCTTCTTGCAAATGCCTCTTTGGACTCTTACTGACATTTTTAGGAGACTTGTTGTTTATTTCTGTTTTGCCAACACTGTGCTTTAGTTTGCCTGCTAAATCCAGAAGGACACCACTGTCTAGCCATTTATTCATTAATGATATGTAAGCATACCTTTATGTATCAGTTTTGTCCAGGTACTTTCAAATGTCACCAACCTTAATAGCTGATATGACAAAACAGGGAAAAGCGACTGGAGATTCTCATGCAATGTTTAGCAAACTTCTGATGAAACTGCAGAGCCTAAGTGGTTTGGCTAATGCATGCCGGACCCAAAAAATATAGGAAGCCTTTCTATTTTTTCCTGTTCAACATATAAAATCATCTAGCAACACTACATAATAATTATGCATGATCAAACAGTGGCACTTTTCAGGGGGTTGGAATTAGTGGCTTCCCTTGAGCAATGCAAAAAGTCACTTTGAAGGTTAATCCACTGGTCACATCTCACTCAAAAACAAAAAGGTCAAAATGCTACCTTTAGAATTTTGCAAAAAAATGTTCAATTTCCTCCCCCGCTACTTTGTTTGGTCTACAAAGAGAATCTATCAACCTGTGATAGCAAATATATGCACTGTGTTCTGAAACATGGGAAGGAACACACTGTGAACCATAACACCTCAATCACATATGGAGCATATACAAAGAAAAATATGCATAGCATATTGGCCACAGAATATAGGTGCAAGGAAAGTACAACGTATTATGGGTAGCAATCAATTAATAGATTTATGAAAACAAAAGCCCTCTGGGGAGTATTGCTGAATCCATGTGATGTCCTTGAATTTTAGAATATATATCTGAAGTGCTGAGCTAAAAGAACGACTATATATAACCAGTAGCTTGTCATACCCATATATATATATATATATTCCATCCCAACAGATCAAGGCAGGTAATACAATATAAAAACAAACAAAAGAATCAGCACTTAAGGTGCAACATGAAAAGCAGCCATTTAATTTCCAATGGATATGGAAATTACACTTTTGTCACCTACTATACTAATTTAAGTCCAGCCACCGAAATCCAGACCAGATTTCAAGAAGTGTTCAGGGTGAAAGTACCTTCAATAAGTGCTTCAATAAGTGTCAGGCACTCATGTGTTTGTTTGTTTTTCCTAAACTGGGCTCCTCTGGTCCCAATAACACAAAATGAGTAGCTGGTTGCTACGTATTAGGCACACATCTAGTTTGGACCAGAGATTCAGGAGTTTGTATTCTCCACAAGGCGGTACTCCAAAGTTGTGGGGCAGGACCAGAAACACACTTGAACAGAACTGTTATATCCTGACCTGACACACTGATGGTATTAGTGGCATCCTTATTAGATCTAAAAAGGAAAGATGGGAACATGCAGTCTTTTGCACCTGAACATTTAGGAACTTTACAAATCAAAACAAATCCATATGTTATGTCCAATCAATGCAAAGGAAGAGCAGTTACTGAAACACCATTTTTAGATGCTGCAAATGATGCAATCATTTGGGGCTTTATCCTTCTTGCAAAGTAAACAAACAAACAAACAACTTGTACAGTGGTACCTTGGTTTATGAATTTAATCCGTTCCGGAAGTCTGTTCTTAAACAAAGCGTTCTTAAACCAAGGTGTGCTTTCCCATAGCAGCAGGGGACTCAATTTACAAATGGAACACACTCAACAGGAAGCGGAACATGTTCTGGTCCAAGGCAAAGTACACAAACCAAAACACCTACTTCCGGGTTTGCAGCGTTCTTGATCCAAGTTGTTCATAAATTAAGCTGTTCTTAAACTAAGGTACCACTGTATTGTGCAATGTTTCAGAGACATTTTGTGCATCTCTTTTATCAAGGGCAACTTGATCAGAACTGAATCCTGAATATCGTAACCCAATTTCTGTACTGAGTGTAATTACCATAACTTTATTGTTAGGACAGATATTATACTTAAGCAGTTATTCTCCAATGTGAAAACTTGAGTGAGCCATGAAAAAATATTGGTATGAGGGTGTTTGCAAGCAGTGTTGCAGTGTTGAAAAACATAACATAAGCTTTAAAAAATATAATTTAAAAAAGATTTCCCGATTGTTACCAACTGTAGCATTTGTTGGCTTTACATTTTCAAGTGTACTTTTGTAACCATAAAGTCTAGAAACAAAGTTCAGATTTCTGGGTAGAAACAGTATAATAAAAATGCACACTGAGGCTGCAGAAAGAAACAAGAGGGTTTGTGAGAAACAAGAGGGTTTGTCAGTCATTTCCTTTCCTTATTTCATTAACACAAATTTGTCATGGAAATAATATGATTTTGAAATTATTTTGCTTGAAAACAGCTGTTAGCTTTTCAAAGGCAAGGAGGTTTGATTTTTTTTTATGCTACACACATGCACAACTAAGATAAAGTAGAACAATTCAATCCTAAGCATACTGCAAGCAGATAGGCCAGATTTGGATATCAAGCAGATAGATTTTTAAAAGAAACAAAAATATAAAACCTCCCAGACACTGAGATAAATTTTATTAAGGTTATACCCCAAATATAATCTGTGGAATATGAGATGCAACATGATGAGCAATATAAGACTTTATAAAGGCAAAGGAGTTTATTTTCTTTGGGTCATAAATGAGAGAGGGGGAAAAACATTTCTTATATAAAAAGTGCTTTGCTTCCACATTCTTGAAAGCATCTCAGAGGAAAGCTGCAAAGAGATGTAAAGGAAATTATTGTGCAGAACTGTTTTACATTTATTTTCGATAACTTACAGCAGGTGTTTTTTTAATAGGCATTTATGTAGAATAGACAAGAAAAATTCAAATAGCATCATTCACTGTATTTACGGGCTTGTGTATTCATAAATGATTATGAGATATGATGGTGAGATAATAAATAAATAATATAAATGTGGTGAAATTCAGTTTACACTTCATAATTTCTTGGGACAATAAGCAAAATACATTTGTAAATTCCTTTTTTTTTTTTTTACTGGCTGTTGGAAACGAAGAGAGATTACAGGGTACGGAGCAAGGAAGCATAAAGTATAAAATATTGTGCCCAAGGAAAAATCTCTTCCTATATTATGGTGCCAAGAGGCATTCTTTCTCCAGAGCTACTGGCTAAATTCAATGACAATGATGGTTGATTAAAAGCCTCTGGCTGCAACTTAGCTTTAAATTTCATCTTAAAAGAAATGAACTTGTGGATTCAAACTGAATCACTGATGTAACAGTGTCCAAATCATTGTAGTTCAGCACTGCAAACTGAGGCCATGATAATCCACGCTTACAACACCGCCTGCTCATATGTGAGGCAATATCCCTTGAAGTGAAACAAAAAGGCATGCAAAGCCTCAACTTCAGAAAAAAGAAAAAAGATTAGACACTTAGGATCTACCTGATTACTCAACCAGGTATAATCCACCACATTTTGTATTAGGACTAGAGATCATGTTGATGAGTTTCTCAGTAACAACCTTATACCCAAAGAGGTATAAGGTTATAGGTATAAGGTTAAAGGTAAAGGTAAAGGGACCCCTGACCATTAGGTCCAGTTGTGGCTGACTCTGGGGTTGCGGCACTCATCTCGCTTTATTGGCCGAGGGAGCTTCTGGGTCATGTGGCCAGCATGACTAAGCCGCTTCTGGTGAGCCAGAGCAGTGCACGGAAATGCTGTTTACCTTCCCGTCAGAGCGATACCTATTTATCTACTTGCACTTTGACGTGCTTTTGAACTGCTGGGTTGGCAGGAGCAGGGACCGAGCAACGGGAGCTCACCCCGTTGCAGAGATTCAAACCACTGACCTTCTGATCAGCAAGCCCTAGGCTCAGTGGTTTAACCCACAGCGCCACCCGCGTCCCCACTTATAAGGTTAAAGAGAGGTAAAATTAATACTTGTGCATTAAGAGCAGGTTCCAACCCAGGTTAATAACTGTAAGAAGGGAATCAATGAACATGATTTGACAGCAATGGTAAGGGCCTACATCACACATTCCATTTTTGGGTGGACAGCTCAGCCATTCTAAATATGGAAAACACGGACGTAACAAGCATTTGTTGCAAACTTTCAGCCTGAGGAAGATTCTTTGTGACTCAAAAGCTTACATGCCACATTTTTAACACTCTGAATATATTGTCCCACTTTCATGACCTCTCTGTTTGACAAAGTCCCCAGTCATTCTGAGTTTTGCCACCTTGAACAAGTGAGTTACATTTCAGGCTTGGGTCTGCATCTGTCTAAAGTGAGTGCAAGATTATTACACACAATGCATGACTGAAATGAGATTTAGATGGTGTCCCAGGAAGAAATCAGTGGGTATAGCGTGAAGGCTTATAAATGAACAGCTGTCCTGGATTAAAAGGACCCTGCTATATGTGCTTAAACAGTATTTGAACACTTTAAAGGGGTTTCTGCCTCAAAGAATAATAGAATTATAGAGTTGGAAGGGGCTCTGAATATCATCTAGTCCAACCAATGCAGAAAACTCAACACATGTGATTATTTATTCTATACTCTCTTTCCAAAACTCAGTGACACTTCTTACATTCAGGCATTACAATTTCACGAACACAACAAGCAAACAAGTAAAAATCAAAGAAGAAATTAATATGCAGATTTTTAAAAATGGTGGCAGAACTACAATATAATTAAAATAAAATTTTGAAGAACCCAAAATGTCAGCACTCTTTTAATGTTTCATATCCTTAATGGGGGAAAAGGTCTCAAATACTGTAGAAATCTAAACACCAGGAGACAGGTGTTGTTGGAGGTAATCTCACACTTCCAGGGGCAAAAATAGTGCTGTAATCAGGGGTGGCTAACCTGTGGCCTTCCTGATGTTGTTAGATTCCCATCAGCCCCTGCCAGCATGCCACTGACCAGAGATTATGGGAGTTGCAGTCCAGAACACCTGGAAGGTCCCAGGTTTAGCTATCCCTGCTAGAAAAGATCTGCACTTCTCATATAGCCAGGAAAACAGCAGGGCTCTTGCCTTATTAAATATAACATTAGCTGGTCATGGTCATATGGGGAAAAGCAGACTCTAATCCAGTATTACGGTACCTGTGACCCTCCACATGTTGCAAGAATACATCTCCCATTATTCCTGGTCATTGGCCATGCTGACTGGGACACGTTGGGCAAAAGACTCCGGCATGGAAGGAGGTTGGACTAGATGACTCTAAGGGTCCCTTCCAATTCTGACGTTCTATTATTCTATTATCTTTAGGACAGAGGTATGGTCCCTTAAGAGCCTCTTGGGTAGAGCTTAAGAGAACTGGACTGCTTGTTAAATTGTTTTTATATGCAACAACAGCAGCAACAGTATTGTTAGCACAGAAGTGGAAGCAAGAAGAAATTTCAATGAAAGAAGAATGGCAGACAAAATTAATGGACTACGCAAAATTAGATAAAATGACGGGAAGGATTCAAAACCTGTGGGACCAGAGATTCACAGAAGATTGGAAGAAATATACAAACTATTTGAAGAGCAACTGTAATTAACAAATTACGCTAGTAGGACTACAAGAAGTTTTGTAAGGAGAAATATATGAAACATTGCAAAATAGAGAAAGAGTAGAGAGATTAGTTATGAGTTTAAATGTAATAGTGAAAGTAGGAAATGTATATTAAGTGATTAGATTGGAAAATTTTCAGATGTGATTGATGGAAGTAAAAGAAATTGTATAAGATGTAAAAGTATGTTTAATTATTGTTGAAAATGATATGTTAAGAAACAGAGAGAGAGAGAGAGAGAGCTGGACTGATGGCCAAAGCTCAAAAACACACACACCTCAGTTCACTTTTGTGCCTTGTCTCAGTAAGTCACTCGCTAGGAGCTCTCCATGGTGCTGTAACAGCCTTGGCACCGATATAATGAGTGAGCATGTGCACAGTGCCTTTCCCAAAACGTTATGGCAAGAGAAAGACATGATTAGGAAGCAGAGCTTCCAGGACAGAGAGAATGTCTGCGCTATGACTTAATGTCCTTCTTCCTCACTCCTGCCATGATGCAGATAAAACAAGCCACAGTTTGGCATGTCATGTCATCTGAATCCAGGCTTCCTCTATTACAAACCATGAACAGTAAACTAATGACAAACCTTAAGATCATATTCAAAGGACATGATAAGCCAGATTTTGCCTTGTTTTGCCCATGGTGCAGGAGAGGAGATCAGCAACTGGCTATAGCTCATGGTTAGTAAAGAGAGAACTTAACTACAAACTCAGTTTTAGATGACACATTAATCCAGACCTTGACTGAGCTCAGTGCAGCACGTGAGTAAAAAAGACCCAGTAAGTCAATTTGGCATATCATGTCATTTGAACCAGGCCATAGTTTGGCTTAGTTTCAAATGGGCAATGGCTGTTCTAGCTCCCTAGAAAAGGTGAGTTATGAGAAGAAAGTTGAAGGAAGTGCAGTCACACAGAGGTATTCTAGTAGACAGTTTCTGCCAACACAGAGGGTCCAAAACAATCAAAGATTTGAAGTCCCAATCCCACAGAGAACCTACTGAATTCAATATGCATCTTGTTATCTTTTTATCATTAAAGGGGAGAGGGAGTGAAATGATCAATTCTCACTCCTACTGCCCCTGGGTATCTTGAAGCACTGAATGTTCTTACATAGAATTACCATCTAAAACACTTTGCCTGACACACCTAGAACTGCACCCAGCCTTTGTTAACTCTATTTCATTGTTCTCTTGCATCCTGGGACTGCTAATAGCACTAACAAATCAGTGAAGAAATATTCCATGAATTGTAGATAAGGCTTTGAATGGCTTTTACGGTTCAATCTTCATTTTCCTAGACTGCACACTTTATAGTTCATGCGAAAGGTTAATGATCATTCTTCCATCTATCACAAAAGATTTACTAGAAACACAAGACCTAACAACCCTATGATTTCACTCTTTAGCTTTATGTTCAGGACACTCCACTTCTACTACATGTAATGATTTAAGCTGCAACCTATTTCCATTCTGTGTTGTTCTGCATTCATTCAATCATAGGTCGGTTCTGTTTTATTGCCATTGTTTCAAACCCAAAGGGAAAAAACACACACTTAAATTATACTCATAAGTATTGCCATCCCAAAATATGTATACTGTGTGTGTGTGTGTGTGTGTGTGTGTGTGTAAAACACATTTCCCTGTAAAATGCACATGTGTGTGTTTGTGTTTATTTTTTGAACTGAAATTGCATCACAAAATTTGGGGAAATACTGTACATAATCTGATTGATAGCCATATTCAGATCAGTTCACTTCAAAACTTGATCTGAATGAATTTATTCTTTGTCCCTAACTACATGCTCAATTCAGGTAATTAATAGCTGTTTTCCATAGTACTGTTTAATTAATATAAAAATATTCTAGCTATGCTGAATAAATAATTAGTTATTACATGCATCTCCCCTTCCTTCTTGTTACATGTAGGAATGCTCACCTCGTGATGTGACCAACACTTTCCAAGACATCCCAACCCTCATAACTGGAAGAGTTTCCAAAGAAGAACTCAATACAAGGAAGCAAACCCATGCCACATACAACATGAAGTTCAGGTTTTAAAAGGGCAGTAACTCTCCAGAAAAGGGAACTTGGGATCGTGGTAGAAAGTATACTGAAAATGTCAGTGTGAAAAATACAAATTCAGTGTTAGAAAGTATTTTGAAAGGTATTTAAAAAAACCTAAAAGCCATGGTGCAGCCAGATTCAGAATACTGTGAAAAAAATGGACAACAACAACAACAATTATTATTATTATTAATACCCTGCCCATTTGGCTGGGTTTCCCCAGTGCCTCCTCAAAAGGATTTCAAAGAGCTGGAAAGTGGTAATCAATATGATCAAGTGGTTGAATCAACTCCTGCCCAAGAAAATGCTAAATAAAGCTGAAGGGCTGTGTGTGTGCGTGTGGTCACAGCACATCCTGCGTATTTTGATTTGGCATAAAGTACAGAACCACTGTGTTTAATGGGGCTCTTAGCAAGTGTGCTTGGAATTGGAGGGGGGGTAGGTGAGGTGCAAATTACAGAAGTTCGTAACATTATAATCTGTATGCACAGAGTGTGTGTAGAGAGAAAACCCTTCATTTCCTACATATTGTTTTGTGTCCAATGTTAGATGTGAGTACACAGGAACTCACAAGGGAAAATCTAACAAGAAATAAGATTCCTTTACACGAGCTTGCAAATGTGGTATGAGAAACCTAAATTAGCCTGCCTAAAATTAATTGCTCTTTCCAAATCACAATATAAACAAAGTTAAAAGCAGATCAGGAAGATGATAATTACCTAGCTGATCAATCAGGTGCACACCCGGTGTGTGTGGTGTGGAACACACACATCAACATTTGATTATCTTAATCCAGGCCTCTTTAATGAACATTAATGAGAAACAGTTTCTGGACAGACTAAAAGGCTGCCCAAAAGAAGCAGGGATGATACTGAGTAGAAATTGCATTGTGTGAAGAACAAAAACACCTTACTAAATAAATAAGAATACCGATAGGAAGTTTCCATTCCTCCCCACTACCTTTGAAGTCTGTAACTCACAGAACAATCCTGAGCTGACCTCTGGAGTTTCATTCCAGAAAACAAATTGCACCAATATACCTTTAGGTCTTTTGTGCACTCAAAGACATAATTAAAGGCATTTTGTATTTAAGCAGTAAACACATGCCAGAAAAATGTGCTAGCGTTTTGTTGTGAAAAGAAGGCATGACCTTCATTCCACTCACACATTATACAAATATGTCACTGTATAGCTATTCGCTCCTAATGTCTCTGAGATTAGCTGCTGTGCTACTAAATCTATTCAGAAATGTTGTTTTAAGTCAATCTGATGTGGTAGCAAGGTCCTACTAAAGCACACAGTTTTAGTATAGGGTCTGGGTTTATTTATCAATGTACGGAAAATTGCCACATACGCTGGTTTTCAATAGCTCACTTGTTAGGTTAATAGCAGTTTTTTTATTGACTCCAGTTAAAAGTATTTGCGGGGCAAAGTTTTGCAATGTGCATAGAATTAAACCTCCAAAATAATAATGGCATTCTTTTATAGCCAAAGTTAAGTAAACCTGAAGTTGAGGATATCTGTTCAGTCAGCAAGCATGATGACTCAGAATTTCTAATAAAAGAAGGGCACATATTAAGGCATGAATGTCTTTGTTGCTTCTTGCAACACATTTGGCATTCACATAGTTCAGATTTGTCTTCTGCAATAAGAAATGCTGGAAAGTTGGTTATAGTATGGATGCATGCATCCCAAGAACACAGTACACATATCTCTTGACCTTCCTCATGCTTTCCTCAAGCACACTGGTCCAATGCAGACATTACACTGTCCAATCACAAAGATGAGAAGCAGCACACAGGCTTGTGCACTATATCACATCCCTCCTCCAACTTCCTTCCCAGGCTCTCACAGACGTCCTCCTGGTTAGTGAAAAGGATTAGGTTTTAAGGTGGTGTTCACCAGGGCAGGATGGTTTGAGTATACTACATGGATCCTGGTTTGACCGCACTAGCTGCCAATTAGTTTCTGGGCCCAATTCAAATTGCTGGCTTTGACCTATAAAGCCCTAAATGACTCAGGACTTCAATACCTCAAGGACCGACTCTCCCCATATGAACCGACTCTGACCCTACAATCATAATCGGAGGCCCTTTGTTGTGTGCCTCCTCCATGAGAAGTCTGGAGGGTGGCAACACGAGGATGGGTCTTTTCTGCAGTGGCTCCCATTTGTGGAATGCTCTCCCCAGGGAGGCTTGCCTGGTGCCTTCATTACATATCTTTAGGCACCAGGTGAAAATGTTTCTCTTCAACCAGGCACTCAGCAGATTAACATTCTATGGGTTTTTTAAAGATATGTTTGTTGGTTATTGGTTTGTTTTTGTTTTATTATGTATTTTACATTCTCATTTAGTACAGTGGTACCTCGGGTTACATACGCTTCAGGTTACATACGCTTCAGGTTATGGACTCTGCTAACCCAGAAATACTACCTTGGGTTAAGAACTTTGCTTCAGGATGAGAACAGAAATTGTGCTCTGGCGGCGCGGCGGCAGCAGGAGGCCCCATTAGCTAAAGTGGTGCTTCAGGTTAAGAACAGTTTCAGGTTAAGAACGAACCCCCGGAACGAATTAAGTACTTAACCCGAGGTACCACTGTATTTTCTGTTGTGAACCACCCTGGGATGTTCAGGTGATTATTGCTCTAATGGAGTACCATATTAAATGCTTTGAACCAATGGTCCTGTGGTGCCCAAAAGAAGCAGAAACACCTGATGAGGTAAAATGTCTTATCGCCATGACTTTAAATAGGTTGTTTATTTATGCTAATATACTGATTTGTTTATACTTATCTTTTGTAAACCA
Organism: Podarcis erhardii; assembly: GCF_964252035.2. NCBI lineage: Eukaryota > Metazoa > Chordata > Lepidosauria > Squamata > Lacertidae > Podarcis > Podarcis erhardii. The sequence continues at coordinate 22,349,189 of NC_138508.1, read as the reverse complement.
ATCTGTCATCAGCCGAAGGATGAACATACTTTAAGTAAATAAATAAGCAATACCACTCAATTTTACTTCTACCGATGTGAATTTTTACTTGTTTGGTTGTCAAAATTTATCTCTGGCTAAACTTCTCATTAAAAAATACAACTTGGCTGGCTGGGTTTGCAAATCTGTGTTTGCCTGGCCCAGGCCTGCCAATCTCATGACACAGCATGCTAAATATATATCAGATAAATAGACAGATAGATAAAGGAGTGAGTATTTGTGTGTCTTATCATGCCCCTGCATGTGTGGTCCGAAGCAGAGAATAGAGCCAAAAGATTTACCAAAGTCTAATGGACTATCATATACTGCTGGTGGACTATATTGGGCTTCGTAGCTCACAATCTGAGCAGGCCAAGCCTGGCCCACCAGAGCATAGTAGCAGCTGAACATTTTAGAGTTCTCTGCCACTTTTCTTTAGCTGTAACTCACTGGAAGACAGTTCTGGCACCTCTCAGGTAGGCGCCACTACCATTATAAGAGAACAAGGGAGGCGTTCATGGTGAGTGTTCCATCCCCCCCCCCGAAAAATAGCACTGTGTGTCATATAGACAAGATCATACAACTTCCATTAAATTCAGCATTTGCTTCTCCCCATGCTTTCCCTTCCCACACACCATCATGATGAGAGCCAGTGTGGTGTAGTGGTTTATAGCAGTGGACTTGTAATTTGGTGAACCGGGTTCGATTCCCCGTTCCTCCACATGCAGCTACTGGGTGACCTTGGGCTAGTCACACTTCTCTGAAGTACAGGGTGAGTCTTTTAAAAGAGGCCTTGTGGATACAAAGTACACATGTTCTTTTAAAAGACTCACCCTGTATCTCAGCCTCACTCACCTCACAGACTGTTTGTTGTGGGGGAGGAAGGGAAAGGTGATTGTTAGCCACTTTGAGACTCCTTGATGGGAGTGAAAGGTGGGATATCAAGTCCAAACGCCGCCGCCGCTGCTGCTGCTGCTGCTGCTGCTTCTTCTTCTTCTTCTTCTTCTTCTTCTTCTTCTTCTTCTTCTTCTTCTTCATGGCAAATGCACATGAGGAAATCTCAGCTGGTGGGAAAGGTGCTGACAGGTATGGAAGAAAACCTGCAGGTGGGGAAAGAGCTAAGCACATCTCCTGCCCCGCTTCCCTTGCAGCATTTCAGCTACCCACATTGCCCTGGATTAGCCACTGAATTATTTCAGCTCTCTGAGTAAAGTTTCAACTTTACACTAACTTCCCCAGCCTTAACAAGACCCCACACAAATGCACTTGAAATTTTTCTTTTGTGTAGAGCCACACCATCTTCTTGCGAGGGTAAATTATTTGCTTAGACACTTAATTGGCCAATGGGCTCATTGTAATCGAAAACACTTCGGTCTTCAAAGATCAGCCTTTTTCTTCACACACTCAACAGTGTAGCCTTGGAATCTCCACTATGCAAGCCTCTGAAGATTACAAGGAAGTTAATATTATAAGGTAGCTGGAAGAAAAGGAGGAGCCATACATTGCTGAATATTCACTTTTGCTCTTGAGTCTCCAGGCTATGTCAGCAACAGTTTTAGTTTAAAGGTTCATTTTATTCACCTGCATTGCTCCAAATTGATGAGAACTATAAATTCCAGATGCCTCATGGATGGCTTGCTTAAGAGGTTAAAAATGTATCTTCTTTGATAACTGTGTGTAACTCTCAATAGGATTAGAGGGAATTATATATGTGTCTCATATAAGTCAAAGCCACGTATGAGGTCCAGGGGGATGACAGGCACTGCATTCTCATGAAGCAAAACATAAAGGTCTTGTGCCTGATTCACTGACTAGGCAAGACTGTTTTCCCTTTGGCATAAATTGAATGAGCCAAGCATATAGTTTCATTTTAGGATCTTGGAAACTGTGGAAGGGCAAAATTCCTTAAAACAGCCAAAACTACGTAAGTGTGCTAAATATTTAGAGACGAACATTGCTCCCTTTACATCCCAACCTTTTCGTGTGTTCAATTTCACATCACCTATTTATTACAGAATTATGGAGAGTGGAAACTTCAAAGCATGCAGAAGTAATTAGCCATGCTAATGTGGGAACCAAGGAATCATATTCCACAGCTGTCAAAGGGCACACTCACAGGAATGTGAGAACGGGGACAAGGGCACCGGAGCTTGGTCTGAATGTAGAAATCACACCTGAGAGCTGTGGTCAGACAAACCAAACATTCAAGATTGCGGTTTGACCTGATGCAAAGAAACTACATGAGACTCTCCAAGCCAATAAAAACAACAACATTGCTTTGAATACTCTGTAGAATGACAAAGAACGATAAAGCAGAATATTTTTTATGAGAGCCAACGGATTGAGGGTCCTATTATCGGACTCAGGGCCAATTCATATTTTGTGTTGAGAGTTTAAATACACAAGTTTTAAATGTGAAATAGTTGAACTCTCCCCACCTTAAGATTGCAATCTGTTTTCTGAGAGGATTTTGTTGGTTTGTTTGTTTAAGTAAGTACTTGGAAAATCTTATGGTCTCTGAACAGGCGTGAAAAACTCAGGGGCCTTATCCCCTGCCTTCCTAGCCAGTGCACCCCCAAATAATCTTCTCCTTGAAAATTTGTGTGTTGGGGCTGAAGGGACAGCAAGGCAAGGGTGGCCAATTATGCACTGCCAAATACAAGTACAAAAGAAGACACAAACTTGCGCCTGCTGATTTATTAATACAATGGCACATTTGGAAATAATTGCTATAATTTAAATGGGAAATACTGCTATCCTGGTGCTAACCGTGGGTGGGGATTTCTCAAGGTCTTTGAGTGACAAGCCCGGCCTTCTAGTCCTCATCATTGAAGCCTACACTTTCCTGAGGCCTAAACTCAATTCACTGCATTAAACATCGCTTGAAACAACAACTCCCATGCAGCCAAGCAAGAAAGAATCTTCTTGAGCAAGCTCAGGATTGGCCAGGCGTTAAGGCTAATGCTTATAAAGCCTCTCCTGTCACTCACCAGCCCACCCTAACCCTGACATCCCTCTTTGCAAGAGTAAGTTCATTTGGAAATGGAGAGGCTTGCAGAGAGGTGTGGCTGACTAAGAACCCATTACTAGCCTGGCAGTAGTCATTACATCAGGCTGTAATAGAAGAGAGGGGAAAAGAGAATCAATATCATTACCAGCTCTGCTGAGAAGCCAGCTCCTCCTTCCATCAACTGTCACTTGGCAGCAGCCATTGCACCCGGCTGTAACAGAGGAAGGAAGAGAAGGCATGCAGAACTACTTTATTGGCACAGAGGAAAAAATAATTAGCTTTTGACTCTTCCTCTCCTTTTTCATCCCAGCTGGCCATTAGAACTAGTAACTAATAACTAATAATAAACCACAAAGCCTAGGGCTTGCCGATCAGAAGGTCGGTGGTTCGAATCCCTGCAATGGGATGAGCTCCCATTGCTTGGTCCCTGCTCTTGCCAACCTAGCAGTTCAAAAGCACGTCAAAGTGCAAGTAGATAAATAGGTACCACTCCGACGGGAAGGGAAACGGCATTTCCGTGCACTGCTCTGGTTCGCCAGAAGCGGCTTAGTCAGGCTGGCCACATGACCCAGAAGCTGTACGCTGGCTCCCTCGGCCAATAAAGTGAGATGAGCGCCGCAACCCCAGAGTCTTCCGCGACTGGACCTAATGGTCAGGGGTCCCTTTACCTTTAACTTGGCTTAGTTCCTCCTCCCTCCTAATCCATTTTCTTTTTGTGTCATGTCTTTTTGAATTTTAAGACCCGAGGGCAAATAATGCCTTGCTTTTATCGATTTGTAAGCCATTGTGGGAGCCTTTTTTTGCAGAGGACAGGATAATAATCCTTTTAAATAAGTAAATAATAGTCAGACCCAGATTTCAGAGTGAATTTGATCTCGGCTCTTAATTGAGCCAGGGTTTTTAATATTGAATAAGCTTGGTTTCTAAATTTCCCCATCTTGAATTAACCAGAGCCATCAGTTTAAACAGTAAAATACATGCATGCCTATACAGTGAAATGGCTGGTGCTCCTGAAATAAGCACAGAAGTGGCAAACAGGATAGGTCTTGGCTCTATGTCTGCTTCTCGCAATGAAACCTGACCCTTTGGTTTAAATATGCACTTAGTATTTGCAATCAATGAAGCCATGTGTGACTTTTGCCTTTTAAATTCAGGTGCTTTTGCACTCAGGTACTAAAAGGCTCTCAAATGACTCTGCTTCTAGTTCGTGTGTGTGTGTGTGTGTTTGTGTGTGTGTGTGTGTGTGTGTGTGTGTGTGTCTTCCTGCTTTGGGTACTAAAATCTGATGCAACAGTGCAGAAAGCTTGGCTGGCTGCAAATTGAGGGAGGGGATTTTTCTTTTCTTTTTTTGTTGTTGATTATCAGTGACAAAGATCAAATAGCCATGTCCAAAGGAGCATCACCTATGGTTGTCCTTGGACATTTAAAAAGTATACATATCTTTATATGTTTTTATATAAGGCAACAGAGAGAAAGACATTTCTGTGACATTAGATACTATTCTGTCATTTGGAAGTTTGCTTCAAGTGTCAAAAGGGTCCACAGTGAGATTCTATGAATCAATTGTTAGCTACTAAGAGGTGTACTGAAAAAGAAAGAAAGGGAAATTGGTTTGAGTGTAGTACATTTGTACCATCATTTAAAACTATTTTCTTACTTTTTTGTTTTAAGATCAAAGCAGACTGTCACATAAAGTTACTCTGTAATTTCACTGAAGTATATTACAATCTAATAAATGTTTAATGACATAATAAAACAGACTCTATTGGAAATTGGGAAAGGTCCATTGGACTCATCTGAAGTTTATATATCTATGCCAGCATCCTGGACTTAAGTGGAGATTAACACCACCCACTGGCTTGAGAAAGAAACTTAGTCACCTCCTGGGGACATTTATTGTTGGTGGTCCTGAAAGCAGCTATGGCTTGCCATTTTGCCAAGCTAAGAGGAAAGCCATAAAGAGAGATGCAATAGCTCAGAGGTATGTACAGTGTGTTGCTAAGGTGGAGTAATTGATAATCCTGCACTTTAAGACATCCCAGCCACTTACCAAGTCATGGTCTTGGAGGCTTGCCTTGTCTGAACACCTGTACGAAACAAAATAGAAAAATTCCCTCCAGTAGCACCTTAGAGACCAACCAAGTTTGTTATTGGTATGAGCTTTCAGGTGCAAGCACACTTCTTCAGATACACTGAAACAGAAGTCACCAGACCCTTATATTTAGTGGGAGGGTGGGGAGGGGTGTTACTCAGAAGGGTGGTGGGAATGAGTGATTGGCTGATAGGTGTGGTAAACCTGTTGATGACTGTTAACAACTGCAATTGGTCTTACAGGAAAAAGCAAGGGGTGAGATGGCTAAAAATAGCTTTATCATGTATAATGAGATAAGAATCCGATGTCTCTGTTCAGACCAGGTCTCTTCATGGTTTAAAATTTGGTAATAAGTTGCAATTCAGCAACTTCTCTTTCCAGTCTATTTCTGAAATTCTCTTGTAACAAGACAGCTACTTTGAGATCTTGTATAGAATGTCCTGGGAGATTGAAGTGTTCTCCTACTGGTTTCTCTGTCTTGTGATTCCTGATATCAGATTTATGTCCATTTATCCTTTGGTGTAGGGTTTGGCCTGTTTTTCCAATATAGAGAGCTGAAGGGCACTGTTGGCATTTGATGACCCCTGTTCTTACACTTGCAGCATTGAAGGATGACTGTCCAGGTGCTTTGGTACAGCCAAAAAGTAGATGGTTGTAATGCCGATAGGATGGTCCCCACTATGTTGGGGGACAGGCCTGATTTTAAGAAGCATCTTTTTAAAATTGCTATGCAGTCAGATCGAGCCATTCTGGGTCTGGGTAAGTGACCTTGTGTGAGGAGGTCTTGGGGACACCAGGAGATGCCAAGGGGGTTCTGTTGCAATGCATGTTATCTCAGAAAACTAGGGTTCCTCGGCCTGCAAGGAGCTACCATTACTACTTTGTTGTGTTCCTCCCATACCTTCTTGGGGGTCCTTGCTAGAGGGGTGTGGGAGGGAATGCAAAAATAAGTCCTTTGAGCCAGTTGGTGTGGAGGGCATCTGTGGCCTCTGCCCATGGGTGGTAGCATCTGGAGAAGAACCTCAAAATTTGGTTGATGAGGTGTAAGGCAAATAAGTCCACTTCAATTAGCCCAGGATTTCTTTGGATTTGGTGGAATACATTTTTGAACAGGTTCCACTCCCTCCGTCCCTGTATGTCAGAAGGCACATTCTCTGCTGTCTTTTCGATGCCTGCTAAAGATGTTTTTCTTTCAACAAGCCTTCTAAAATCTTTATCTCTGTTGGTATCTCTCCTTGATCCAAATTGATTTGACGTATGTGCTGTTGTTTTAAACTGGTGTTTTTTTTAATATTCATACTTGGGTTTGTTTGTTTTTAAAAAATGTTTTTATATATGCAGTCATTTTAATTGTTTTTATATGTGACTGTTTTATATATGTTACTATATTATAAATCATTTTGGGGTGCCTCATGGGAAGCAATTCATAAATGTATTTTCTCCTTTTTTCTTTATTAAAGCAAGTAAAGTGTCTTACAGAAAACACATCATAGGTCTAACATCATAATTAATAAAAACAACAACATCAGGCTGGTATAAATGTATTAATCACCATCACCAACATCATCAAGCCTGCATCAGTAAGAGGACCATACTCCTTTCCTCCACAGGGCAGCGTAAAACAGAAAACAAGAACAGTTTTTTTGCTGAGAAGGATATTTTGGGAGATATCCATTTCCTACATCTCCTGGCTGTAAAATAAGAGTAGATGTTTTATCATTACCAGTAGAATCGTTACTGCAATACTATAACATATTTATGCCAAAAAGCAGATTTATTTTGCAACAACTGCTATTGAATAAGATATAAATCTTGCTGAGGCTTCATCTTAGTTAAGTTGCATTCCACCTCCACCCCTCAAAAATACTGTATGCTGACATTTGTGTTTTACACATAGTCAATGAATAGAGATGGGCCCTAGTCTTCAATATCTGACTTGAAAAAGAATCCCACTGAAATCAGTGGAAGCGAGAGGAAGAATAAGTATTAAGTCCTTTGCATGCAGAAGTTGGAGAAATGCTATTGGGATACAGAGAGAACTGCTCAACACCTACTTTGCCTGTCTTTACCCAAAGGGAAAACAGTCTCCAACAATGCAAGGAGAGAGTTGAAGCCCAAGCTTGGTGGAAAAGGGGAATTCTGTAGACATAGTGTATCTTGATTTCAGTAAAGCTTTTGACAAAGTCTTCCATTATATTCTTGTGAGGAAGTTGGTAAATGTGAACTGGGTGACGTTACGGCCATCTGCCATGTATGATCTAGCTGAGATTCCTGCACTGCAGGCAGTTGGACTAGAGGACCCTCAGAGCCCCTTACAACTCTACAGTTCTATGATTCCTCAGATGCAAAGTCCTCGTACAACAGTAGACTTAAGGATTGAAGGTGAATCCACCAGTCCTTGCCATGTCAATCTTCTGGCACTGGAACCCACATCTTGTCCCCTGAACAACAAAGGGGGCACCTCTACTACTGGACTCTGATGACACAGCCAGACTCCTTGAGGAATAATGAAAGAACCAATAAGCTTTCCACAAATAAGTCCCTAAAGTTTGAAATCACACTGCCTGGAAAATGCAGATGGCTGCAGAAAAAGATACAGGCCTATTAGCTGACCAGATGCAGTATTTAGGGGGCAGGTCTTTTGTATAAACTATTCATTCTACACTATAAAGCTCTGCCAGCTGCTTTTGTTGCCTCAGCTGTAGTTCAGAAACAGCCCCTTGGTCCTTGTCCAGGGTCCTGACACTAGCTTTCCCTTAAACTTCTAGTCTACTTTAGAATTTCAATCCTACTAGACTAAATCTTCTTAGACTATCACCTTCCCTTGATGATGCACACCACAATAGACTGGAGGAATGAGAAGCCCACACCCGGAATGTTTCTTTTGCATATACTGCCCTATCGGCCATGTATACTGATCGTGTGCACTCTCAAGTGTTAGATAGGTGCAGAGAAAGAGTCACTCAGTTTTAATGTATTTTTAGGCTGGCTTTTAGGGCTTTTAAGGCCTGTTCCTCATAAGATATCAAAACACAAAATACATAACAATTAAAATATATCATGGATCCCAACTGAACAGCAGCAGGAATCCATAACAGTACAACAACAATTAAAAACAGTCAGTCCGGCATAATATCATTAAAATCAGATAAAAATGTTGAAAATATTCTAGCAGGAATTCAGGGAGCAGCTAAGCAATGATTTGAACTCAACTCCATGCTGCTCTACCACACTAGCACCAGTGATTGTCATTCAACACAACCTTCCGCTAACTGGTGCCATCTATAATGCCAAGCGGATGCTGTCCTCTGTAAAATATGATCCCTAAATCAAAGTGCAAATCTAACTCATCAGCTCAAAGTAATGAATTCTCTCTGGGGACAAAGGAGTTTGATCTTTTTCACTACCTCTTAGTAAGCAAGAAACTTTCTGTGTACCTACAGAATTTCTGACAATTATTTATCGCCTTGACCTTCTTGAGATTGCCTCAGCCACTCTAATAAAAACAGTTTTCTTCACCTGCGTACATTGCTCTGCAAAAATGCTATATATCTGAATGAGACAGAAATATTACAGTCATTTATAAGCCAGGCTTCTTCTTCAGCCACAACTCAAGCCACAATGGTCAAAGATACAGCGCACAGGGTTTTATTATTAATTTTAAAAGCTTCTAATTCTAAGCTTCTCAAACTGTGTTCCAGCAAAACCTGCAGTTCCTCAGAATGGTATTAAGGATCCTCAGAATATTCATGAATGAGAACCTTAGTAATGGTACCTGCATGTTTAGACAATGTCCTGAACGAAGAGTGTATGCTGTAGAATGTGCTCCAGAATCTCCTGAAACGAGCTAAGACATATATAGTAGAATATAGGAGCCTCCCAGTTCTAAACCTCTCTCTCTGAATTCACTTAGAATTGTCAGTCTTAGGAAAACCAGTCTCTGTACCTCCCTCACTTTCATGTGCGTGCACACACACACAATTTGCAGAATGTGGATAATTATACTTACCTACTTCGTGATCATTGTAGAGACACTAAGGTAATTACTGGCCTGGTGCTTTGCTCCTCCTGTAGTCATATTGCTGCAGTACTGAGCTAAGACATGGTTTGGTAAGGTATGCTATCCGAACTTGGGCTGATGGTTATTTAGATATTTAATTAATGAATATACTGCCCTTTGCACAAGCCACAGGGTGAGTCAGGTCTCTCCAGCAAACCATGCGCTGAGTGCAGAGCTTGCCCTATGGTTTTACAGTTGATCTGGGCTAGTAGGGCATTTTAAGCCAACCTACTGTTTAGGTCAGTACAGCAAAGCAGCAGAACAACCGATGGAGGAGCAAAGCAGCCATAATCTCCTATCCTGGGTGCCTGCATGTTTGTCTGCCTATGATAAACCATGTTCTATCTTGGCAAACTGTACAAACAAGATCTGCATGAAGCAATTTCTTGCACACTTTGCTGCCGCACTATATATATTCTTAGTATTAAATTACTGAGAAATGTGACTTACTGAAGATTTAATGTGTACGCTACATCATTACTGCACATTCTCATAATATACACTGACTCTTGCTTCATCCGCTCCCCCCCCCATCCCCCATTGCTGTTTTCTTCTTATTGCCTTGCATAATTGGCTGAAGACATGACCACATACAGTGGTACCTCGGGTTACAGACGTTTTGGGTTATGCACCGGAATGGGTTACTTCCGGGTTTCGGTGCTCGCGCATGCGCAGAAGCACTAAATCACACTTTGTGCATGCGCAGAAGTGCTGAATCGCATCCGCGTGTGTGCAGATGTGGCACTGAGGGTTGCAAACGCTGCGGACTGTGAACATGCCTCCCACATGGATCATGTTTGCGACCTGAGGTTCCACTGTATCTGTTGCAATTCTTCCTTCCAGTATTTCATGGGAGGAGATCATTCCCTCACTCTATAACACCAGTCCTGAAAGACTTACATTGGCTCCCAGTACAATTTCCAAGCACAATTCAAAGTGTTGGTGCTGACCTTTCAAGTCCTAAATGGCCTCGGCCTAGTGTACCTGAAGTAACGTCTCCACCCCCATTGTCCAGCTTGGACACTGAGGTCCAGCTCCAGGGGCCTTCTGGCGGTTCCCTCACTGTGAGAAGTGTGGTTACAGGGAACCAGACAGAGGGCCTTCTCGGTAGTGGTGCCCGCCCTGTGGAATGCCCTCCCATCAGATGTCAAGGAAAGAAACAACGACCTGACTTTTAGAAGACATCTGAAGGCAGCCCTGTTTAGGGAAGGTTTTAATGTTTAATGTTTTATTGTGTTTTTGATATTCTGTTGGGGGGCCACCAAGAGTGGCTGAAGAGGCCACGGGGTATGTATGTATGTATGTATGTATGTATGTATGTATAAATCAATCAATCAATCAATCAACCAATCAATAAAATAATGATAATATTCTCCCACCACAAAGGGTGCCACACTTTTAATATGCTTCTGCAGAAAGCAGGGTGAGTGCAAATACCAATGGTTTCAGTAATGATTTGATTAGGGCTCTGCTGTGCTCTCTGAGCAGAACACTTCACATTGTGCATGCACAGACACACACAGGGACACATTTAAAACATATCTGATCTATTTTTTTCTATCATGGGATAATTCCTACCATAACTGCTATAATCAGTCTCCAGCATTTGAGCAGTTCCAAGATCCACCTACTGCCTGAGTGGAGGGCCACAGACAATTGCTGCTCTATATGAACTAATTATTACTAAGGTTTGTGCATTTTGTGCTTTATAAATGTTTGTTTCCTGCCTACTGTGATTTACAGAATAGTTCCTTGTGCTTTTATATTTGTCTCTGCCCTGGTTTAAGAAGCTAACAATAGTAAATGCCCACTAGGGCATAAAATGACAAGGTCAAATTTAGGACAGCCAGACATTAAAAAAGGTGTCTTTTACTGAAACTGACAGGCTGTGATGTGATCTTTCTATCTGCCTTTAACAGGATGTCTTTTATTTTACCTGGGCAAACCAGTCCAGAGTTACAGGAAAATGTGAGGTAAAATCAGGCAAGATACAGCTTGATTATCACATGATGACTAAAGTATTAAGTGAGGCCCTAATAACAGATGGAAATTCCTTATATCCTCATATGCCTCAAACACAAATGTTTTTAGTGGGGCCTGTTCAAGTATTTAAGCTTCAGGTCATGAAGTAGTAAGGAATCATAAGGAATCATAAGCATAAATGAACCAGCTGTGCCAGAGCTAAATTTACTGCTTTTAAAATTCAACAGGCCCAATATTTCACTGCATATTTCACCATTATTGGCTTCACTACCCCCGCCACACAATTTTTTAAGGATGTAACATTTGTGAATATTACTTGTGAGTAAAGGCATCTTGCATAGGGTAAGTGTGTCAAACTGTGCTACTACCAAATGTTATGCCCATGCTAAAGGCAGAATATCAATTTATCATATATACTGTTTATCACTAAAGGCAACGTGGTTCGGATTTAAGAATCCCAATTCTTCACCAGCCTTCCAAAACCTCGAGCCTTTCAGATATTTTGGATCACGTCATCCCAGAACATCTGTCATGCAGATTGATGGGAGCTATAGTCTAAAACCTATAGAGGGCACCTGGTTGGGGAGTCTCTAGACAATTAATTCTCAAACTGGAGGCCAACCTGTTGGAAAAGCCTTTGTTTAGGTGTGAGGAAGATCGTAAAGTTGACCCTCTTCAAATATTTCAGTGAATTACCTTTGTTCTTTCTGCCCTCTCACTACCAACAACCTGCATGCACATTTGTGTTACTTGATAGTTACTTGATAGCAACCAAGGGACAGCAAAGGGAGAAATATTATTTTTGGTCTGACCTCTCACTTCATGGAAACTTAAAACCCCAGGAATAGGCAATATGCTTTGTACTACAACTTCCATTATCCCTGACCATTGGACATGCTGGCTGGGGTTGATGGGAGCTGAAGTCCAACAACATCAAGAGGGCGCCATGTTTGTTATCACGGCTGCAGCAGACAGAGGACAGAGCTTATCAGTCTGAACTTACACTATTAGTGCACCTAGCAGCATCACCGTTTCCAGTTCCAGGACAAGAGTAAATTTTACCATGCATTCTTCATACCTGACTCAAATGCACTTTCCATTACATAGGAGGGCATGGAGAAAGGTTGTGTATATGTCTGTCTGCGTTTTGTGCTTTCTAAAAGATTTATTGCAACCTCATTGCTGCCAGAGTGCTAACTGCCCAAGTTTGAGGCCTTGCACTATTACTATGTTGCAGGCCTGTTTATCAGCAACTGCTTGGTGATAAGATTCAGAAAGGGGAGAGAAAGAAGGCTGCTTTTAATATTTATAGCCAGGGCCTGGATCAGATAAATTCATTTTTGATTGGTCTGGGAAACAGCATGCTGCAGCTGAAGGTTCTAGTCGGTGAAAGATAGGCAGTTAACTGTCATTTGGGACTGTCAATTGGGAGTTAACTGTCAGTTGGGAAAGTTAGCAGATGACGGAGGTGTGAGGCAAGAGCAGAGAAGACTGAAGTGAAAGTAGACAAGCACAGAGCTGAATATTAAGCGATCCATCCCCAGTGTGTATTAACAGTACTGTGCTGGAGAAGATAGTAAAAAGGGAGACAGTGACTGGGTTGTTTTTGTTTTTGTTGTTATTTATTATGCAGTCTTCACCCTAAGGTCCAGGGTGGGTTTGCAACGTTAAAACACAACATAAAACAGTTTAAAATAACTACAGTGGTACCTCGGGTTACAGACACTTCAGGTTACAGACTCCGCTAACCCAGAAATAGTACCTCAGGTTAAGAACTTTGCTTCAGGATGAGAACAGAAATTGTGCTCCAGCGGCAGGGTGGCAGCAGGAGGCCCCATTAGCTAAAGTGGTACCTCAGGTTAAGAACAGTTTCAGGTTAAGAATGGACCTCCAGAAAGAATTAAGTTCTTAACCCGAGGTACCGCTGTAACTAAAGGTCTTACCAGAAGGTTACGCAAGCATGTTTAGAAAACCAAGTAGCCATTAGTACAACCAGAAGCAGCTGGAGCAGATTGTAAGTGAATTTGACTGGGACAGAGGCTTAGGGAATTTGGCCAGAGAAATGAGCCTTTTAAAGGCCATTGTCAGCAAGAGGGTCTCTTAAGTCTTTAGAAACTGTCATCAAGGGCATACAAAACTGCAATGTATCAGGATCCCCTTGTAAACAATTCTAGTTAATAGTTCCATCCCATCTCTAGTGCTGCTGTTCATGTCACACCTAACTATATTATATCAAGCTACAAGGACAGGCATAGGCAAACTCCGGCCCTCCAGATGTTTGGGACTACAATTCCCATCATCCCTAGCTAACAGGACCAGTGGTCAGGGACGATGGGAATTGTAGTCCCAAACATCTGGAGGGCCGGAGTTTGCCTATGCCTGTACTAGGTAATTTCAAAGGCATTCTAAGGGAATGGGTGGCAGCAGGAAAGGGTCACGTTGACCAACTCTTGAGTTGTGGATACCCTTCATTATAAAAAATTAAGAAGCACAAAGACTGAAATTGTGTTTAGAAAAAGTGAGAATAAAGTTTCACCAGAGGTGGTGGCAGTGGAGACAAAATGAGAATTCATGGTAAATTCTGCCTCCATATTGTATGGCTCTCAAACAAACCAACAAAAACAGGTTAGTACCTGAGGACATAACAATGTCTCTTTGATACCCATCCTGAGACTGGCCTGACATTGTCATCATTTCTGAATAAGGATCCTACAAAACAACACTCTTGCAAGCATATCTATGCCACTTGCTTAATAACCATAGGAAGCTGCCTTATAGAAGGTCACATACTTTGTGCCCACCTAGCCCAATATTGTCTATTCCAACAAGCAGCTGCTTTCCAGAGTCTTAGACTGATGTTTTTTCCATCACCTGCTACCTAACAGGAGATGCCAGGAACTGAGTCTGCAGCAGGCCTCAGATAAAGCATATCCTCTTCTATTTAAGGTATGTTCAAGTCCCTTTACTGTATCTCTTCCCAGAAATTGATGTAAAGCAGAGAGAATCTTAATAATAATAATTAAATAAAAATATAGCTACTCTTTTATCCTCCAACATATAGACCCCTTCCTTCTTTCCTTCTGGTCCTGAAGCAGCAAGTTCCCATTTCCCCTCCGTTAAATAAATCAGAAGGCATGGGCCTATTTGGGTGTTCAGTTGAGCAAGGGATTATCCTTGGGATCCAGTTTATGATCTTAACCTTTGTTTATTTCAATGTCATGGGATATGTCAATTTCTCACATCCTAAGGTGTCATCCCTGAGCCTGCTGGATTTGTTTGGGGATTAAAATTTAAAACCCATCTCAGCCTCCCTCTTGAAATGACAGCAGTACAGCATTCAGATTCAGAGTCTAAGTATTAGTGAAAATGTCCAACCAATTTAAGAAATCTGCCATTAAAATTCTAGTCAATGAATCCTACATGCACCTGTAGCTCACCTTACATGAGTGAATAATTACACAACATGGTATTTGTGAGTCAGAGAGCTTTTCCTTGAGGACTTTCATGTTCATGAGCAGAAGGCCTTTTGCTTCTACTTCACCTGCTTGTTGAGTGCTGATGTTTTATGCATTGCCTTCTCTTACCAGGTAATCTCTTGCTGATTATAGTTAGCAGTATGGTCATAGCTGATTTTTCAGCATAAATAAAGCTCGAAAAGACCCATCTACAACAGCTACACTGTGCCTTTTTGCTAAAAACCAAGCACAACAGAGAAGTACATGGCAATGAAGTCACTCACTCTTCCTTTACGTGTATTTGGATGTTTAAAAGATGGCAGGGTTTATTCACAATCGCCAATATCTATTGACTATTAATCTTGAGATTACTGCTGGTAATGAACGCCTCTGCAGGTAAATGGATTTCTATTTCAAAGTAATATTTTCATTACCTTTGAAACAGAGCATGAAAGATCACTCTTTAATGCACTTATCTGTTCATCCAAACTGTAATTTAAATGGAAATATTTTTACAGGTCATATAGCTTGCTGTATAAGGCACAATAAATTCACTAAGCTTTAAATGCCTCTTCCTAGTAGGGAATAGAGTCCAAACCAATCTAAAACATTAAAGCATACCAAATATTGGCAAGGTACTATTTCCTTACTTAGCTTGACCTCAGCTGGTACAAAATGTAATAAACATATACTTAAGGGCTCATCTTTCCTCCTCTTGATCCTAATTCCGGCATATACTAATAGCTGATAATGCAGATTTTTTGTTGTTGTTCATTATTGCTTGGGAAGAGGGTCACATTGGAAAGGCCTCTTGCATTACTCATGCACTGCTTGTCAGCACACAGACTGGAGCAAGATTACCAATACAGCTGTCTAATTTTGCTGAGACAGTTGATGTAAGCACTTGAATATTCACTGCCTGCACAACCAGAAGCCAGCATGTTGGAAAAACATAACAGAACTATAGCTTTTTCTTGTACACCCCCATGTGATTGTGAAAAATGGGGAATTGATGTGCTTTTCTTGCCCAAACATATGGTGGCAACATGCAAGACTAATCTAGGACCTGTATGCTACAATTTATTACATAAGGGTGGTTTGCATATACGCACACAGGGACTCTTGCTGTCTGAAACTGCATTGGGATGGTGGTACCCAGCACTGTGCCAACACAGGCTGAACATGAAACTATAGGCAGCTGCCTCAGAACCACAAGGATGAAGCCAAGGACTGGTCCATGTAACTGAAATTTCAACAATCCTCTTTCCAACTGTCTGAATGTCCAAAGCGATGCTCCAGAGTCTTCTCCCACATCTTGCGCCTTCTTTCTCTAATGCACAGATGCTTCCTAAGCCTTTAAGTCTCACAATCCACCGAACTGCTTATGTGAATATTCTGTTCCAGTTTTACCTGCTACCTGGTTGATTCTATCACCCCATCTATCATTTGTTTGTCCAGGCAAAAAAACAGCAACAGCAATGTTGTTATTATTATTGTAAGTACAAAGGTGAGGCAAAGTGACTTACAGACACAATATAAACACTAAAACTAATTACAACAAACACAACCAATAAAATAAGGTAAAGAAAATTGTTTAAGCCTCTTTGTATATGTTGGTGAACTAGTTGCATGATCAAATATTTGTCATGGGTGATGTAGGAAAAGCTGGGTGGGAAGTTTAGCATTGTGTATGAACTAAAGAACATTTTTATAAGGGCTGGATATATGTCTGTACCTACAATGCCATTTATGGAACTGAACAACATCTAAGCAATACAGGAGAGTTCAACAACTATAGACCCCCTGAGTCAAGCATGGTCCTTAGAGATGCCACCTGGCCTCTAATTTAGCAATCTAAGAGCAACAAAAGTGTGCACAAAGCTTTGTCATATACCAATTTAGAGTGATGTTCTGGCTGGCCACTGTTCTTATACTCTTCTCAAAATGGTGCTGCCAGAAGTCTACTTCCTAAATACAGCAATATAAAATAATCTATGATTATCTTTAATCTTATATAGAAGGGGTGGCTAACTTCCCAGTTCAGGAGCCTGACCCAGCCTCCAAGCAAATTTTTCTGGCCACCTATGACCCAACTGATTTTGGTAGCAAAAATCAAAACATTAATTAGACACAGCATTGGGGTGGGCAGAACCCAGCATTTAATGAGCAGATAGTGGGTGACAGCACTCTTCCTCAGCTGATCTGCATGAATCAACTGAGTGGAGAGGCTGTGTATCTGTGTTCCTGTGTATCTCCTCTGCCTTTGCATCCATTACAGAGTTTGCATGTGATAGTGTGAAGTGACCACATCCACTTTTGGCCACACACACTGCTGGCGTGAGGCTCCTCAGGATTGGACAAAGGTGAGTGTAGACCACAGGTCAAAATAAGGTAGCCATCCTTGATTCAAAATATGCAGAGCTGAATGACATCTTGTTGCAAAAGATGCAGTATTAAGAGCGGATCACAAAATTTGGCATAACTTTGTATTATGTTGTGTTTACTAGCATATTTGCTCATTAAAGCTGCATTGCTTTATTTGTCTTAAATGCTGGACCCAATTAACTGTCAAATGCAACCCCAGGATACTTCTTATCCTGTGAATTTTAAACACAGAGGTGTACAGAAATCTATTCTTTTATAAATTTCAGGGAAAAAGCCTGCTGTGTTATGTCTGTCATTTAAACCTTTTTGATTAATCCATATCAATCAAAGATCATTAATGGTAGTAAATTGTGCATTTTGATTTTTCAATTAAATAGCAGGATCAGATGAAGCACAAACTACAAAGAGATGATTCTTTAATGGCTTCATAATTGCATTATGATTTTACAGCTGCAATAAAAAAATGAATTACTACAAGGCAAAATAAGCATAGAATCACTGGGATAATATGAAAAGGGCTTCCAATTCGTTTTAAAGTAATTTCATTATCCATTCCTTGCACAGATATTCACACATGAATTTGCAATCCCTGGAAGAGCCAAATATTAATTCATTGCCCCCCCATAATTCTAATTAATAATGAAGAAATAAAATTAATAATGAGTTTTAAATACCTGATGAAGCTCCCTCTGTGGGGGCTATTCCATAGTTTAGGTACTACAACTGAAAAGGCCACCTCTGTCTCTCAACTCCACCAGATACACTTTTGACCTCAAAACTCAAATCTTGAACAGATGCATACAGAATAAGATGGTTCTTGATAAAATTTTGATACCAGGCCATTCAGGACTTTAAAGAGAAAAACCAGTGCCTTCAATGAACCCCCAAAACAAACTGAAAGCCAGCGAATCTGGCAAAAAACATAGTATACTATACTACCAACTCCAGGTACAACCCAAGATACAAACCACCTCATTCTAAACTGACAGAAGTTTCTGGACTGTCTTCAATGGTAGTCCCAAGTGCATTGTAGTAACTGGAAATCCAGTATGTTAACTGAATGAGAAATGTATTTTATATTGAAGGGAGTAGTTTGAATGTACAGTGGTACCTCGGTTTATGAACTTAATCCATTCCGGAAGTCTGTTCTTAAACCAAAGCCATTCTTAAACCGAGGCACACTTTCCCTAATGAGGCCTCCTGCCGCCGGTGCCCTTCCACCGTTCGGCTTCCGTTCATAGACCGAGGTAAAGTTCACAAGCTGGAACACTACTTCCGGTTTTGCGGAGTTCGTAATCCGAATAGTTCATTAACAGGGCTGTTTTTAAATCGAGGTACCACTGTACTGAAATTCTTGTAAGTACAGGGAGACCTTAGATTAAAATTAAATTCTTCACTATGTTGAGCAGAACAGTACACCTACTGGATAATGTTGGAAGCTTTAATAATACAAAGCATCATTGGCAAAAAATTCAAAGAAAACAGCCCCATAAGCAGGCACATTTAATCCAATACCTTTCTTGCCAAATAACACTTAAAAGATTCTTATAACTTCAAAATTCAGCAATCTACTAATATGGTTAATGTTAATTTTTGAATAAAAACACCCAATTGTTAATTATCCGTGTCTTTCCTAAGTAAATGTAAGTTCATAATCAGCAATACTGAGGATTCAGATATTTAAGCAGATATTTTCCTCTCAATTCACATACATAATTTATTAAGTATAACAATGCAATATGAAACACAAATGTAGCTGTCTTGATCCATAAGTGCCAAAATCCACAGCCTTTCCTAATATAAAGACTGCCATCATGCAACTCTAGTTCTGCTCACTGCCTAACTAGAAACATGGGTAACTGCTGGAATTTGTTTCTAAAAAGTGGGAGGTCAGCCTTTGTTTTTTTGTTGCAGGATCCTAGGTATAACCAGCAACTTGCAACAAGCTGGTAGAAACTAATCCAGTCTATTCTGTGGTCTTGATCTTGTGTTTGAGACTAAATGCAAACTTTCTTGCTATACTGAACCAAATTTTGTTATTTCTTTTTCCTCTTTCCTCCACTTCCTGTTTTGTGTAACATCCAGTCTGATAAAGAGCTCTGGAAAGCTCTTTTATGTCTTCTGCTTGATGAAGATACTCTCCAACTGCATGTCTTTAAAGGGTCTACCTTGAGCCAGCTGATGTTCATATTTTAGATGTTAAGCTATGGCAAATCAAGCTAAACAGAATCAGAATGGTTAGAGACCATAGAATAATAAGAAATCCAAGAATTAAACGTGAGTGTTCCTTTGCACTGATATTAACTCAAAATTCTTTGTACCCACCTTTCAGATCTGAAGCAAAATTATAATAGAATTTCTTTAGAAAGATAGCATTTTCAAAGACTGAAAGAAAGATGCTTGGATGGGCAGAACTGTTGTTATTTATCCCATTGTCAGCCTTCACTTCAGCACAGAAACAGCCATGAGTGGAGTCATACTTAAAGATATAGACCATGTAGTTCAGATCAATGAAAGGGTCATTGATAGCCACAACCTCAACTTTACCAGAGTTCACTGCAGCTCTGGTGACCAGACGGCCAATGCCGCCAAATCCATTAACTCCGATTTTCACCATTTTCATCTCTGGAAATTGTGCTCCCAAGGGGTCTCTGACCTAACTCCAGTTCGTTGATCATGCTCTGATTTTTTTAAAAAATGTGTCTTGCTAATTGTGTTCACATACGGGGCTGTGTTTTAATATTTATTGAATGGGCATGGTCCACCACGGCATTACAAAGTATGGTGTGAAATATCAGGATCACGTTCTAGATGCACCAGTGGCCCAGATTCTTCCAGGTTCATTTCAGGGTGCCAGTGCTTACTCAGAAAACCCACAATGGCCTGGGTTCTCCAAAGAGCTCCTCTCTTTATTTGGCTGGTTAAACAATCTATGGCCATTTAAATATGCTTGTGGAAGAGGGGTTCATTGGTTGTTGCTGTTGTTATGATTGTTGTTGTTGTTGTTTAGTCATTTAGTCGTGTCCGACTCTTCGTGACCCCATGGACCAGAGCACGCCAGGCACTCCTGTCTTCCACTGCCTCCCACAGTTTGGTCAAACTCATGCTGGTAGCTTCGAGAACACTGTCCAACCATCTCGTCCTCTGTCGTCCCCTTCTCCTTGTGCCCTCCATCTTTCCCAACATCAGGGTATTTTCCAGGGAGTCTTCTCTTCTCATGAGGTGGCCAAAGATGTTTTGTATTTTCATGCTGTAAACCGCCCTGTGATCTTCAGATGAAGGGTGGTAGATATATATAAGTTGTTGTTATGTTATGTTATGTTATGTTATGTTATGTTATGTTATGTTATGTTATGTTATGTTATGTTATGTTATGTTATGTTATGTTATGTTATGTTATGTTATGTTATGTTATGTTGTTATGTTATGCTGTTATGTTGTGTTATGATTTCAGTTTCAAGTTTCACCACCCCACTGCCATTGTTCCCTGCTGTTCATCCTCTGCCTAATTGCTACCACCAGCTTGCTTATCAGGCACAGCCAATGAGCAAGCAGACAGTGGCAGCTACTTCCCTTTCTCACCAGCTTTGTGATTTGCTTCCCTCTGGACCAGAGTGAGAGGCAAGTGAACAAACAGGATACAGTGGTGAAGAAGAAAAGCAGGCCCAGAGGGTTCTTGCTGGTGGGCACACAACCGAGGGGAGGCCCCTCAACAGGTGTCCAGCCATGCTGACCCTTGATGGCAACCCTGCTTTCCATGAGAAGGGGCAGGTGTCCCAAGGCTGAAGAATGAACTTTACCCTGAGATATGCAGCACTCCTTCTTTACTGGTCTACTGGAGGCAGAGGAGAAACAAAATGAACAAGATCCAACTCTTCTGCATGGCCTTCAGATCAACTGGCTAGTCTTGTTTTCTTACAGTGGTCCTGCTTTTTTATGGTTTCACTGGAGGGATTTATTCACATTTGTTTACTTCGTTTTATTTGCTACTGCACAGTACCTTGAGCACTGGAAAAGCACCTAACAAGTTATTTAAATAGATCAGTAATGTACCAGTGACACTTTGACACAACAACACAATTCTTTTAATATATGAAATCGTTGTAATTGGCTTTCTATATATATACATATTATTGTTGATGCTCTTGCTGGTAAATTGCTTTAAGATATTTCATAGGAAACCATTCATAAATGGAATTAAATAAACAGTACACTGCACCAGCTCACATTTTACTAATGAGTTTTGCTTATTGCAGAACAGGCCTCTGTGGCTTATGAACTCACCCTACCAGCCAGAAAATGTGGCCAGCTTGGCAACCACC